>NW_004955482.1:9879148-10004559 GCF_000276665.1 Chinchilla lanigera | reverse complement strand
ATGGTTTTGTGTCTGTGTTTTGTATCCTGTTCTCTTTAATACGGGCAGATGCTGGACCTTCTGTCTTGTGTCTCTCTTGTGTGCGCCATCCTTTGCCTTCTCACTGCCAAAACTGAGTACCGCCCTCCCCTGCAGTGCCTATAGAGCAGGCCGATTAGATCTAGATGATTCTGTGCCTTAAGCCTTTGGCTTTGGTAGGTTAGCCATCATTTAATGGAGGGATTTGTTTGTTTTTGTTGGGGGACCAGTAGCCGACAGCGAGACCCCAGAAACTGAGAAGCCAGCAGAGGGAGCAGCAGCCTCCACCACCAAGACAGAAGAGGAGGAGGAGGAGGAGGAAGAGGAGGATGACAGCCTTCCAGGGTGTACTCTGTTTATTAAAAACCTCAACTTCGACACCACAGAGGAGACGCTGAAGGAAGTGAGTGGGTTCTCGGGATAGGAGGAAGAGCGTGGGTGTGGTGTGGAGCCTCAGGGTTGGGACCGGTGTTTCCTGGGAGATGCGCTGCAGCGCCAGCCCAGGAGCATCCTGGGAATTAAAGGCTCGGGAGCTGGCAGGCACGGCCGGACGATGGAAGTCAGTTACTGTCCCGAAGTACACACAGCCCACAAGCAGCACCGCAGGGAAGGGCCCCGCTCACAGGACTCCTGTCCGGCTGTCACCTGAGTGTAAAGCTATGATCTGCATCCATCCGCCCGGGCCTGGCTCCCGGCTCCACTCCTTCACAGTGGTGTGCCCTGGGCGGTCCTTCCCGTGCCCTGGGTTCCCCTTCTGTCGTGTGGAGAGGTGAATGGAATGGCCTCGCAGGGCCGCTGAAGGTCTGGTGAAGTGACGAGATCATCCAAGCTGCGTCCGGCTCTGGCCACCAGGCTGTTGCTTGGATCGAGCGTTTCCTGCTCCCCGTTTCCCATTGTGCGCTTGCTGTCCCCTGGTCCTGTGTGTTTGGTGCCAGAACCAGATGCACATGGGTTCTGCTCTGGCTGGGTTCAAGCAAGAGAGAGAAAAGAGAAAGAGAGAGTTTCATGTGACTAAAATTAAAAGTTTTTAAAAATCCTTGGAGGTTTAAGTGCAGGGGCAGTGAGGCTGGGCCTGGATCTGTGGACGCCACGCCTCCAAACGGCTTCGCTCTGGCCTGGTCCGCAGCAGCAGTTACTGCTCTGTACCCCACCTGCTCCCCCTGTAGCCAGGGGAGAATCCCGCTCAGCATCCCCAGGGGGCTGTCCAGTCCCTGAAAGCGGGCGTCTCCCGTCACCTCCAGTTGACGTCCCCAGGATCTCAGTGGCAGGTTTGGGGGTGCAGTCTTCCTCACCTGAAGTGTTGGAGCCTGGGGCCGGCACCCCTGGTACCCAAGTCCCCATCTCAGCCAGCACTTCCGAGCCCTGTAACCCCGGTGGGAACCATCCCTGAACCCCTGAGCCCTAGTCTTTGCATCTGAAAAATGAGGCGTCATCGTGGAGCCTCCCCAGGCCCGACTGAGTTAACCATGCAGGGGGCCCAGTGTGGGATTGGCCGCGGTGTGTCACTGTGATCCCGCCCTTCGCCATGCCAGAGGTGGCAGGTTCACCTGGAAAAGAGGGTGATGCCTGTGAACTTCCTTCCCCAGGTGTTTTCCAAAGCGGGGGCACTGAGGAGCTGCTCTGTCTCCAAGAAGAGGAACAAAGCAGGTACGCTACCTGAAATCTCAGGAGAAGCTGTGCCTGCGGAACAGGCTCAGAGTAGCGCTGCAAAAATAAACTTCCCACAGCTGTGTGAAATGCTGGGCCAGAAGGGGGCGAGGGATGCATGAAATTTCATGTCCGAGGGGCAAGATATAATGAGAGATCTGTTTTTAGTGCGCATACACGCACGCACAGTATCTGGCCAGAGGGGAGAGCGGGCAGTAGCCAGTGACGAGTCCGCTCCATAGCCGGACCACATCCGAGATTCAGAAGGGGAGTGTGAGCTGGGCGTGGTGACACACACTTGTAATCCCAGCTGAGACAGAAGGATTGCTGTGAGTTAGAGGCCAACCTGGGCTACATAGTGAGACCCCGTCTCAAAAAACAAGAGTGAGAAAAGAAAGGGAAAGAACGTAGGTGTGGCCGGTAGGCAGGAATACTTGTAAAGAGGAGGCCTTTGGTTTCCGTGTATGTGTTTATCACATGCGTTACGTGTGGAAGCAGGCAGCCCAGGTCAAGGTGTCCCCACTCGCCACAGTGGCGGTCATCCTTATTAGCGCCCGCTCCCCGCGCGGGGCGGAATCCTGTTACAAGGTAATTACCATGCCGGTCATGGGTCGGCAAGCCTCAGATGGCAGCCGTAGAGAGTGCTCCTTGGCGGAGTTCTTTGGATGCCAGGGGTCCTCTGGATGGCTGGTCATAAGTGGGGAGCCACTGCTGAGGTCTTCTTGGGGTGGGAGAGGTTGCAGCAAGAAGGGAAAGTCACGCGTGGACCCTGGGCCCGTGGGAGCCTCGAGCATGGTCCTGGGCTCATCCTTGCCCCCTCCCGCTGCCTGCTGGCGGGGTTTCTTTTGCTCTTGCAGGCGTACTGCTGTCCATGGGCTTCGGGTTTGTGGAGTATAGGAAGCCGGAGCACGCACAGAAAGCCCTCAGGCAGCTCCAGGTAAACCGGGTTCTCCCGGCTTGGCTTGAGGGTGCATCGATGTCTGAGTCCGCGTTGTCCTGGGCCTCACTTTCACCAGGTCTCTGGGGGACCTTTATTAGCCCTCTGATTCATTGAGGGGAGGGGGGCTGCACATGCGAAGGACCTGTGGCAGGGAGTAAGGTGGGGACGAGAACGCTTTCCCACCAGGCCTGAGCACCAGGGCAGATGGGGCCTGGAATGTGCAGCAGCCCGAGGCCACCTGGCCTTGCTGGAGAAAGTGGCCGCAGTGCCCCACGTAGACACCCCACACGGATGCGCCACGGCCGCTGGCAGTGCTGCATGCACAGTAGAGAGTAGTGTACTTTCCTGGGTTTTTGTTTTTTAAAGAGCTCCAGATTGTAATTAGATGCTGTGTACTCATTTAACTGAAATTCAGCTCTACCTGTTCAGGAGTCCATCTCTCTCTTTGCTATATTTGAAGATTCTGTAAAATTCCATTCACACACACAGCAAGCAGTGTGCATGGCCATATGTGTGCACACCATCAGCAAGGGCTGGCGTTGTCTGGGCCAGTTGAGGGGTTTCCCGGCATTGCACTAATGTGCCAGCTTTACCTTGAGGGTCTCAGGCTAGAGCCCAGCTTAAGTGCAGCTGCTGCGATGTTGAATATTTTTTGAAAGGCCACAAATTAAACCAGGCTGCACACCAGACCCAGCAGGCCCCCGCCCCTGAAAATGCTCATAACCAACGGGGAACTCTGTGCCCCTGAATGGCAGGAAGTCCAGGGCTCCTTTGGGTCAAGGGACATCAGAAGGCTGGGTCTCTGCCCTCAATTCCCATCAACACTCCTCCTTTCCCCATCTTGAGCCGGGGCTCCGCTGTGTGGAGGCCAGGGGTGCAGAGGAGTCTGAGGACAGGGACAAGCCATGCTGTCTTACCTCTTAGGGTCACGTCGTGGACGGCCACAAGGTGGAAGTGCGGATCTCAGAACGAGCCACCAAGTAAGTCTCCCACAGCCCTGCTGCAGGAGGTTGGCACTGGTCCCTGCTGTCCTCAATGCTGGCCGCCCGCAGGGTGTCTCGCGGACCTTGAATGTCCTTCTCCCCAGTGCCCCTCACTTATTTAGGATTCTCCCTTTTTTTTTTTTTTTTTTGTCTTTTTGTCTTTTTGAGACAGGGTCTCGCTATGCAGTTCATGTTGGTCTTAAGCTCACTTTGTAGCCCAGACTGGTCTCGAACTCACATTGATCCTCCTGCCTCAGCCTCCTGAGTGCTGGGATTACAGATTGTGCTACCATGCCCAGCTCAGGATTCTCCCTTATTAAGGGGCCTGATTGACATTGGCCTTTGCAGCTCTGACCCTGTGCCCCTCCTAAACTGGAACCGTGCTGGGCCTTTGCATGAATTCTTCTTTCATTTTTTAAATATTGTATTAGTTCACGTTCACAGCATGTAATGTTCACGTTCCTGTGGGGATTGGTGCATGGACAGAACACGTAATTTTTTTAATCTCCTTCCCATCTCTTGATCCTCTTCCCTTTTGCAAAAGCTCTATCTCTCTATTTCCTGCCACCTTTTATTTGTTCTTTATTTAGACTTTGGTTCCTCTTATACAAGAAACCATGTGCTGTTTAAGCTCATGTGTATGATTTATTCCACTTAACATGATGATCTCAAACTGTCCATTTTCCCAAAAGTGGTAATGCCTGTCCTTCTTCATGGCAGAGTAATACTCTACTGTGTGTAAATACTTTTTCTTTAGCCATTCATCTGCTGATGTGCGTATGGGCCACTTCCAAAATTTAGCTCTTCTGAATTGTGCTGCTATAAATGTGTCACTGTAATATGATGTCTTTTACTTTTGAGGAAGATACCTACAAGGGCAATAGCTGGGTTGGGTTTTTGACACACTCTTTTTATAATAAAACAAGTAAGTGTAGGAGAAACAAGCAACTAAGACTTATCTCAGTGGCAGAAACAAACCCTAAAAGAGCTGGATGTTGCTGGTGCTTCAGACGAACCCTAAGAGGCTGTAACACCCGGCATTCGGTTTTCCGGGACTGTGTTTCTGCGAGCTGGACGGCAGTGCCCAGAGACAGTGCAGGTCATCGGGGGGACTCAGCAGCTCCCCGGAGGTCGCCTCCCGGCACAGCGCGGTGTCTCTGAGTGTCTGGCTCAGCGCCTGCGTCTCCACCTGCTCGTCATCTGAGTGACCACACTATGGGGCGCCCAGCAGTTTTCACTGCAGGACCCGTGCCCCGTAAGCCACTGCATCACCGCCATCCTCATCTCCCTGCCAGAATGACGGCTTCAGCAGTCCCGGAGCTGGCTTAGGACACTTAGTCGGCCGTTGCCAGCAAGTTGGCCTTTTGTCGTGATCTTTGCGCGAAAGAGCCGCCGACAGGCTGACCGAGCGCGCTTTCCCTCCTCTGCTCGTAGCCGCGTGTGAGCCCGGCTCAGAGAGTGGGGAGGAGGCTTGGCTCGGGCCCTCTGGAGTCTCGTGCGTGACCCTGGGCAGGTGACGACCTGGAGAGTAACGGGGCACACCGGGGCTGTGTAGAAAGCACGTGCCTCGTGCCAGGCCCTGAGCACTTGGCAGGGCGGGCGTCTCCCTTTCCGTGTCCCTTCTCACAGCAGCCTGGAGTCAGCCTTGCCTGCTCCAGCCTCCTGACCGACTGTCTCAGTCTGTTCTGTCACTGCGACGCGATGCCCGATGCTCGCAGCTGAAAGGAAGTGTTGATTGTGGCCCCCACTTCAAGAGTCTCAGCCCTTGCGTGGCCAGCTGACTCCAAGGCAGGACAGCGGGCGCAGGGCCGGGGCGGAGGAAGAGCTGCTCGCCGCGTGGCAGCAGGGAGCAGAGGGCGCCAAAGGAGGAGCCGGGAGGGGAGAGAGAGCCTCGGGGTCAGGACCGCAGTGGCTGCCCCTTCCAGATGTCGGCCCCGTGATCCAGTCACCTCCCAACGCTCCCGCCTCGGAGCCCACGAGGATTAGGAGGGAATTTAGAGAGAAACCACAACGCCAGTGTCCGTGACATTGTGTCCGTAGTCAGCAAATGGATGGAGAGGGCCAGAGAGCCCCAGACTCTGCCTGCGCATCTGCTGGTGGTGTTCACACCGCAGGCAGTGCTCTTGAAGAGAGCCATCCACGGCGACGGAAGCGTCCCACACTGGTGCTATCCTTGGGGTGGCAGGTGCCACTGCCCCCATTACCGTCTGCTCCTCAGCAAACCACGCCATACTCGTAACTACGACAGCAAAAGACCCGTCCTTTCAGGTTCTGTGGCTGGAGTCCGGGAGCAGCCCTGCTGTGGGGCTGGCTCTGCCTCTGGGAGGCTCACGACTGTCCCTGCGTTGCCAGGATGTCCCCGCTTTGCCGTGGCCTGTGCCTCGCCCCTGGGCTCACCCTGCGCCTGCTCAGTGTCCCAGTGCTGTGGTGCTGGCTTCCCCAGAGCGAGGAGGAGGAGCAGTGTCTTGCCTGAGCTGTGTCCCAAGTCACACACAGTAGCTTCAGTTGCACAGGGCCTCAGAGGTCAGGAGGACCAGGAGGCAAGATTGTTGGGGGCCAGCTCAGGGCTGCCCCGACCCTGGAGACTGGGGTCCCATTGCATCTCATCTTTTTTTTTTTGGTACCTGGAATAGAACTCAGGACCTTGCACTTGCCAGGCAGACACTGTGCCACTGACCTATATCCCCAGCCCTGCATTTCATCTTAATTCAGACTGAAGTAGCCACTGGGGCTGCCATGTGGGACAGCATTGCCCGTGGGGCAGCACTGCCCTCGGGACAGGGAAACGTGGCTGAGGTGTAGTGAGCTGTCAGGTGGGTGAGTGCGAGGAAGGGGACCAAGTCGGGGTGCGTGCAGGGGCTGCTGACGGAGACAGGGAGACCTCTGAGAAGGCGACGGAGCAGGAAGTCAGGACAGTCGTCATCACCACAGCCTGTGGGCACGGTGCCGTGTGCATCATTAAACCTCCGCCATTCTCATGGGGGTGCCACTGCTGCTCCTCCCACTCTGCGTCTGCGAGGTCAAGCCCAGAGGGGCTGAGTCACTCGCCTAAGGTGATGCGGGCTCTGGGGGCACTGCATGGCTTTCGCACCTCGCTTGGAGCAGTCGGAGGTGACGTACATGGCGCAGTGTTAGGGACAGCCCAGAACCCTGAGCCGAGAGTCTTCCTGCCATGTGGCCCATCTCTCTCAGGCCCCTGCAGGGTCATGAGATAGGGTGATAGGGTGGTATCCCACACTAGGCCTTTGGGAACCACCCAGCCTCTTCCTTTGCATCTGCAGAGAAGGAGACGGTGAGGTTGGGTTTTGTGGGCGCTCTCTGTCCTCCATCCAGGTCCTTTCTGCTGGCAACAACAGGGGTGTGTCAGCCCAACACCACAGCTGTTTTAGGGAAAGACGGTGACAGTTCCGTTCCCCGGGGGCTCTGCCTTTCTCCTCTTGCATCGTGGCCTCTTCCACACGTGCTGCTTGGTCCATCACCTGAATGTGGCAGGAGCTTCCATTCTGCTAGGAAGGAGGAGGTCAGTGTAGGGCGGGAGCCGTGGCGCCTCCAAGAACCTAAGCTCCTTTCCCTCCTGCTCCAGGCCAGCCCTGACGTCTGCCCGGAAGAAGCAAGTTTCCAGGAAGCAGACGACCTCCAAGATCCTGGTGCGGAACATCCCCTTCCAAGCCGACCTCCGAGAGATCCGAGAGCTGTTCAGGTGAGATGCACGGGTCGGTCCACGGCGCCGGCGAGCAGTGGCTCCTGAGGATGGTGGGCTTAGGCCTGGAAGCTTCCACCGCAGGCCAGCACGGTGGCTGTTCAAAGGTCATCTTCTGGCTCCCTTGGATCTATCTCATGTCATCTCTGACAGCATTGGGCAGAAAAGTGAAACCAGCCAGGCCTCTCTGCCCCCTCCACACACTACAGGAGGGGCTGGAGCTGCAGTGGTAAAGCTCAGCTCTCTCATTCCACTGGAAATGTCCATCGTCCATTTGGTTGAAGCTGGTGGTGCTCCACCTTGGGCACCCTGAAGTGACCTGGTGACTTTTCCAAACATCCCTTTGCTCAGGCTCAGAGTCAGACTCCCGTGGTCAGGGCCGTGGTCAGACATTGGTGTCTGCATAGAAGCTACCCCGTTGCTCCTGGCCAGTAGGGAATGGGACCCCTGCTCTCAAGTGCGCTCCCTGGAAAGCCCCCTCTGAGAAGGTGAGTCACCTGCCAGCACAGGTGCGGGAACTCAGCTGCCTCTCAGGGCCAGGCAGGACAAGGGACATGCTCCCTGGGTGGCACTTGCTGCTGGAGCTGGAGGGCCTCTGCTCAGCCAGCCTTGATGCCAGGCAGGCATCCAGGTTCAACAAGAGCAATTCTGTCCTCATGCTTTGAAAGACCAAACAGCAGTCTGGGTGTTAGCAATTCATCAGTGGGTGATTGGTGTAAAAACAAACCCTGCACCAGACAACCTGTCCTGCCTAAGGCCCCTTGTTTGTGATTCCTGTGCCAGCATAATACAATATTCTAGTTTTTCAGATCGGTTAGGTGTCACCCAGCTCTGAACCCTGAGCAAGATGTTTTTTATGACGGGCATCACAGGGAAAAGCTTAAAGCCGAAGCACTCCCCAGGCATACGCTGGCGGGGCAGAGACCCCGTCACCTGTGGAGTAACAGCAGATGCACCGGCCCCATCCAGTCAGATGTGTGAGGCTTGGCTGGGTTCATGAGTGCTCGGGGGACCTGCATCTCCACGAGGCTGCCCCTCTAGTGTTCTCTGTCCCGGGGTGCAGTGGCTCAGCCTCTGCTTGTCACAGCTTATTGTGATGGGCAGGAGAGTAAAGTCCCTGGTGAAATCACCAGCTGCCATCTTGCCAGGAAACTGCAGGTGCAAACAGAGTCCCAGGTTTTAGAGGTGGGAAGGAATTGTCTGTATGCGAAATCTTTCCTCACCGTTCTCCCATGCGGTTTAGAGGGTGGGAAACCATTTGGGCCTCTGCTTCAGAGCCCTTGTCGTGCCCCTCCCGGGTGCTGCAGATCCCGCGCCGCTGGCAGTTGCTCACAGACGTGGCCAGTGGGAGCTGACACGGAGGCGTCTCAGCTGGGATCCTGGGTGTCCTGCCTGGTGGGACCAGCCTGCAGAGACAGGGTCACGGCCTGAGGGACATTGTCCAGCGCCCCAAACCTGGGTAGATCAGGCAGACGGGTCCTGAATTGTCATCCCAGTGAGGTGTGTGGGGGGCGCATCTGCTCGTTTTAAGCTGCCTCTGCTTTTTAAAAAGAGTCCAATTTAAGAACTGCCAGATCAAAACGAGCCTGCTAAGAACAGTGCATGTTGATCGGGAAATAATATCCTCAGAAATGACAGTTCCTCTCGGTTCCGCGGTCTATTTAGGATGACACTTATCCAGGGAAACAAAAGAGCGCAGGGGAAGGGAAGGCGCTTTGTTTGATCTGAGTATTATATTTATCTTTAGGAGATGGGGAATTAGTGTCCACTGAGCATAATTACACGCGGCGTCGCTTCTCCCCGCCGTTGTTCTGACGGGCATCCTCCTAGACCCCTGGAAAGGCCAGCCCTTCTTGGGAGGCTCTACCTTGCTTTTGTTGTTCACGCCTGCTGGCGTTGTGGGGCAGTTCCACGTGGCTGGCAGCAGGGGTCGCTGTGAGCCTGTTCAGGGACCAAAGCTGGTCCAGGGATGCCCCAGACAGATTCAGACAAAGCCACTGGCCAGCGAAGGTCACCTGCAGGGGAGAGCTCAGGATTTGGAGTATCTGGTCTGCTCCATTGTGTCAGGCAGGTTTTCTGGGTCTGTGCCCTTCTCCTCCTCCCCCTGTAGTAAATTCGCAGCCCCCTGAGGGCTGTCGGATGTGGGTGTGCTGGACTCTGTGTAAGCGCGCACCACGCGTGTGGCCCTGCATTGGAGGGACCGTCCCTTTTGCCCCACAGGGAAACTGCAGCCTCAGGGAGGTGGAGCACCCTGCCTGGGGCCACACAGCCGAGCCAGGGTGTGGGTTTCATTTAGTCTGACCCACGGCTGGGGTTTAGGTGCGTCCTCTCTGCCACCCAGACCCGGAAGGCGCCGCCACAGGGACTCTGGCCTGGAGAGCGCCCTCTGGGCCAGGCCCCTCTCCACTGCCCGGAGGACAGGGGAGCGCCACACAGGGCGGCAGCCAGGGTCCAAGGTCCTTGCGGGACACGGGACACGGGCAAAGGGCCGTGTCCTGGAAGGATGTCAGCTGGGGGATGCACGATTCCTAATGCCGCCTGCTGGGGGCAGCGGCTTCCCAGCCCAGGGTGGCATATCCGGGTCTTCCCCAGAGGCTCCAGCTCCCCCACCAGATCCATGGTAACCGACAGGAGCCCTGTGGATGTGGGTTCTGGGGGACTGGGGCCCAGGAGCAGCCGAAGGTCATCCTGTGGAAACCCCGCGCAGCGATTCCTGTGCTCTCTCTGCCACTTGCGGTCTGGGCCTCAGTTTCCCCCTGCAGAGAAGAGTTGTGCTAAGGCCGGCCTGCGCTGTGATTGCTCATGGTGCTGCGGCTATGAGCATCAGTGGTCACTGCTGTTGCAGACTGGGCGCTGGGCGGTGTCTCAGTGCCTTATGTCATCAGTGCCCCCCCTGCCACGGCCACGGCCTGCAGGGTAGTTACCACTCCTAGTCAAGGCACCCACTACAAATAGCTGGTCCCTGTGGAATCACACAGCACCACACCGGAGGAGCCAGGGTCCGAACCCGAGTTAGACTCTGACTCCAGACAGAATCCGCGTCCTCACCAAGAGGGCGGAGCCCTTGAGGGTCTCCACGGCATTTCCGGAGTTTTCCTCCTCTCCGTGGCCTCATCCTGGCCTCCCAAGCCGTCACTCTGACCCCCCACTCGGCCAGGTTCTAGGAGCCAGGTCACCCCAGCAGCTGGGCATCTGAAAAAAGTTGTTTTCTCTGAAGTGAACCCCAGGATTCAGGTCTCATTACAGCGTTGGCCCTTTGTGATAAGCACATGGGCTTGGGGTTGCAGCTTGGCACTCGTCCCTAAAAGACTCACCCTTCTGATCTAGAACGTGGTCAGTAAGCGCATGAGGTCCCGCCCAGCCTGTTCCCCCACCACGTAAAGGGCAGTGGGGAGGGCCGGCCAGGTCCCCCGGACCGTGCGCATGTGCGTGTTTACTGTGGGGCTGACTCACTCCTCCTGACCCCCAGACTGGCCTGAGGGGTGCCAGGTGGGGCCAGGTGCACACAGGAAGGAAGTCACAGCATGTCTGTCCCAGGCAGAGCTGAAGCATTTGGTGGACAGGGCTCATTTCCACCCACACTGCCCATGGCAACCCTTCAGACAGGCACCCTTGGGGCTGCACATGACAGCAGAGATGGCCTCTGGGTGCCTGCAGCCCTGCAGCCCAGTGTACTAGGACAGCTGACAAGGCCATGTTCCCGCTGAGAGTGCGGGCGACAGAGGCAAAGGCCGTCCCTAGAAGGATCTTGGCATTGCCCCTGTGTCATCTTCCATGGTGCAGCCTTGCCCTGCGTCCAGATTTGGAAGGCAGAGTCCCTGCACGTGGCCTGCATTGTCACACAAGGTCTCACACTTGGTTCAACGTTCTGCTGTCACCATCCTAAAATTCTTCCATTTTGAACCTGAGGCCTCTGGTTGTCATTTGGCACCAGGCCTGCAGATTGTGTGGCCACCCCAGCCTGCAAACGGACAGGGAAAATGAGGACGTCGGGGGCCGGAGCGTAGCACGGCAGTCAGCCAGCCTTGGAGTCCTCACCCGGGGAGCAGGAATGAGAACTTTGCTCCTCCTACCTCCATGCATGGGCAGCAGGCCTGGCCTCAGGACGGGCGGACAGACTGACACTGTGTTCTCCCTGGCGTGAAAATCCAGACCCCCACCGCAGCTCCGGCCCAATCTGGGCTCCTCCCCCCACTTGCCGTCAGGCGCTCAGGGCCACGGCTGGGCCATCGGTGGGCACGTGTGAGCCATGGCCATTATTGGGTGTTGGCAGTTGACTCTTCCTTGAGTGTCCCAAAGGGAGAATGGCACATGGGCTGTCATCAGGGCAGCACGTGTCACAAGTCTGTCCCCACTCTTCCGAGGAGCTGAGGTCCACGCTGGTGACCTGCCCACAGCCCAGACTCCTCAGATGCCAAGCTCGGTAATGACGTCATTTTACTGATGGAGAGGCGAGGCCTGAGTTACTGGGGCCGTCGCGTCACCCGCTCATTACTGCAGAAGCAGGGCCCAAGCCCGTGGAGCTGGCCTTTCTGTGGATCGGGTGGGCTGGTGACTCCCTGCCGCCCCACAGCACACCTGCAGCCTCAGGTTCACTTTATACAGTGGCCGCTTGCTGGTGTTATCCTCATAGAGGGCTCTCGGGGTGCACAAGGCCACCCCACGGAGGAAGGACCACATCCCGCCAGCCCTCCCCTCCCACCCCCAGGGCTGTGTCCGCGTGCCCATTCCCCAAGTGGCAAGTTCGCAGCCTGTGGAGCCCCGGTGTGGCCGCCTGGCCTGCCTGGTGTGGGGCTGGGGTGGGTGAGTGGTGCCCTGGGTACTGGCAGGGGCTACGCATTACAGCCCTGTGTTCCTTTTAGCTTTTAGTTTTTGTTTTAGGTGCTACGGCTGGAACCCAGGGGCTCAGGCATGCTGGGCAAGGCCCTCGCACTGAGCCCCCCTCAGCCCTTGCATTTGGTATTCTTAGGGCATCTCGTTAAGTCGCCAAGTAGGGCTCATACTCACCACTCCCTGCCTCATCCTCCCGGTGAACGCAGGCCCGTGCGCGCCGGGCCCAGCTCAGCCGTGGCCCTGGCCTCGGACAACGGAAAGATCTGAGTCCGCCAGCCGGCCTCTCTGACAGCTGCTCCCGTGGTGCCCCTGGGGGTGGCCAGGGCAGAGCTGCAGCCCGGGAATCGACTCACTCAGGTCATGCACCGCCTTGGGGTCCCATCCCCTCCGCCCACTTCACTTTCAGCTGCCCCGTGTCCCTGTGGACGCCCAGGAGTCCTGTGTTTTCCAGGCTGACCTCGCTGGCAGGACTGTGCAGATGGAGGCACCTGCGTGTCATGTGGGCAGCAGACTTGTGAAGGAGCGGACAGTGGTGGGTGCTGTCCCTAAATGTGCAGGGCAGCGCAGATCGGCCCCGTGTCTGGCTGTGTGACCTTGGGGTGCTGCTTTCCGTCTCGGTGCCTGTGCATTCTCTGGAGACCCGGATCTTGGAGAGAGCTGTGAGGGGAAGCGTTGGGCAGCTGCCCCGTTCTGAGCCCTGCTGCTCCTGCACCGTGGCCAGTCTCTTCTCCCCATACCTCCGCACTGGCTCTGCCTCACAGCAGTCCGGGCTCTGCTGTCCGTGTGCTGTCTGCTCCGTGTCCTGACCTGGCTCCCGGCTGTATGGTCGCAGCAGGTGTGCCTGGTAGATGGGCAGCGCTCGGAACGGGTCCCCCGAGCGCCGGGGCTCACTGCGTGAGGCCTCCCTTCCTGGGATCCTGGCGTGGACCATGTGTGAACACAGAGCGGCTCGGGAGTTTGCCGCGGTCACACCGCTCCCACCCTAGAGCCTGCCCTGTCCCCCAAAGCTGTCCCAAGGGCCCAGGACATGGGGGCGGGGGGCTTCCGACAGAGCTCGTGGCTGCTTTCTCCTGTTAGCCCGCACCAGGTTGTTTCCTTCCTGATGTTTTCCTACTGAGAGGTGTGAGGCACCTGCCAGGTGCGAATGGGCACCCTCACGGCAGGTGTGGAGGCCTGCACCCCATGCTGGCGTCGCCAGGCCCTGCGCACCTGCTGTGCGACCTTGTGCACAGGGCCCTCCGTCCCTGTCCCTGAATATGCAGGGCAGGCACGCTGGGCAAGGCCCTCCACCCGGCCTGTGTGTTTCCTCCAGTGGTAATGGTGACGGCAGAGGCAGGGCGTGCACAGCCTGATCGCTCACAGTCTCCTTCTGCGCCCAGAGGTGGGGTCCCTACCTGTCAGCGGCCGCGGCCCAGCACCTGCTCACCCAGCCCAGGTGGGACGGATGCCCCATTTCAAGACATCTCTGGGGCGATGTTCCTGCCCCAACCAGCATGGCTTGGGATTTGTTCAGAGGAGCTGGTGGGGAGGAGGGCAAGGCCATCCCCACATGTCCCTGCCCCGTGCAAGCCACATTTCCTAAATGCACAACCAAGGGCCTGGCCCGGCTGCCCGCCCCTTACTTACGGTTGGGCCCTGCACCGGGCGAGTGTGCCGGCCCCAAGCGCTGTGCACACACCCCGGAGGGCGCACGGTGCAGCCCTCAGGAGAGCATGAGGGACCTGCAGTCAGGGATCGGGGTGTGGCTCTGTCCGAAAGCTTCAGTTACCCTGGAGAGGCACCTGTTCTCCACCCTGTAAAACCTGCAGGGTGACCGGTGAGACCCAGCCCGGTGGGGGCTGGAAAGGAGGCTCAGCTCAGGGACTCACCTGGGTGTCGCCGCCACCCTGGCTCATTTCCCCTCGGCCATCCCTGATCTCTCTCTCTCTGTCTCTCTCTGTCTCTCTCTGTCTCTCTCTCTCTCTCTCTCTCTCTCTCTCTCACACACACACACACACACACACACTAGCTGAGTGACTGGAAGGGTAGAATGCACCCCTCTTCTAGCGCTTCTCTTGCTGTGCTCCAGCCCCCCGGGGTGGTACAGCCATGTCACACTCAGCGCCACAGGGGTTCATGGAGCATCAGTGCTGTGTGGCCGCAGTGCCAGGGCAGAGGGACACAAGCCCTGCCACATGGCACTTCATTCAGTGGCGGGGGGTGTGTAAGTGGCAGGGGAGGGGTATAAGTGGTGGGGGAGGGGTGTAAGTAGTAGGGGAGGTGGTAAGTAGACAGCCCTGCACTTAGATGTGAACACTCAGGCTCAGGGTGAAGCCGCACTTGGGGAGAGGGCACTGAGGACAGGTCCCAGCATCCCACTGCTGCCAGGATAAACTGCCACAAACAGTGGCTTCCACCCGCAGAGATGGGCGGGGCTATGTCCCTCGGGAGGCTCCTTCCTGCCCCTTGCAGCAGTTGGGTGGAGGCTGCCCTTAGTGTCCCAGCCACGGTGGCACCCTGCTGCTCACCAGGAGGACGTCAGCCATGGGTTTGGAGCCTGTGCTGACCCAGGACAACCTCCTCTCACCCTGATCGCGTCTGCAGAGGCCCTGTGTCTGAGTAGGCTGCACTGAGAGGTTCCAGGTTCCAGGTGGACATGAATTTCGGGCCCCCTGCTGACCCAGTGCAGGGGCTCTGGCAGGGTGGTCAGGAAAGGTGTGTACAGACCTGGAGCTGCAGGTGCCAAGGCCCTCGGTATCACGGTCTAGCATATGTATAGAAACACACAGGCAGGAGGCATGCAGTGTGCCAGGTGGTCATAGACTCGGCACACTGTGTAGCAGCCCCAGTTCAAGACGCAGACGTCCCCATTTGCCCCCGTCCTGCCACCACCATCCAGGAGTGTCACGGCCATGTACTGTGTATAAGTGGCGTCCCCACACACCCTGCGTCCGGCTTCCTGGCGAGGCGTGCTGTGCGTGCGTCACCCGTGGTCGTCCGTTCCTGTTGCGGGCCGGCATTGCGTTGTGCGACTGTGTCACCGGCAGTTTAAGTCGTGCGCTTGAGCAGCGTGTGGGTTTCGGGCTGTTGGGGATGCCGTCCTGGGAACGTTCTTCGCAGGACCACTATGCATGTGTTTCTGTGGGCATGTGGCAGTAGAGCCCCTGGGCCACAGGGGACACTACCAGCTGGGCTCCAGAGCACTCAGCGCATGAGCGTCCCTGCCCCTCCGCCGCACCAGCACGTGGTGTTACTCCGTCTTTCTCCTTCCACCCGTTTCCCCTGGAGCGCGTGGTTCCACCAGCTTGTGGATGTTCATCTGCCTCCCTGACAGCCAAGGAAGTCGGGTTTTGGTCCGATGATGAGCCATTTGGTCTGTGATAGAATGCCTGTTCAAGTCCTTGGGCCAGTTTTTACGATTGGATTGTCTGGTCTTCTTAAATTGATTTCTCTTACTCTTTTTCTCCTTGTGTATATGATTCGCTGCACCCTGGGTCCGAGTCCCGAGGTGGTGGGTGTGGTATCGAGTTCTTCTCTCCCTCCACCCGCTGGGCAACTTTCCACCCTCTTCATGTTAACACGGTCAGCTGGTCATTTTGCTCCTGCCAAAGAGGCGGACGCATCCTCTCCCATGGGCCCCCCTGACAGCCTAGCATTGCAGTCCCTCTGAACCGCTCCTTGTGCAGTGTGGGGAGATCAGTGCAGCTTTCCCAGGCGGAGGTTCAGTTGGGCCAGCGCTGGTCACCACCAGGGCCCTCGTTTCCTCCGCCCTGCAGCACCAGTTACTTCATCTGTGACATCCCCATGGTGGGGCTTCGGCTGTTCCTTCAAGGCTGCCTCCAAGCCCTGGGGTCTTGTTGAGTTACATTTGTCACAATGTGAGGGCTGAGGTGAGAGAGGAGACAGGATGACACCTGAGCCAGCGGAGTGAGGAGCCCCGTCTGGGGCAGAGCGTCTGAGGGAGGCCGTGTGTGTTGTAATGGCACAGCCTGCATTGGCCTCATCCTCACAGTGTGTCCTTGGCTGGTGTTGTGGGGGTGACGCCCTCTGACCTGTGGGCGTCGCCCACTGCAGGCTGTGGGCTGGGATGGCTTTATGTGTGGGATTCCATTTGTTTCTCCACCCACACGAGGCCCATGAGGCAGGTGGCTCCGAACTGTCACAGCCCCAAGCAGGGAACAGGCACGGTCACCTTCCACACATCTCATCCTATGCCGCCTCTCCCAGGATGCTCTCGGGGACGAAGAGACTTTCTCAGAGTTGTTACAAGCCCCTTCGGCAGCTGCCTATTGGGTCCTGTCAGGGTGGCTATCTTCAGAGTCACACAGCAGCAGGGTTGTCAGGGCCAGGCCACAGACCCGACTAGGTACTCACTGTGAGCTCCGAGCCCCCGGCATGGGCTCCGGCAGTGTAAGGCAGGGACGGCCACCTGGAAGGTGTGGAGTCGCAGGACAGCCCTGCGGGGGCCCAGGCACCAGCGCCACTCAGGGAGCAGCCCAGGGGCAGAAGATGTGGGATTCGCCCTGGATTCCAGGGTTCCGGGCTCAGCAGAGTCCCAAGGTCCAGGTCCAGGCACCTGCCTCCCTCGGGACAGGTGACTGGGCTGGCTAGGGAACCCAGGAGGAGCCGCAGGGTGAGAACCACGGTGAACGTGGCCAAGAGCCGGAGGTCTGCCGAGGGTGACACAAACGCACGAGCGCGCACCTGTCACAGGGCTGAAGTCAGATCAGGGCACAGTGCTGCCAAGGACTTGGAGAACGTGGACCTCGAGCCTGTGGCTGGTGGGTGTAGGACCAGCACACCCACCCTGGGGCCATCCGCGCCCCCATGTGGGCCTCAACACCAGGGAATCGAACACTTCTCTCCCGAGTGCCCATCCGCTGACAGCTGGACAGATGGACAGACCGCGGGCAGAGGGCCAGGCCACCACAAGGCGGGAAGCACCGCCGGTCCCGTGGATTGCATTTGCATCAAGCGCCCAGAACGCAGCTCAGCAGAGGCCAGGCGCCGGCTCACAGTGGGGAGACAGGGAAACGGGATCAGAAAGGCCTGGAGGGCACCGGGCTTCTTTCTGAGGTGATGGAAGTGATCTAAAAGCAACTATGCCGAAGGTTGCGCAGTTCTGCAAATACGCTAAAGCCAAGTGAGCTGTATACTTCAAATGGGCAAATGGCAGAAGTGGTGAATTGTACTTCAATAAAGCTGTTGAGAGGGGGAAAAAAATTTCTACACAGACATTCATAGCAGCTTTAATCACAGCAACAAAAATTGTGAGCAACCCACATGTCGAGCTGACCGCGGCATGTCCGCACGGTGGAGTACTACTCTGCCGTGAAGAGGAAGGCCTGGAGTCACACCACAGCCTGGTGACCCTCCAGAGAATTGCCTGATGGAGAGCGTGAATCCCTGGAAGCGGCCTACTGTGCAAGTCCATCCTTGTAATGCTCTCGAGGTGACAAAACAGGAGAGGTGGCCAACTCGTGGTTGCCAGTGGTGAGCGAGACGGACGGAGGGAGGCAGTGTCCGCATCTATGAAAGGCCAGGCAGCGTGCGGATCCCAGGGGTGACGCTGTTCTGAGTCACCGCCGTGGCCTTCCTGTGATAAGACGTCCTGGGACCGAGCCTGCGTGCACACATGGCGTCGGTCTGACTTGGGACCCCAAGGGGTCAGCGATTGCATTCGCTCGCGCTCGTCTTCCGTGCTGCGCTTGTGCGAGGCCCGGGACCAGGACCTCTCCGGTGCTTTCTTGCAAGAGCCTCACTGCCTTTTCCTGTGCATATGTCTGTGACTAGGTTTTTTACAGTGAGTACCCCGAACCGTAAGCGATGGCAGTGGTGAGTTCCCCATCACCAGGGAGAAGCGAGTGAAGCCTAGGGCGGCTGTGACTGAGCAGACTTAGGAAGGAATCCCCGCGTCCTGAGAGGCCAGGCTCCCTCCCCCCTGACGTTCTCCCCTCCTTGCTGTGCCGTCATCCTGCTGTTGCCCTAAAGGTGTCCACCAGGGACCAGCAGAGGTGACGGGACCATAGCTCTTGCTCAAGAGGGTGCTCAGGTGAGCCGAGTTCTCGTTCCTTCCACTGTTCCTGTCCCTCAGTCACCAGAAAGTGGCCGTCTGCTCGGGACAAAGCCGGTGTGACATTCCAGTCCTGCAGTGCAGAGCCAAGGAGGCAGGAGATGGGTTCTGTCCCTGCTCCATCCTGCTCCCGCTGTGTGAGCTCGGGCAGTTGCATGACCTCTCTGGGCCTCCATTCTTTGAATGAATCTGAAAGGGTTGGGCCAGGCCGCTCGCAGCATTGGCTTCTGCTTTCCCAGCCAGCACAAACCAGTTGCTCGTGGCCGCCTGCAGTTCTGTGTTGGAGGCTTGTGAGGCTGCTTGGACCTGTGGGAAGTAGCACTGTGACCAATGAACGCTGTCGGCCGCACGGCGGGGCGACTTAGGCGGGGAGGGAGCGTGGGTGTCTGGCTCAGAGTAAGATGCGCACCTCTGGGTTCCCAGCAGGGCAGCACAGAGGCCTGGCGCCCTCCTTGAAGAAAACAGCCATGCACCCTGAGGGTCGGAAGGCTTTCGTTGTTGTTTTCTTGCTGCTTTGAGGCATCGAAGACTCAGCCTTCCACTGTGGCTGACGTTTTCTCTCTGTCTGCACCTAGGCTGATCCCAGGGTAGGCGGCAAAGCTCAGATGGTGGAGTGCGATGCGGGAAAGAGCGCACAGGTCCCCAGGGTGGGAGGCACCATGTGCGGGACGCAACTTTCACACCTCCGCTGGCTGCACGGCAGCTGCGGCCTGGTGCTCTGTCTAGACCTGCTCGAGACTCGGTGCCAGACCTAATAATCACGCTCCAAGACTCCGTATGTCCTGGGACAGCCTGGAGCCCCCTGGGGCGGCAGCTTCTGGCTGCAGTCGGGAGCCTTCCCGGGACAGCGCGGTCTCAGCACACAGTTGTGCAGGGGAGAAGGCGCTCACGGGTGAGTGGTGTTTCCAGAGCGTCCCTCCGGGGCAGGGCTGCTGCAGGCTCTGCGCTACAGGAGCAGGCGTGGACCTAGGAAGGAAGAGGGTGACTGGGCTTGGGAGAGGGTGCACATTCACTTCATTACAAACCCCAGGGTAGAGGCGGTCGTTCACGTCCTGTGGTCCTGATCTGGGGGTCTTGGGCTGAGGGCCTGACTCTTGGGCCCCGCTGTTTTGTGGGTGGCAGGATGGCCGCAGTGGCTGGTTTGCTGTGAGGGCCGAGGTCAGGAGGTTGCTGGTGTCCCTCCGGGCCCAGGATGGCTGCCCTGTCTATGACGCTCACACTTGGGCTGAGCAGGAGGATCGCATGTTCAAGCCCAGCCTCGGCAGTTTAGCAACTTAGTGAGAACCGGTCACAAAAGACTGAGAACCAGTCCAGAAGACACAGGGCTGTGCTGGGAGGCAGGGGCATCATGATCTCCCGCAGTCCTGCTGCTGACCAGCTGGGGGCCCCTAGAAAAGTCACCCTGCCTTTCTGATCGTCCCTGAAGAAACCAAAGTAAGGGAGCTCAGGTATTCTTGCTTTTCAAAGAGTATCATTCTACAGACCCTTCATAACACCACAGGCATGACTGTGTTTCTTAAATGCAAGCAAGGTAGAAAAAGCCCTTTAAAAGAAAAAGCAGAGCTGGGCACAGTGGCACACACCTCTAATCCCAGTACTCCAGGAGGCTGAGGCAGGAGGATCTCAACTTCATGCCCAGCCTGGACAACTTAGCAAGACCCTGTCTCAAAATAGATGGGGGCTTAAATGCCAGTGCTGTGGAAAAAGAAAGAAAAGAACCACATAGACTTCATGGTTCTTCCCCACAGTGGCAGTGTAAATACATTTATCATTATGTTACTTAACTATGTACAAATGTGGAATTCAAAATAAACTGACAAATCACGATGATGGTTCCTCAGGATTATAAAAACCAAAACACATTTTCAAGTTAAATACAAACAAAATTTAAAATCAATAAAGTGCAAATTAACAACATTATTTTAGCGTGATGGGTGATGTCGTTTTGTAGAAAATAAATTCGGATGGTGGGTTTTAATATTAGAAGGACATAGCCCTGGATTGAGATCCGTAATCCGCCCTGGTTCCCACAGGTGGGAGTACTGCTGTGGAGGCACCTGATTGCAAAAGCGCACACACCCTGCAGAGAGGCAGTTGGTGCAGCTGCCCCACAGCTGGATCTGCCCAGTCAGCAGACTCTTGGCCCAGCTCCGGTTCTACAGAGCCATCTCGATCACTTAGCCGTAAAAGTGGGCATTGTGGAGCTACCGGAATCATCAGTAAATGTGCAGCCGATTACTCCTGGAATTGGGAAATGCTTCATGGTGCATCCTGGTGAATTGATCTTTTGTCACAGGTTGGGGCAGGTAGAGATAGGTGCCGCGTGTGGGGGCAGACACTCCTGCCTAGGTCTAACTAGGGTCGACACACCTGTGATGGGGGTCCTGGGCTCCTGGCATTTCTCAGTGCATTTCTTTTTTTTTTGGTTTTTCTCCGGTACCGGCAACCGAACTCACGACCTTGCGCTTGCCAGGCAGGCGCTTTGCCGCTGAGTTAAATCCTTAGCCCCGTCTCTGCACATTTCTGTATCCAAACTAGCAGGAACTCAGTATGCTCAGACGCCTGCCTCCCATTTCTCTGGGAGGCTGAGGCAGAAGGATCACATGTTGAAGCCCAGGCTTGGCAATTTAGCAACTTAGTGAGAACCAGTCACAAAATAGAAAACAAAGAAAGGGCTGGAGATGCAGCTCAGTGTGAAGGGCTTGGGCTCAGTCCCCAATTTATTTTCCCAGGGGTGTCTGAGAGGCAGCCGACCCTAACTAAAGATACCAATCTGTCAGCTTGGCTTACTCTATGACCCACATTTTGGGTCCAGGATTCTTGTTACCCTGTGTAGACCGTAGATCTTTTCCCTACCACACTCACTCGTGGCTAAAAGGCTGCTGGTGGATACAGTTCACCTACAGGGCCTGGTGGTTCTGTTCCTCGGCCACCAAGGTTAACTGCAGCTTCTGTTGTTCATGTTCTGTCTGTTTCCGTGGGGATAGGATGTGGCCAGGGTCTCCAGGATCGTACAAGTCAAGCTAAGATGCTGGTTGGTCAGTGCAGAGAAAGGAGCTGTCAAAGTGGGAGGCTCTGTGCTAAAGCAGACACCTGCTGTTAACGCAGTGACTCAGTACTTCAACCAGTGGGGGCAGCAGCTTCTAGAATTGTGCAGTGTGCAACCTGCACCACCCACCATGGCAGCCCTGGGAGCCCACCAGACAAATGCTTTGGAGTCTTGACTCCCCCAGCATTTAGCCATGTCACTTAAACACCCTGGCTCAAGTCTGCATTTGTCAAATGAGCACCATAAGAAACACTGGCCAGGATTCAAAAAGACAGAGTGAAGAAGTTAGCAGTTAGTCGTTGCCGTGGTTCTCAAGCTGTGTCCTGGTACTTTGGATGCCGCAGTGAGCAAACAGCTGTGCCACGAGGCATCTCAGGTTGCGAGAGAAGCAGCAACAGCTGACAGAGAGGACGTGAGCTGCTGCGTGTTATTGGGTGTTGCTGTTGGCCTCGGGCTGCCATGGGAAATCACTGGTCACCAAAGGGTGCTCCATGCCAGGAAGCCTAGGGACCCGTGGCTGGCACGAGGTGGCCATAAGAGGCAAAGTGTGTTTTACTGTGATGTGTGCGCCACAGCCGAGAGCGCCCGCACCTCTCTTGCCGCGTCGCATCATCTGTCGGGGCTGCAGCTGGAGTCTGCCGTCCGCCGCAGTCCTTCCTGCCCCCCGTCCATCTGTCCTCCCGTAAAGTGCATTTCCGGACACGGACTCGGCCCAGGCTTGGGGGACACAGACTTGGCCCAGTCTTGGGGGCCCCGGACCACAGAGCATGTCCCAAGAGCACCCCAGACAGGAACATCTCAAAAGGGACCAGATCCTCCTGGGTGTCCCCGCTTCCAGAGTCTGGCCGGGACGGGTGCCAAGGTCCTCCCAGGGGTGGCCCTCGGGACAGCCTCGCCCGGAGCCTTAGGGACGTGGTACTCTAGGCTGAGAAGTTCCTTGGGGTTCTTACCACTGTGTGCGCAGGGGCCAGAGGATTCACTTGGTCTTCCCTGCCCCGGGGCAGGCAAGCAAGTAAAGAGGGATACAGGAAGCACAGGCGGACCCTGGGCTCAGGAGTCTTCTGTTTGGTTTCACTTTGTTTTTATTTTTATTTTAGTTTTGTAGTACGAAGGACCTTTGCACTGAGTGACATCCCCAGCCCTTTCATTTGGGGGAGAGGGTTGTTGTCTTTTTTTGAGAGAGGGTCTCACTATGTAGCCCAGGCTGGCCTCAAACTCAGGATAATCTTCCTGCCTCAGCCTCCACCACCACACCCACCTTTAAATTTTATGAGATCAGGTCTCACTAAAGCTACTAAGTTGCCCAGGCTGTACTCAAACTGTGATCCTTCTGCCTCAGCCTCCCATAGTGCTAGAGTTACAGGTATGCAGTGCCACACCTGGTGCACTTTTTCTTTATTGAACCCTCTATGTGCCTGGCTCACCCTTGAGCTCTCAAACTCTCTCCCTTTTCTCTCTTCATATGCGTGTTTAGACTTGTAGATGCATAGAGAGAGGTGTGACTGAGAGAAAGAAAAAATCTCTCTCAAATTATATATGTATGTTTCATCTTGAAAAAGAAAACTTGGTTGCACAGCTAACACGCAAATGTTTTCCTTATTGAAAAGCAAATGTGAAGTTTTTTCTTGGTGCCAGGGTAGAGCCTAGGGCCCCACGCCTACTGTGCCTGCACCCGGCACTGACCTCCACTCCCAAGCCTGCCCAGGTTTAATTTAAGGCTGAAATCCTTGTCTGCTGACCACCGCTCTGCTCCCCAGAGAAGCTCCAACGGCTCCTGCTAAGTCTGCTCGCTCCCCTGCATGCTCTGCACATGGAGGACCTGCAGGCCCCGAGTGCAGTAGTCAGGGCCACAGACAGAAGTGAGGCACAGTTTGTGTGTTATAAGCACCACCCCCAACCGGGTGTCCTGGTGACCTCCTAATCTCACCTACTCGGTGCCACTCAGCTCTCCCTCAAGCCCTGCATCTCTCCTACATCCTCACCCCACGCTGGGGGGGCATGTGACCCATTCCAAAGTTGAGCAAGTCAGCGTTCCGGCTGGGGAGAGTCGGCAGTTGGGTGGGTGAGCTGGGCCAGCCAGGCGAGTTTCCCGCCTCCACCGCCCCGAAGGTCTTCAGTTGCGCCATCTTGGCTGCTCGCTGTCCTAGATCCATTGAAAAGTTTCCATTTCTTTGTTCTTTTGACTTTGGGAAAGACCAGAAGTCGTGTGGTGCCGTCCAGTGAGAAGGGTGGGTGAGGCCACACCAGCGTGTTTTTGCCAGCCTGCCTTTGTGTTGCGTGGCACTTGGCGGCATCCACGGTATTTTTTATCACACCCTTTAAAGACACTCAGGAAAGAGGACTCCAGAGCTGCTGCAGGAAGTGGCCAGCAGAATGGGATAAGTGATTCAGAGCAAGGGAGGGTTGTGTTGTGAGGGAGATTCAGGGCAGCATGTCTTTTGCTGTGGTGAATGTTTCTAACATTCGCCTTACATTTCAGCCACATCCCGTATGTGCAGTGTTAAGATGGGCAGGAAAGGACTGGTTCCGCTCCCGCGTCTGCAGTGCATTAGCTGTTACTGCCATGCAGGGCAAGAGGCATTGCTGGGAGGTCTTGTGCCTCAACTCCCATCAGAAGTGGAGAGAAGGCAGTGGGAAGAGAGGGTGGAGGAGGGAGACGGGGCCTGGCTGCATGCAGGGCTGAGCTGATCTCCCTGATGCTCTGCTTTCTGGGTGCCGAGTGCAGCACTGCCCTGCAGAGCTTCCTATTGCCGGAGGGTATCTCCTCTGTCCAGTATGACAGCCGCCAGTACTTGGAGCGGGGCTGGTGGGAATGAGGCACCGACTTTTATTTAAAGAGCCTGCCTGTCTTAGTCACTTGACAAAATACCCCCAACACCCAGAGTTAAAGGAGAAAGGTTCATTTTAGCTCACGGTTTGTAGAGGTTTCAGTGTGTAGCCGGCTGGCTGCAAAGCGGGCAGCATGGCAGAGGGACCCTGCCTGAGGCTTGCGTGGGGAAGCAGGGCAGAAGTAAAGGGAGGAGAGAGATAGGTCCCTTCCAGGTCTCCCCTACAGTGACCCACCCTTCCCACCAGGCTTCCCCTCGTAGCCTCACACCCACCTATGGACCCATCGATGGCTCATCCAGTGTGGCACGCCCACGATCCAGTCACCTCCCAGGAGAGAACCTCACCCTGTCTTAGTCTGTTTTGTGTTACTGCAGCAGAACACCTGAGGCTGGGTAACCGATAAAGCAAAGAGGCTTGTTTGGTTCATGGTTGAGACAGCACAGTGCCCACCAGAGCGCCGTGAGGGCCACCTGGCTACATCACAGTGTGGCAGAGAAGCGGCCAAGTCACTGGCCACATGCAGAAGGGACTCCTGGGGAGCAGCATCAACCCTCCCCAAGATGCTCACAGCACCAGCTTCCCAAGGAGCTGCCAGCTTTCAGTGGGGACCAAGCGTCCAGCACAGGATTGGGGACAAAGCACATGCAAGCCACACCAGAGCCCAAAACCACCTCTTTCTCCTTCTAAGTAGGGGCTCCCCTGGAGGACAGCACAGACCTAGACCCTTTAAAATATCCACATCCTGTGACGGAGTCCTGCCACTTCTAGACCTCTAGCCTCCAGAGATAACTGGAGATCTGGACACGTGTTTATATGCGGGGGTCTTCACAGGGCGTTGATGTGAGCAGAGGATTGGGAACCGTGTTGAATGTTCAGCAGTGGGAGGGGATGGGCTGGGGCGGTCATGGGTGGAGGGCCAGGAAGACCTCAGCATCGTTTGCAGAGCCATAACGGGAAGGAAGCCAGAGCCCAGGTTGTGAGGGCGGCATGAGCACAAGGAGACCCTCGCAGCCTCGCACGCGCAGAGATCAGCAGGAAACACCCAGCCACGCTTGCCATTGGTCAGCTTGTCCGCACCTGTGCCTGCCTTCACGTTACTGTGTGACTGGCTGGCTGCCCACGCTGAGCGCAGTCGCTGCTTTAGAATCAGGAGAAAAAATACTTCTTCCAAAGAAGACGGCTGATCTCTGCTCCCGAAGAGTTCCCAGCGCAGCCAGGAGGGTATTTCGTGAAGGGCTCTGTTCAGACACACGACCCCGTGGGAGCGGTCCTTCCTCAAGAGAGGCAGCCTTGGTCTCGGACCCAAAGCCGCCCCTTCCTGACATCTAGTTGTGTTCAGCGAAGCCGGGACAGTGCTGCTCTCCGTGGAATTTTGCCCAGTATCTCCCTCATTTCTGAGCACCTCTGCCCACAACAAGCATCTCTGGAATCTCCCCTAGCAAATCAAAGTTTTGCTTTCGCTTTTGGTGTGTTTGGTTTTCAGGGTACTGGGGATTGAGCTCAGGGGCACTGTACCACGGAGTGACATCCACAACCCCTTCTACTTTTTTATTTTGAGACAGGCTGGCTTCAAACTCGTGACCATCATGCCTCAGCCTTCCCAGTACTAGAATTAGAGGTGTGTGCCACCATTGTGCCCCAGAAATGTTTTCTCCTAATTCTAAAACTAACCTTGTTCAGGCCAGTGTGAGAAGGTGAGCTGAGCAGAAGAAAGCCGCCTGCATCTCCAGCACAGAGCAGCGGCGAGCCCCTCCCTCATAATGGTATTAATGTCACTGTTGGCCAGATGTGGAGACCGCGGGTCAGGATGCCTAAGTGAGTCTCATAGCTGGTTAAGTGGCAGAACCGTGGCCCGAGCCCAGGTTCTAGTCCGCGTTCTTCCCCCACTCGGCAGGGGAGGTTTGCGTCACCCCGAGCAGGCATCGCCCCTCCTCGGGCTCCTGAGAGCCTCTCGTCCTTCCAAGTGCTGCGCTTCAGAGCCTGCGGATGGCTCGGCTTCCCGAGTGAGCTGCACTGCTGATCCCTTCTTCACCGAGTTTGCCGTGTAAAGTAGACATGGGTGACAGACATGCTTGTTCAGGATGTGAGGTGTCACAGGCAAGCAGAACTCACTCGGTGTTTCCCCAGCATGAGGACCAGGAAGACGCCTCCTTCAGGGGACCGAGTGGGAAGCAACGGGAAATCATCCTGAAGAGGGTTACGTCAGGCGGCACGGTGGCACCTCCCAGGACAGTGATTCTCTGCTCCCTTTCATTTAAATAAAGAACCTTTAGCTGCTTTTTATCTCACCCCCTTTCACGTGCACAAGCAGAGCAAGCCAGGCAAGGGCTGTTCCTTCCCTGGGAGCCTCAGAGCAGTGCTGACCATGCGCCGGATGCTCCCAGGACTTATTTGGAGCCAGCAGCCCTTGGGGGAAGCATGTCGGGCCGGTGCAGACGTCCCGGGGCCCCCTTCAAGGGACAGGCTGGGTTCCCGGGCGGACCTTCCAGGCCTGTCTTGCTGCTTTTTGTGTCCTCAGCCGGTCTCCCCACAGTGGCCGTGCGCGTCCCCAAGCGTCCCCCGCCACACTCGGGAGCCAGCGGGCTGTGGGAGGACTGCGGCGCGTCCCACTCATGAAAACTCCCTCATTTGTATCTCATTTTCGAGTTATTATCGAGCTGCCGGTTGTGCGAGTATTTTGACAGCAGCTGTCAGCAAGGTGCAAGCGGCTGCCATCGCCTCCGATTGGCTGAAGACGCCGATGGCAGCGCGCTGAATAACATCCCAGCCCACCCTGCCCCCGCCAGGGAGAGGCAGACAGCGGCGGGAGAGGAGAGGAAAACAGCCAAGGGAGGGAGGACGAGGATGGGAGGAGGAAGGGGAAGCCCGGGCCCGGGCCCTGAACCTGCCCAGATCCCCGCCTCGCTAGCGTTCTCCCGACGCCCGCTGGAGAAGGCAGCCACAAAAGACTCAGATTGCATCTCGTGTTGTAGTTCATTTATTTTATTTGAGGTTTTGGGCAGCCGGGGAGGGGGGACGAGAGTGGATCCATCCAAACAACCATTTAGGCTTGTCAGAGTTCATTTATTGAATTAGCGAGGTTACCGCTCTCGGGGTCCCAGCTGCCAGGGCTGCAGCCGCACAGCGAGAGGCACTGGCCGCCCCCCTCAGACCGGAACCGGCCCAGGCGCCCCATCCATGACGGCCTCCCCTTCTCACTCTCCCCCGTCCGCCTAATTTAAGTGCAGTACAGTGCAAGTGTTCCCCTTTCTTTCTTGAAGACTCTCCTCCATCCATAATATAAATCGTCCCTCATGTGGCTGGGTTTTTTTGGGTTGTTTTCTTCCAGGAGCCTTGCATCCAGGCAGAGGAATAAATAATGTTTTGGATTCGCTGCCTTTTACCCGAGTAGTTTAAAATTCATCATTGGTTTGTTTTGTTTTTAAGTATGAAAAAAAATGTTAGCGACAACAGCAGGCAGATATATGGTGATCAGGAAGCAGGCACGTTTCCGCCATAAATGCAGGACCCGCGGGGGTGGTCTCAGGTAACAACGCGCCCCGGGAGCATGTCACCTTTGCATACTGGGCAGGGGTGACCATGTGTCATTCTTGTTTCCTACCACAAAAGTTCCCAGACCAACTCAGACTTCCAACTTGGGGTCTGAGTTCCCCTTACCTTGGGTTTCAGCTGCTGTGATCTAATTCTGGGCTGGATTTTCCTTGCCTGGCGGAGCCAGGAACCAGAGAGCTACAGTCTGGAGATGCATCTATAGCGGTGGTAATGGACCTGGGGTGCTTTGCATGTCAGGGACATTTGGCAATGTCTGAAGTCCTTCTAGGTTGGTAGAGGGTGCTACTGGCATGGGCGGGGGTGGCCAGGGGTGCTCCTAGTAGGACAGCTGTGGTCTGTAGGGAGAGGGTCTGATTTGCGGGGGAAACAGCAATGGAGCTTTGAGCCTCCTAGTGCTTGTAAATAGAGATGCAGCTGGCAAGGGGGAAGCCCCGTCTGGTCCCTTGGGGCATTTCACATGCGTGACTGCCACCCAGTAAATGTCAGGGTCATCGTGACAGCCAGAAACAGCCCCGATATCCCCAACAACCCTCCTGGGGACATTGCCACCCGTCAAGAGCTGATGCCTCAGTTGATTTAGTGTTTCATGGTGACATCGTGCCAGGGACCAGCCTGCGTTCCTGCACACCCGTGTGGATGTCGGAACCGCAGTTCCGCAAGGGGGCGTCAGCTCTGCGGTACATAGGCAGGGAAGGCTGACCCAGGGGAGGCCCCAGGCCTGCAGCTGAAGACGGGACTCCGAAGGCTGTCTGCCAGGCACTGGTCCCTGAAGCCTCAGTTTCATCACTGAGGCGGGGAGCGGGGGGGGGGAGACCGATACCTGTCCCGCCACCTCCGTGTTTCCTGAGTGTCTTCACAGTGCACGTAACAAAGCTTTGAAACAGTGGAGCTAGCAGTGTGTGGGGGTGCGGGCCTGTGAGCCCAGCATTCTGAGAGGCTGAGACAGGAGGATCACAAGTTTGTGGCCAGCCTGGGCAACTTAAGACTCTATCTCAAAATAAAAAATAAAAAGGGCTGGAAGTGTAGCTCAGCGGTAGAGCACTTGCCTAGATGTGCAAGGCCTTGGGCTCCCTCCCTAATTCTGCCCCCCACAAAAACATTTTTCTTAAAACAAAAACAGGATTTTATTATAACTATAGTGCAATCATCAAACCAGGCAGTTAGATGTAGTATTGTCAACTAGCCCGTGGGTCTTCTGCAAAATGTTTCCATTTTTCTAAATAATATCTTCTATAGAGAAAAAAATGCAACCCTGTTCAAGCTTCAATCCAGAGTCCCACACGCTATCTCGTTTCTGCCTCTCTCCCATTTCCTTCGGGTTGAGAACTATGGCTTGCTATTTCCGAGTCTGTCGTGGCCCTGACATTTCTGAGAAGTCCTGAGGGCTGCTTCGCAGATGGCCCCACTTGTGCTAGCTGGACGTTGCCTCTTGGTTAGACCAGCCTGTGACTTGAGTCGGTACCAGACTTGCTCCGGAGTTGTGACATGCGCTATTTTTGATCTCTTGGTTTAAAGTCTTCCAGGCAGGTTTTTCCACTAAGTTTCTGTTTTTCTTTCTTGTAATTATTGACTCTCTCAGAGGAGACCTGGAGACTCTGGAAACACCCAGGGTCCTGGCTCACTGTCTTAATTTTAGTGTCTGCGAATGAGTCTTGCCTGAATTACTTACTACCGAGTCAGTTGCCAAACGTGATTTTGTGATTCCATCGTCCCTCCTGTAGCACTTGCTTGGTGTTCTCGTCCTGGGAGGGGCTTTTCTCTGTGCTGTGCACACAGAGTACTTACTTTATTTTCCAGTGTGGACTCGGACTTTATCTAACAAGTTAGAAGCCACGTCTATCATCATTTGGTTTTGTTATTCAAACTCTCCCCGTCTGGCCGATGGGAAGTGTGGATTGATCCTTTCCCCTGCCCTTCAAGCTCTTCTTTAAGATTATTGTAGGCAGGTATTCCGACTCCTCTGTATTCCCTCAGCTCCAGCCCTGGCCTTAGCCCCTTCTCCAAGGAACCCAGGTTCTTGCCAATGGTTGTTGGGGTGCAGAGCCCCAGATGTGACGCCGGTGGGGCTCAGAATAGCTTCTGAGCCTCAGCACAGCTTGGGTTGAGTGACTCTTTGGGGTAGGGACCCTCCTGCCTGTGTAAAGCACGAAGCCTCGTCCCAGGCCTCTGCCTGCTGGATGCCAGTGGCACCCTGTACCCAATTGTGACAACCAGAAATGTCTCCAGGCATTGCCAGAAGTCCTGAGGAATGGAGATGGGAACCAGGGCAGAGCTGCCCCCGAATAGCCAGGCACAGTCGTGTACACCTGTAATCCCAGCACTTCAGGAGGCTGAGGCAGGAGAATCACAAGTTCCAGCACACCTTGGGCAGCTTAGTGAGGTTTTGTCTCAAGTTAAAGAACGAAAAATGACTAGGGATGTAGCCCAGTGCAACGGCCGTAGGTTCAGTCCCCAGTACTGTAAAATTGCCCTGATTGAGAATCCAGCTTTCTTAGCAAACGACGCTAGGGGAAATACAAATGTATACCACGTGGGCAGATAGACGCATATCTGTGTCTGTATCTGTTAAACCCTGAGCTCACACTGCCGCCTCCCGTTCTGGTCCAGGAAAATGTCACAGGATCCACTCCGCCGTTGCTTCCCCATATTATCCATTCCCATCTCCAGCCGGGAGGACCCTGCTCCCCTCGTCCATCCTGTATTCACTTTGCTCGACCATCATATGCACGTGTCTATTTCGGAATTGCTAACCCACTGGTGGTGAGCTTTGGAAGCTTTTAAAGCTCACCTCTGTCCATTTTAGGATTACTTTCCCTCACCTCATTTATGCTTATAAAAATAGACTCATCATTTAACATAATTAAACATGTAAAAGAATTAGACTGCCAGTTCCAGGGAAAACAGTGGCAGTCATTTTAACCATCTTAGCCCTAGTGTCAGGCCTGGTACATAGTAGGTGCTCAATAAAAATGAGTGCTACCTTCAAGTCTGCAATGGCCCCAGAAGGCCTCACGAGGTAAAGGTGTGGTTCCCAGGCCCAGACGCTGCCGGAGGTGGTGGAACCTGGATGGCCCAGTGGAGGTTCAGGTCACATGTCACTGAGCTGTGCCCATAGAGGGGTTGGGGTCCCTGTTTTTGTCCCCGCTGCTTTTCCTGCCATGAGGGTGAGTAGGCTCAACTTCTATTTGTTTTCCCCAGTAGAAGGGAAAGGAGGGACAGAGTCCATGAAAGTAGCTCTTTGGGGAGCACTGGCCACATGTGCCCAGGTGTCTGCTGGACCTGGCCTAGCCTGGGCTGGTGACAAGTGACCGGATCCAGAAACCAGACAGACAGCTTCATGTCTAGCTCAGCCTGGCAGTCGCATGGCCATGTCCTTGCTGCCTCGCCTGGACACGCTCCAGTCCCTCATCTGTGAGACAGGAGGGGCAGCCCCAGGAGCCCCATCGAGAGACCCTGGGTGTGCGGGTGACGTGGCCTTGTGTTTGGGGGCTTGAGGTCAGGTCACATGCACTCTGTCGCTGTGCAGAGCTGAGAGTCTGGGCGAGTTTGGGCCTCAGTTTCTGCATGTGTAAAATGGGGATAATAGTTGGTAGTGCTTGCCTTGTGTTGTGAGTGTTACGGAAGTTAAATGGTAAAAACCAAACGTGGCTTTTATTTTTGTTTTGCAACACTGGGGGTTGAATCTGAGGCCTTACACTGGAGCTACATTCCCAGCCCTTTTTTTTTTTTAATTTATTTTGAGACAAAGTCTTGCTAAATGAAGGTCATGCTAGCTGGGCTCCAACTCATGATCTTCCTACCTCAGCCTCCTGAGTGCTGGGATTACAGGCGTGTACCGCGAAGCCTGGCCCCTGCTGTGGCTTTGCACACTGCTGCACCCGTGTGAGTTTCCTGGCCAGTAGTGTAGCACTGGGGGGGTCCACTGGGATGGACTCTGAGAGGGACCATTTCATTTGCAGTATTTGCTCAGCTCCTTATTTCCCAGTTCCTCGGCAAGAACTCAGCTAATGGAGCCCAGAGCCATCCTGGCCCATGGGCAGCTCACCATGTGGGGACACTGCCTGCACTGGACAGTGCTCCTCTCCTGTGTCCTCCGGGTCTGGCCCCCTGCAGCCTAGGTGTATTGTCCGTGACCACCACAGCCCACCAGTCATGTCCAGCCACCACTGGGCCTCTCCAGCCACTCCCATGCCTCCTGGAAACGTGAAACTCTCAGGGCTGGATTGTTCTAGGGAGGATGGCTCTCACCCTGTGTGCTTTCTGCTCTTCCAATTCCTTTCTCTCTCTCTCTCTCCCCCTCCCACTCCCCCTCTCCCCCACCCCCTTTTTTGCTCCCTGCAGGGCCCCCAGACCCAGAGTAGATCTTGATCCCACACCCCTGGGCTCTTAGGATAGCGGATAGCTCCAAGGCGCTCCAAGAGGGCAGTGGGGACTGGGGACATCTAAGGGTACCCGGGGATCTGCATTGCCTGAAGAGCACCTGGTTCACAGAGACCGGCAGGGGTCCTGGAGGCCGCTGTGGAGCCCTGCACTGCCCTCTTCCCTGGCTGTCAGCCCCACGTTCCCCTCGGCCTTCTCTTACTCCAGTCCCTGCTAAGCGGGACATGCCAAGTCTTTGTCTTAAGACTTTTGTAGGAGTGTAGAGCTCCTTTAAAAGAAAACCTGCCCGTTCTTTCCCTCTGAGGAGTTTTGCTAGCGTGCAGAACTGCTGTGCGTTGAGGCGGTGCTCGTGGTGTGTAGGGCCAGTCCTTGCCCCTCATACTCAGGCCCTGAGGCTCGCTTGGGTCACAGAACCCAGAGCCTGGTTTCCGCTGGACAAGCGGCATGTTAGTCACTTCCCCATATTTTGCTGGTGCAAAATACCCAACACCTACAACTCACAGCGGAGGTTTATTTAGCCCATGGTTTCCAGCAGGTTCGGTCCATGGTCAGCTGGCTCCCAGGGGAAGTGATGTGGGGGAAGGATCTGGTGGAGAAAAGCTGCTCAGGAAGCAGAGAGGAAAGGGAGGAGCCAGGGACAAGGAGAAACCCCTGCGGGTCCCACCACAAGACCACCTCCAGCCAGGCCCCACCCCAATGGCGCACTCAGCCAGGAAGTCATCCGTGGATGAACACACTGGTGAGGGGGCGCAGCACCACATGGTCCAGCCACCCTCCAAACTCAGGACTACCTAGGAACGTCTTAGACCTAAAGCGCAGTGTGGTGGGGATGGAGAGCCCAGCGCTCCCAGGCGGTCTAACCTCTCTGGTGTACAAGCAGTGGGGGTTTCTTTCTTCTCACCCAAACCACAAGGCCCCAGCTCTGAGGAATCCCTGTGTAATGGCCCTGCCCTGGCTGCTCCTCCTGGCCACAGCGACAGGAGGACAGGTCTCCTTACAGACCTAAGATGTGGGTCCCAGAGAACAGAAGCCACCAGGACTTGGTGACAGCCAGTCTGGGGCCTGGAGGGTTCCAGGCAGAAGCTTCGGTGGGAACAAAACAGCTGTGCAGAGCCACTGTGGTGTGGACAGGCGTGACCGGCCTGTCTGCCGTGCACGCCAGAGGCTCTGCTGCCATTCCCAGAGAGCCGAGACCCAGGTACTCCCAAGGGGGGCACAGAAGTGACACGTGGATTTCTCCAGGGTCCTGGCGACCAAGGCAGTGGCTCCCTGTCACTCCTCCAGCAGAGGATGCAGTGTTTTCTCTCCTGTGCTGCCCCCGTCTCATTTTTGCCCACACGGGGTCCAGGAGAGGAAGGGAAGGGCCCCTCAGAGGCCTGTCCAGGCCGTATTGGGAGGAGAGGCACGCCTGGCTCTGGATGCAAAGGCAGCAGACCTGGCAGCCCGGGGAAGCTGCGGTCTGCAGTAGCGGTCCCTGCAGTTTTTCTAATTCACTTCTTTCCCTCCCACAAGAGCAGATAAGTGCGGCTTTCCCACCTGCCTCTGGGTAAAAAATGTTCTCAGCCTTCCTCTCCCCCACCAGGGCCTCCTCTGGCTCCAGGAACTTAGATTATTTTTTGGAGGCGGGGACATCAAGCCACACGACACTTGTCCTCCTTCCTCCCTTCCCATGACAGATCGTTAAATTATTCCGAGGGAGCCAGAGCTCTGAGGCTAAATTACCACGACGGCCGTATCATGGCAACTGTACCTGTCTCTCCTTCTATCACTTTGCTCCGCAGCTGCGGCGGCAGAGAACTTGGTACGGAGAAGTCATCACGGGGCAGGCGGGGAAGCGAGGACAGCTCCCGCCTCTGCAAGCGGCACCCCAGCCGGAGTGCAGTTCAGGGTGCCCGTGTGGCCGGATGAAAAGCCCCCCCGGCCTTTGAGACTATGTGAGGTTGTTGACAGCGGTGTTTTTAGAAGAGGCAAGGCAGAGTGGGCCTCCGCCTTTCTGGGTGTCTGGTTTTTACCCTCACTCATTCATTTTCTGATTGTTGAGACCAGGGTGTGGCCATGGGGGATATGTTTTTGACCAAGACTAGTTAGGCCCCTGCTGTGCTAGAGCTGCCACACAGGTGGGAAGTGGACGGCACATCAGGTGGCCTCAGAAAGCAGTCACACTGCAAAGCCTGGCGAGGGGGTGAGGGGGCGATGTACCTGGACAGTAGCTGGGGCTGGGGGCTTCCTCAGAGAGGCCTTGGACCGGCTCCCCACCCTGGGTGACTGAGTTTTGTTCATGGCAGCCACACCGTCCTGCTCCCCCAGAGGACCCAAAACCACTTGAGATGTGACTCATGCAGAAAAACATCCACAGCAAGGCTACAGAAAGAGCCTCTGTCTGTCTGTCTGTCTCTATCGAGATCTCAGAAACACATCCAGGTCACTGCTCTAAATATTTAATGAATCCAGCTCTGTGCAGATGTGGGTTCGGGAACCCACAAGGACCCAAGGCAGGTCTAGAGACTCACACACAGGCCCCTGGCCCAGAGGCCTGCCGCCAGGGGCAGGTTGCACACAGCAGCCCCTGGTTTAAGCGGCTGGGTTTTGTTTAACATGTGCCCTGCGACCTTGAAGTGTGTGTGTAGTCCTTCTTTATCCTTTGTGGGCATTCGTACTTACAGAGCCTCTTGTGCTTTACCTGGTGGCCCTCACCGCTGCTCCCGGGATCTGAGGGGTGTCTGGAGCAAGTCATACTGCCGTTGAGCTCAGAGCGGAAGCTGCCTGGGTCTCCAAAGCAAGAGGTCACCAGGAAGAAACGCCAAAGCCCCTCTCTGTAAGCCCTCCAGCTGCCCACAGGGACGCCTCGATGGTGCCCTCCTTAGGGGTACATGGAGCTGTCGTGGGAATAGGAGGGGCCAGCATGGTGCCATAAAGCCTAGGCTGAGGGTTCCCACAGTGGAATACTGGTTCAGCCTGAGCTCCCTGGCAACCTAAGAAATAAGGGAAACAAGTGGTGCTGCTGGGGACCACATGGAGCAGGGCAAAATGTTACATTGTCTTAGCACTGCGCTCTTGAGAGGAAGGAATGAACTGCAACCCGGCTGTGGGTGAAAGGGAGCTGGCATTTGAGGCATCACTGGGTTTTTTTCTTCTCTCTTTAAAAAATAACCTCATACAATGTGCGATTATTTTTATCCAAGTCCCGCGCGTGGTATAAAAGTGAATGGAATAAATCCTAAGGGTCCGTCTTCGTTTGGTTCTCCGGGATAGCTAACTGGGAAGACGCCTTCTTACTGGCAGCCCCCCAGGGAGCAGCGAGCAGGGACGGGGAGGCGAGGTCCATACACAGGTGTGTGCCAGGGCCACTGCTGTTTGGGACCTGCCCAGTTCCAGGCACCCAAGGGTGGAGCCCAGGAAGAGGTGCGGAAGTGAGGCTGTCACAGTGCCATCCAGCAGGGCTGCCGCCGCCCTCTTCACAGCTCTGGCTGTGTCTGTTTCACACCGGTGCTGACCCTCTCCGCACGCTGTGCATACACTGCACCCCGTTCCTGGGCCTTGCGCATGCTCAGCCAGCACTCTGCACTGAGCCACACCCGCCACCCTCCACAAGGTCATGGTTCTTCTCCCGGCCGCCCGGTCTGGCTCTGTACATTGGCTCGCTCCCCAAAACTGCCCCACCTCATGGCCCCTGGGGTACAGGACACGTGGGCGAGCCGGGGTGCAGAGCCCTAAGTGGGCCTTTCTCACCTCTCGTAATTAAAGAAAGCAGCTGGGTAAGCAAGGAGGTAAAGATACCTGTCCTGTGGGAGAAGCAGTCAGGACGCAGGGTGGCAGGAGGACAGGGTCGCTATGACCCTTGGGGTGGGGCAGGGGTGGCGTGATCTAGTGCAGGGGTTCTCAAGAGTTTTTCTAAAGAACAGAGCAACTCTTTCTAACTTTGCACCTCAGGGCCTCTGCTGTTGTAGCTCAAAGCAGCGATGGACAGAACTGGAGATTTCCAGTGAATTCCTTTTGTGTGTCTTCATCCGTGAGATCTGGCCCGAGGTTGTGCTCGCCGGCCCAGGTGTGAAAGCATTGGTCACCCTTTCCTCCTCTTTGCTTGACATGGAAACGGAGGCGCTGTCCCAGTGCTGAAAGTCCCTGGGGAACAGAGCTGGGCCTTGGCGCGGTGGCTGCTTCGAAAGTGCGCTGAGAGCCACCTCAGACCTGGGTTCTGAGGACCGGCCACGGGAGCTCGCATCGCAGGGCGGCTGCTCGTGAGCGCCCTCTGACTTGTGTTGCTCCGAGGTACTGCATTGGCAGCAGCAGATGTGCACGCTCAGGGCAGGGCTCACAGTGGGCTCGGCTCCCCCAGGCCACTCAGCACCCAGCCTCCAGGCGGCAGGGGAGGAGCGAGCTGCAGAGCCCTGGTCCGCTCACACCCGCTGCTGGGCGCCATAGGCCAGGGCGGGCACGTGGCCCTGCTGACTCTGCCCACCCACAGGCTTGGAGTGCTGTGGACGGCTGGAGAGCAGGTCCTGGACCCTGACCACAGCCACGGTGGCCGTGTGCAGCCCTGTGGGCCCTGGTCTCTGAGGGGCACTGGGGAAGCAGGAGGGGTCTTTCTCCCCCGCGGACACCATGGGAACTGCCCTCTGTGGAGTTGGGGAGACTGAGATGGGCAGAGCATCCCAGAGGCCACCGGGGCAGCCCTGGGGGGTTGAGGGGACGCCTGCCGGAGGGCTCAAAATGCCATCACACAGTCTCGACGATTGCTGGGCGGCAAAGAGAGCCTGCTGCCCTCCCTTACCCCGCCTGCAGAGCAGGCTTGGGTCCTGGCCCGGCAGCCCCCAGACCCCAGGACCCACAGACCATACAGATGTCCCGACTTCCTGGGAAGGGAGGACCCCCTTTCCCCCACGCAGTCCCCGTTCTGTCCTTCATTCGCTGTTTCCTCGCATCCTCTTCACCTCTGAGTGCCCTCTGCAGTCCCGGCTCTGTGCTGAGCACGTCAGGCACACTCACATCGTCATCGTTACTGGGACTCAGTGGTGTGTGGGCACTGTGACCATTTCACAGATGGGCAAGCTGAGGTGAGAGCTGCTGCACTTCCAGACTTCCTGCCCCTTCTTCCCGGTCTGTGCCAGCCCCTGCAAGTTTGGACTGCAGACTCAGCCCCGCTGTTGAAGCCGCAGGCTCCCCACAAGGGCCGCAAACACCTTTGCTCCAGCAGAGCTTCTGTTTCAGAGGCTGCAATCCAACCAGAGAAACTGAGGCTCATTTTAATTATCTCCCACCTACCCTCAAGGGTACAAAAAGCTTTGATTATTTTCCTCTGAGGTGGTGGGCACACATTGGAGAAAGCTGTAGCTTTGTCTTCCAGAGGGAGCTGGGTGGCGGGCCGATTCCCAGACAGCCCTTCGCCTGGAGCGGGGTCACCGAGGGCCCTGTGCCTTGCCAGAAATGTGATCTTGTCTTCCCTCCTTGCCAGCTGCAAATGACGCTCTGTACTTCTGCGGTGAGGTTACAGCGGTTGCTGCCACACTGACCTCTTCTGGCCCTAGTTGGTTTTTTAATGGGGAAAAGAGCACCCACCTGCAGACGCTAGCAGCCTCTCCACACAGGTTTCTCTGTTTGTACGCCCAGCTCCCTAACTCTCACCTCCTGACAGAGCCCCCGGGAGCCAGCCCACCAGGAGCGGAGGCTCTAAGGGTCCCCTCTCCGTCCCACTGCGCGGATCAGCGTGGGCCTGAGGTAGAGCTAACACATCACCCAGCCCCAAGCCCCTTTCTCCCTGGCGTAATTGAATCAAGGTCTTTGTTGGTTTGTTCGGCCCCAAACAAATGATCCTTCTCACAGATCCATCTCACCCCTTCCCCGAACCTTAAAGCTCACCAGCCGTCCTGAGCTCCAGTTGTTTTATTGTTGTTTTCTTCCCCAGACTTTTAAAAATAACATTTGTCCCAGCAGGGTGAGTGGCTGTCCTCCCCCCCGAGAGTGGGGGCCGCGGCAGCATGAATCACCACCCTCAAAGCCTCCAAGGCCAACCCTGGGACGCAGGGCGGCACACAGCCGCCTGTGTGGCATGTCCTCTGCAGAGGCCTCTCCACTGCTGTCTTCCCTGGTCTGGGGTCTCGGAGTTGGGGGTCTGCCCAGTTATTTGAGGCACGACCTCAGGCTGTACCCCACTAGAACAGAAAAGTGACCACCTCCCAGCCGTGTATGACCCGTCGGTCCTGGGGCTTCCGCCAAGACACAGGGACTCCTGCCCAGGGAACGGGCAGTGTCTGAGGTGGGCTTTCTGGTGCTGTGCTGGTTAGAAGTGTCTCCCCTAATGGCAGGTGTCAAAAGAAGCTTCTACAAGGCTGAGCTCTACACAAGCTGCCCTCATATCGGTCTTCATCTCCTAGGCCTCTTTTCCACCTCCTCCATCATTTGCCTGGTGGCTTCGCAGTGACAGACAGGCTCCCACTATTGGCTGAGGAGGGAGGCATTGTCCCCCACAGGGTTGCAGCCAGCATCTGCCACCTCCCTGCGTGCCCTGCTTCCTGTTTCTGGTGCTGAGGACCTGGTCGTAAAAAGGGCCAGGAACCGAAAAGGCCAGGAAAAGACAAACACCTGTGAAGAATGCGACCTGTCAGCAGGGCATCTTGCTGAACATCTGGTGTATGCCAGGGGCCATGGGCACCACCCTGGGCACTGCCCCCTCCATCATCCAGCAAGGGAAACTGATTTTTTTTTTCTTTTTTTCCGGTACCAGGAATCGAACTCACGACCTTGCACTTGCCAGGCAGGCACTGTGCCTCTGAGCTAAATCCCCAGCCCCTGGGAAACTGATCTTAACGAGCAGGGAAGAGAGTACTGTAGACCACAGTGCCGGAGAACGTCAGGAAGACAGAGGCAGGGATGCAGACGCGTATCCTATGCAGACAGGACTGGGGTAGGGAGGCTTTGAGGTCTCCAGCCTGGCACTCTGTCCCCTCACTGTTGAACAGGGCCATGGCAGGGGTAGAGATCACGTATTTGCCTCTGTGCTGAGTAGGGGCCTAGGCCAAAGGCGAAGTACCTGGCTCTTGGGGGACCACTAGGAGAAGACATGCGAGAAACTGCCACTAGGAGCAGACATGCCCAGCTCAGATTGACACCCACAGTGTGTCCTATGTCCCATCAATGACTTTGTCACCTCTGTTGTAAAACATTAGTGCTCTCTGAAAATATGGACCACTCAGTGGAAGTTTTCCTTCAGTACCCAGGTCCTCTTCCCTTCCCTGCAAGGGACATAGCCTGGGGGCCGGTGGGAGCTCTTGAGGGATGGCTGCCGCCGTTCGCCCTGTGCCAGGTGTCACCTGGCTGATCCACTTGTCTCAGGACTACCTCAGCCACCTGCCTTTCGTGTCCTTACGTGACACATTAGGGTGGACCATGGCTAGCTGAGAACAGGGCTGACACAGCAGCACAAGGTAGTATGAGTTCATGAAATCGGCCTTCGTCAAGGTTTTGAGCATTGAAGTGGATCCCAAAAAATGAAATTGATGGAAATGTTTGGGAAGTTTCCCAGGCTGGCCTCAAACTTTAGCTCTTCCTGCCTCAGCCCCCTGAGCAGGTGTGGGCCAGTGGCAAGAGTGTCTTCCTGCTCAGAACCCACGCTCCTTCAGGGCTGTGGGTCCAGCCACCTGCTCTGTTTGGCAGGGAGCTCACCCCATCTTCTGCCACTGCACCAATGTGGCTCCCACCACAGCCTCCCAGGTCCCTGCACCCCACTTCGCAGAAGCCACCCCAAGGATGGTTTAATGGAGTGAAAGATTCTGATCTTGGTGATGGGAAGGAGCCGTGGGGACCGGTGTGTGTAGGTGTCATCTGTCACCCCACCCACCCCACCCCAGGTCCCTGTAAGGGTGGCGGGATGGAAGGTGAGCGGCAAGTTGTACCGTCCTGGTTCTCGCAGTTTCCAGAGTTGCCATCGGGGTGCCAGGTGGGAAGGACAGCAATCACAGCAAAAGGCGAGAGACGTGGCGGGTTAAATCCTTAACCAGTTTCAAGCTAACTGGTCTTCTCCCTCTCTAATTTTTGTCCTTCCTCCTTTCAAACATTGCCTGTCTGGAGGATAACGACATGAAAGGGTATTAAATTGGGTCTGAATGTCCACCTCTGGCTGGCCACACTCTTGTAACGATTTCATTAGCCTGAATTATCCACTTTATTTTCTTGTAATGGGATTAGCCGTACTCAAGGCAGCTGCAGACCAGAGGGGGCGAGCGCAGGAAAGGCGTCCGCTGCGGATTTCATTAACTCCAGAGGAGGGTGGAGGGTGGAGGGTGGGGCTGACCGTATGCCACCCCACGCCCAGGCCACGTCCCCATGGCCACATCCCCATGGCCACATCCCCATACCCTCCATGTACGGGAAGAGGAACACTGGCGGTCCAGCAGGCATGCGAGGCCCAGGCCAAGGCAGCAGCACTTGGGTCTGGCTGAGGGCTGGCTTCTTAGGGATAGTTTCTCCCAGCTGTCTTGTGGAACTAGTAGGACGTGTGTAAGCTGGAGAAAGGCCGCATGGGTAACAAGGTCAGTCCTGCCCTCTTCACTGGGGTGGGGGGCCCTGTCATCCCAGCTGTCTGCTGGACGCAACTGCAGCTGCTGATGGTCAGGGCGTTGATGAGCACAGCTTCCGCACATGCAGTTTCTGATACCAGCTGGGGCCGGGGTGCCAGTGCCCGTTTCACAGGTGACAAAAGAGAGCCTCAGAAAGGCGGCGGCAAGTACACATCTGACTCCAAACTCGGATGCTCTGGGTGCTGCTGTAACTCGGCCGCTCACTGTCAGAACTGGACCCTTCTGCAAAAGCCACCCACTTGTGGGATCCCTGGTGAACTACAGATGTCACCAGATGTGAACTCAGGTTCCGCTTGGTACCGTGCCCGGCACACACACCCTCAAATCTTACAAGGAGTGGCCCCAAAAAGTGCCTGTCAGCAGAGTGGATTGGCAGCGCAGGGAGGAAAAGATAAGAATTTTCATTACTGTCTAGGTTTTATCACAGCCTTTGAATTTTTCTAATTTTTAAACATGGAGGATGGACTTACTAAGCAGCAGAACATACACATGCACACATATTGGGGATACCTTCTCAGCACTGTTTTACCAGGGTACGCACCCACCTGAGAGGGACAGAAACGGAGAACCACCAGCTCACAGTCAGTGCCCTCGGAGACCAGAGCCGGTCCTGTCCACTGTCTTCCCAGCTCAAGTCCCATGCCTGCGCCCTTCGGGGACACCTTGGAGGTCTTTGCCAGTACTCACAAGGTCCACTTCACCTGCACTTTAGAGCTAGGTATGCACGGTGTCCAGTTCCGAGTAGATATAGCCACAAGTGTGTCCACGCCAGGGACAGGCGCCATTCAGGAATCTTGGTGGCAAGAGCCCATAGAGTCCCCGAGAAGCCACAGTCTCTGAACACAAGGTGAGGGGCGGCAGGCGGCGGGTGACGAGTAGGTGAGGTCACAGAGGTCTGGGAAGTAGGGAAGGAGCGGGATCCTCGTTGAGAGCTCTTAGACTCAAGTCAGAATGGAACTCAAACGAGGTGGCTCAGCACCTGCCGTATCTGGCAACACTGTTTTAAAATGTTTTGGTTTTGTTGCCAGTATTGTAAACTTTTAAAAGAATCTGGATACAAACTGCTTCTGCAGGAGAAGAGGTGCCAGTCCTGGGCTCACTGTCGGCCTCGACAGCTAAGCTAGACGGAGGGGCCCGTGAGGGTCTAGGCCCCGTGGAGCATTGGCCCCCCGCTCAAACCTCGAGCGGGCTCAGGCTTACCTGTCACAGCCCCTGGGGTGGCCGGGACCACATCTCTGACAAGCTCCCTCCTGGTACCAGTGCCACTGGCCCAGGACCACACAGAGATGGGCACTTACTGCCGGGTGGTCCCCCGGGGTCCCGCCCCCAGCTCTGCTGGCTGCTGTACCTGTTGGTCTGGCCTTGAGAGACTGTGTCTTGGATGAGGCCAGCTTCCCTCCCCACCTACTGCTCTTGGTTATCTGGCGGCCTGGAAATGACTCGCCCAGGGTCACCCAGCCCTGGACCAGGCGCCTCTACCTTCTGGACCAGGTTCCCCATGCCAGCACCTCCGCAGTGAGGCCCTGGGCACCATCAAGAGTGCAGCCCCAACTCCAATTCTGAGATACCATTGAACTGCTCGTCACCAGGACTTCTCATCTAGAAAAGGAGAGGGTCATGCTTGCCTGGCGAGGGCCCTGTGAAAGGCTATTGAGAAAGCTAACCGCCGTCCTGCATGCCTCTTCACTCACCCCCTTGGAAACCAGGCCGTTCTTCTGCCTCTGAGAGGCCAGATGAAAGGGAGTAGCACGCTGATGGCGATCGGGTAACCTTTCTGCATCCGCTCTCACCGAGCTGAGTGGTCCGTAATTGGAAAAGTTCAGCGTAAAAGCCACTCTTTAAAAGAGCGAGCACCAGAACAGAGTGAGGACTCCACACCGAGGTGTGGCTCCTTTCGCCGGCTCCGGAGCCATTGCCCCTGAACGGAGTGGGCTCAGGCCTGCGGGTTGTCCACACTCGTCCATCCACACCACCCAGCAAATGCCAGTCCACCCTGACGCTCCATGCCTGTCTCTCCTTGGCCAGGCTTGTCTGTGGAGCCCTGCATCTTCCCTTCCCTACCAGGCGGGCACAGCTCTGAAGTCGCTGTCTAGGTCCAAGCTCCACTGGTAAATCATGGAGCGGGCTGCCGCCTTGCTTGATGCAATTTAATCACTGCGGTCAGAAGTGTAAACACGGGTGATTTGAAGGGGTCCCCAAGGGCCAGACACTCGCTGCAAAAATACGGGGTCGTATTACACACAAGAGCATGACCCTAAGAGGCAGAAGGCTGAAGGTTCTGGCCCAGACGTGAGTCCTTCCACACCGGCCCAGAGGTCACGTGAGGTAGTGCAGAGAAAGGACAGGGACCCAACCCCCTGGACCCTTAGCAAGGACTCTGGGTCTGAGTGCAGGTCTGGAGGCTTTTCTGGGTCTTAGGCCAGTCCCAAGTGTAAGGACCCTGCCGTCTGGGCTGAGCTTTCTGTGTCCAGTGAGAGTATGGGGAGATAAATCAATAGATAAGCCATGCAGACAGTGATCAGACGTGACGGTGCAGCTGGTGGGCGGAGGAGGCAGCATTAAACAGGGTGGCTACCAGGCAGTGTTGGCGCTGAGAATTGCATGAGAAGGAGGTGTTGGTGGCAATATCCAGGTAAAGAGGGTGCCAGTCACCGGAAAAGCAGGTGCAAAGGCCCCAAGGTAGGCGTGCATTTGGTGGAGTCAAGGATGAAGGGGAAAGCCAGCATGAGTCCTCCATAGGAAGAGAGGAGGGCCAGGGTGTGAGGTAAGACAGGAGATTAGGACCGGAAAAGCAGGTGCAAAGGCCCCAAGGTAGGCGTGCATTTGGTGGAGTCAAGGATGAAGGGGAAAGCCAGCATGAGTTCTCCATAGGAAGAGAGGAGGGCCAGGGTGTGAGGTAAGACAGGAGATTAGGACAGGCAGGCATCCAAACAGGCACAGCCTTCAGTCCCCAATAAGGAATTCGGAAGGATGGGGAATTTAGAGGAATTTAGAGGATGGGGAAGTCCGCAGCATGTTCTACGGTGTGGGATCAGCAATGACTGACATTTACACATGACTGTGTGGACAGCAGTGACCACTGGGACCCCTGCAAGAGAGAGGATGCCAGGCATGTGCCTGACAGGGCAGAAGTCCCCTGGGGCAGTGCCCTGGTGGGGTGACAAGTGTAGACACTGGAACTGGGGCAGCAGCCGATAACAAGTCTCTAGGTTAGATTGCAGCAGCCTCTGTTTCCCCAGTTGTCACGGGAGGTGTGTGTAGCCTGAGAGCCATACGCACGCAACATTTAACACGCAATGTTGTTTTCAACCCTATCTTTCCTGACTCGATTGCGTGGTGCTCGCACATGGACTGTGGGATCCAAACCTGCGTGTATCAGGCGTTACACGCACTTGTGCAAACAACAGTCATTGCAGTAGCATTCCAAGCTGCCTGCATGTGTGTGTGCTTGTGTAGACAGGTGTGTACTACTATTAAGCAGACGTGTAAGTTTTCTCATTTAATTTACATGCAGCCCAAAACAATTCCACTTCCCTGTATGTAGCCCAGGCAAGCCCAGACGTTGGGCCCCAAGCAGTAGGGGATTGCACGAGGTAGTCTGGGAAGAGCTATCATGGGAGGCTTTGGTTTGTGCGCACCTGGAGAGGTGAGACATTGAGACACTCCTCCAGACGACCTTGTTGGAGACAAAGGGATGGGTTTGCCCCTAGAAGTCTTTCCCCCTTGCCTCAGCTAGGACCCTTAGCCCTAAAGAGAAAGAACCCATGGAGTAGGAGATCTGCCGCCCTCTGGGAATATCCGGTGTTCCGGTCACGCCGTCGCTCCTACTCCTGGTCCCTTGGGTGGCAGCAGTGTGTTCCCAGTGGTGTCTGAGCTCAGCTGGGGAGAAGTTGTGCCAGCAAACTTCCCCATGGGACACAGCAGGGCCAGGACGCTGGTCCTTCCCGCGGATCCAAAGGACAGCAAGGACTTAGGTGGTCCTGGGAGAGAGGGGCAGGGGCTGCTCGGGCTGTGCTCAGCCTGTGTCTTCGCTCAGGAAGGGAAAGAAAGAGAGAGAGGTACAAGGAGACCCGTCCCTTTGTGATGGCAGCCCTGGCTTGCACGGAGGGGCGCATCCCCACCCACCACAGACACACAGGGCACAGGCCGGGTCCGCCTCCGGGCCTGTGTGCAAACACACTTTGCATATCCTGGTGTGTTTACCGGGGCTGGGTGTAATTGGCTTGTCTCCCTCTACACCTCGGCGCCCCTTCAGACCCCCATGCCCACACCTCAGAGGAAATTAGCAACGTGACATCGTTGAGAACCCAGAACCTGCCACCAGTCCCGCACACCACCAGCCTGGTGGAGGGGGTGGGGCCGCGGCGCAGGGAGTAATTGGTGAACCCAAGGTGAATGAAATAATTGGAAAAGTGAGGTGTGAGTTTGTTACCGGTGTGTGAGCGTGATGGGGGAGGGGAGGAGGGCCATGTTTAAAAGCCCGGTATGTCCTCTTTATTCACAGCTTCTGATACAGTAATTGCTATTTTGTGGTTTCTATTATCTACACAGTGGGGAGCGTGTGCGTCTCTGTCCCCCAGCGCCAGCGCGAGGCTGTGCCGGGGAGGAGTCCCCAGGTGCCCTGTGGCTTCCTCCCTCGCTGGTCCCCGCGGGCCTGCCCCATCTCACCCCACATGGCCCTCCCCACCAGGAGAGGGACTCATGCAAAACTTCCTTCAAAGGCCGCTCTTAAAAATGGCTGGCGGACCTTGCCGGCAGATAAGACCTTCATAATGGCTGGTATTTATACATCGCTTATCTCCAAGGAGCTAAAGGTACTTCATTGATTTTTTTTTTCCTCCCCAACCTTTTTTTTCTCCTCCTTTTTAACTCTCTTCGGTTATCTCTCTGCCATCGCTGGTGTGGGCCTCTTGTGCAACTCCACGTAGTCTCACAAGCACCCGAGCTCCTTTGCTGTCCACCATTGTTCCCAGCAGCAGGAGAAGAGCTCACCTGGGCTGTGCGTCCCCGGGCTGTGGACATGGGTGTCACTTTGCATCTCTGGCCCTTGACTCTGATGTAGGACTCAGCAGTGGTGACACTGTCGTCCCCCAGTTGTTGTTTTATCTGGAGATGCTGTGTGTCAAAGGTCCAGCACCTGGAAAGCACTCCTTGGTGGCTGGGGTGATGGTAGCAGTGCTGGTGTCCTGAAGCCCCGCTGTACATCTTGGGAAGTGGCCACAGGTGGCTGGACATTCCTTCCAAGATCTGGCCCTAATCCTCCAACTCCTCCTCAGCGCAAGCTTGAGTTCTCACTCTCGCCCTTGCACTCTCGTAAAAGGAAGTAACCTGCTGTCGGTATCCATCTCCCTGCAGCTGCCTGTGCCTTTCATTTGCACACACCTGTCTGTCTAGAAGCCCCAGACTGGGGCTGGGACAGACCGCCAGATCCCCATCTCTGCCTGCGATCTCTAGTGGATCCAGAGGGTCCTTCTGTCACAGCTCCCCCTGCCAAGCTCTCAGGTGCCGCTTCTCAGGCAGCGGACGCCCAGCCCCTCCAGCCTCCTCACCAGCTTCTTTCTCCACCTTTTAATTATCTTCCTCGCCTTTCTCAGGACTCTCAGCTGCTTACCATGCATAGAGCATCCACAGTTTGCAGTGTGCTGCAGAAGCAGGAATTAACCTCAGCAGTCTCTCTCTCTCCCTTTCTCTCCCTCACCCTCTCTCTCCCACTCTCTCTCCCTTTCTTTCTGACACACACATGTACACAAACACATACACACATGTGCATGTGCGCACACACAGCCTGGCTCATAGGAAATTACACAGGGCTGAAAAAGCTAGGCAGAGGGTGCTGAGCCCATCCCAGAGAGAAGACTGGCTTCCTGTGGGCAGAAGGGCCTGGGGCTCAGTCTCCTCTCTTTCCTCTTTGTCCTAGGTCCCTGACAGTCTGCACAGGGCTTTCCTAGCCCACCCCACATGGCTTTTGCTTTACCCAGACCTGGCCAAGCCTCAGGAAGAAAGGGTACTCAGCTCCTGAGACTGACAATCCCCACCCAGGGGACAGAAGAGAGCTGAAATGTGCCAGAAAGTGAGCTCAGGCCTGGATTCCCTTTCCAAACCTGCCACTTTCTAGCAAGAACCAGCTGCTGCGCCCTCCCAGACAGTTCCTTCATCTGTAAAACAGGGAAGATGAGACTTACAGCAAGCAACATTTGCGCCCTGCATTTACCCCATTGGCCTATTCATTAATCCTCACCCCTTTGCCTGAGCAGGTGGAAATTACCAGTGGCCCTGTCTACCTTCGGGGCTTCTGTTTGCTTGTGTGTCTGTTACAAAAATATCCTCAGGCATCCACTGAGGCTAAGGCTCCGGGCTCCTTTCTGCAGATCTGGCGATGAACAAGATAGATGTGGTTTCCACGACTCAGAGCTGAGTCCCAGCCCCGGGGAAGGCAGGGAAGTTAAATAAGCGCTAGCTCCACAGTGTCGAGGCCAGGGCACCGTGAGCCATGACATTACAGGGGGTGGCACCAGCCGCAGGAAGGTGGGAAAGGCGGCTCCGAGCTAGCAGCAGAGATGGACCCAGGGGCCGGGGTGAGATGGGGAACCAGGCAGAGGGACCAGCAACCCTGAGGTCCCAGGGGCTCCCTGAGAGCTTGGAGCCAAAGACCATTAATCTGAATGACCCCACAGGCAGACTTGTCCATCCATCACGGCCCTCTCTGTCCCCGCGTAGGCACGAGGACTTCCTTGGAGGAGGAGAGGCCACTGCGTGTCTGTCGTGGGATGTGTTGGCCTTTAGGTGGCAGAATAAAACAGCATTTGGAGGCTGGGCTTCTGTTGCTCGCCACCCTCACCTCCTCGTGCCCCCTGCCCAACCTCTGACCCCAGCCCCGGCCCCTTCTCAGTGGGGAGACTGACGGGGCTCGCTCTGCTCTGTCCCCTCCTCAGGAAGCTGGCCTTGTCGCGTGCGCCTTCCCAGTCGCCTGCACACAGGAGGCACAGGGAGGGGGAGCAGAGCTGCCGGGGAGAGCTCTGAGGAGACGTGCGGATTCATTTTGAGGATTCATAATGTCACATCCCCACTCCGTCCTGCCTGCAGAAATTGGGCTGCCAGATGCCTGGTCATGCTGGCAGGGCTGCGGGTTAACGCCTCGGATTTAGCTTATATCATTTCACAAGAGCTTACGGCCTTTACTGTGTTTTTTACCTGGTCGGCCCCTGGCCCTGAAGCATCCTAGACCGATGTGTGCGTGTGTGTACGCCCAGGCGGTTGCAAGTGTGTGTAGATTTTCAAATAAAGTAATACCTCTCCTCAGATGCCATGCACATTAAATATTTATCGGCAGCAATTTGCACGTATAGATTTGATAAATGGACGTTAGGAAGGGGCTGGGGGTGGGCAGCAAGACGAGAGGGCCAGGGAGGCCCTGGGAAAGCACAGTCCTTCGTGCTGGCGTCGATGGGAGGTTGGGCTCCTTAGAGAGGCGCAGGGCATGGGGTGATCTGGGCCGTGTTCACCTCTGCAACCCCTGTCGGGGAGAGCAGGCCCCCTCTCCACAGCTCTGCCTGACTTGGGCTGAGCCAAAATCAGGAGCTCCGGAGGGAGGAGATGCCGCTTGAGAGCAAGGGACTGGGTGTCACTGGAGCGTGCTGGGTCCCAAAGGTACCTCCAGGTCCCAGGCCCTGGGTCAAAGAGAAAGGTCCACTTCACCCGGGCAGCCCAGCATAGGGTCGCAATGTGCCCAGCTGGATGCAGAGGCAGCCTAGAAAGGTCAGGAGTCCCCACTGACGCCCTGTCCAACCCAGCAGAACCTTACCTCACCAGAACACCCCCAGCTCAGCAGCATGGGTACAAGGCTGGTTCCTCTGGCAGAGTCCCCTCCCACAGGGCCCGGAAAGACAAGCGGCCTCCAGCTCATTACAGAGGAACCAAAATTTTCCATCAGCGTCTCCAGCCTACTGTTCTCCTCCAGGCCGGGCCTGAGAGGAGGAGGTTGTGTGCTTGAGAGAGAGTGTGTGTGTGTGTGTGTGTGTACGTACGCCCCTGCATACTCGTCTTTGTCACCTAAAGGAATAAATGAGCATGTGGTATCTGGTCTTACAGGCCCCAGTTCCTCAACTCCTGCCTCTGTCTTTCGTTTCTAGCACCTTCGGGGAGCTGAAGACGGTCCGGCTGCCAAAGAAGATGACAGGGACGGGCACACACAGAGGGTTTGGCTTCGTGGACTTCCTCACAAAGCAAGATGCAAAGGTGAGAAGTGGCTGCTCCCCGCCACCCTGCTTCTCCTTTTCCTTCCTGGTCCTTTGCGGGAACAGCAGGACATCACCACTACCGCCCACCATCCTTTCTTTGTTCCCTAACCCCGCTAATTTTGCACTGCGACATCCTCAGAGGGGGAGGGAAAGCACTGGCGTTTGTATTTGGAGGGAGGGGCGGTGTCTGCTCTACCCTCCCTGGCTGTGCACCTACTAGGGCCTCCCAGGCCTCTCCAGCAGAGGAAATTCGTGTCCAGGTATCCCCTCAGCCTGAGCGGTGTGGGAGATGCAGTGTGGACAGCATATGCAGAGAAGGGGGAAAGGCACCCAGAAAATAGCGTGTGAGAACCCTCCTCACCCTCTTCCTCCTTTTCCTCCTCCTTCTCCTCATCCTGCTCCTTTCCCCTCTGGGCTCTGTCTGTGCTGGTCACACACAGGGCAGCCTAGGCAGGCACCGCTGTGTGCAACTGGCATCCGAATACTCTGCATCCTGGAGGCACAGAACACTTCTGGCTTTGAAGCAAGGCGGCTGTGCTGCTTTTGTGCTCAGGGCCAGGCCTCACTCCTGTCGGATGCTGGGTCCTGCCTGGCTGGCATAGGCCCTCTTCAGTGCCTGTGTCACTGCCCTCACAGCCCCAGGCTCAAATGGTCAGGACCCAGAGGAGAGGTGGCCATGGAGCCATCACCATGGCCTTCCCTCTGCAGCCTCTGAGCTCACAGTGGCCTTTCCTCTGTTGGCTGTCCTCAGGGAGCCCTCCCTGACGAGGGACCTCCCAAAGAGAAAGAGGGAAGCCCTGCGGGGCAGAGCCCGCGCCACCACTGACATGACCATTCTGAGGGTTTACCACTGCCAGTCATGGTGAGGTCTGGACGTGGCATTCCCTGGCCCCTGTGCACAGATGTGGTTGGTGGGGGGTGCTGTAGAAGGGAGGGGCGGAGGAGTGAGGGGCAGAGGCCCTTCCGGAAGTTCAAAGCAGGCTTGGCGAGCCACCTGGGCCTGCGGTGTCGGGTCCCCTATGACGTCCAGCCTCAGTGCCTCCTGTGTCCCTGTGCATGTCACGGTAGGGCACCTCTGCTTCTTGGGTTCCTTGCACGGCGTGTGCCTGGGTACATCGGGCACCTGTACTGTGGAGGGGCTTCCAGGTGGCCCATGGTACCCAGGGCAGAATGTGGTGTCACTTCCAGAGCAAGCACAGCTGTTGCTGTGTTTTGTAGAGGTGGCGGCCTCTCTCTCTCCATCCTGTTTCTGCTTCTGTGTCCAGCTCCAGGGAGGGAAAGGGCAGCTGAGGACAGCAAGGGCTCACCCCGCGGCCTTGGGGTCTGGCACTTCTTCCCCTCACCTCTGCCAGCGGCTATTTCTGGCCCCACCTTCCTGCCGCAGTTTTTCTCTCCCAGCTGCCAGGGCTGGGACCCTTTGTACCCACGGTGTGGAGCAAGCAAGCCAGGCCTTCAGAAAGCCTGATTCCAGCCGTGGCAAGCGTCTCCCTGCAGAGATCTCTTTGCTCTTTTCGCCCTCAGGGAAGCTGCCACTGCTCGCCCTTCCACTCCTGGTTGGCGTCTGAGTGGAGAGCGCTGTCCACTGACACACAGAACCGTGCACTCTCTGGGCCAGAGCACAAGCTCTGAGTATCATGCATGTGGCATCAGCTCCTGGGGCGTGGGCTTCTGGAGAGACAGCAGTCAGCAGAGCACTAGGGACTTTCCTGTGTCTCAGCACAGGGTAGCTGGAACCCAGGCCCCAGGCCTCACCTGTTCCTGACCCCATGGAATCGCCCACCAGCGTCCTGGTCCCTTCTGCCGGTGACCCCCGTGAGGAGCTGCAGTTGGTCACGGAGCATTAGCAGTTTCTTGTGCCAGGTCTGCCCTGGGAAGTCCTCAGACTGAGGGGGAGAGGAGAACAGAGAAAGTGTGGTGCAGTCAGGACCTTGAGGTCAGAAGCCCCGCAGAAACTCCTGAGAAGCCAGGCCAGGGCCTGAGTCCAGGTTTCTTAGCTCCCTACACACTTCTCACTGCAGCGGCTGCCAGGGCCTAAAGGTGTCTGCCCCACAGTCTCCACTTCGGTCCTGAGCATGTGCTCATTGCCTCAGCCCCTAAGTGGGGCGTTCTGAGTCCTCTGTCCTTCCGTGAGACCCATGTCTCACTTCTTGTATCCCTGGGGACACAGATCCATGGGACCCTTTCTGGAGAGAAGATTGTTGCAAGGGCTTGACAAGGGCTTTGTGGCAGAGCTCAGAGTACCAGGCAGCTGCCACTAATAGCAAAGGTCCCCGCCATCGTGGCTTCACACAGTGTGTTCACCACACACACCGCTTCTGCCCCACCCTGCAGCACTCAGAGTACCCAGAGTGGGGCAGCAGGTTTGCATGGGGTCTCCCTCCCTGATCCCTCAGGACATCCGCTGAGCTCAGCTCTGCCTGCAGCAGGGCCTGGCACCTGAAGGGAAGCCCAGCCCCAAGCTGGTACCAGGATACTCTGGCAACCTGGGATGGGACCGGGCCATCTGCGATGGTCACAGGCACTGGTGACCAGAGCCCGGCTCAGGGAAGCCAGATCGATGAGCTGGCACATTCTCCCAGCCTAGGACATTTTATCAGCCCCTGATGTCCCAAGCAGTAAATGTCAGTCCCTGTGAAAGTGCTGGTGTTATCTAAACCACCAGGTGTGATGATCCGGCATTTCTCCCAGATCCCGCCCGAGAGGGGAAGCGGGAGGTGAAGGTCGAGGAAGGCAGGAGAGTGGGCATCACAGGCAGTCAGGGACCCGCACACAGCCTGAGCACAGGGGTCCCCCAGCCCCGCCCACACCCTGTGCACTTGTGTCTGGACAGCAGTGCCACCTCTCCAGGCCACAGCAGTCTCAGAAAGGCAGTGTCTCTCAATTTCTGAAATCCCACCTTGAGCAGTGACCGTACTGGACATTTGGGTGCATTATCACCGATCCTCACGGGACAGGCCGTGGGGGCTGTTTGGCAGTTGGGTACACTGAGACCTAAAGGCTGGAAGTCACTTGCTCAAGGTCATACAACCCATACTTGGCAGCTAGGAACAGTCAGGTTCCTCCCTGCCCTCATTCCCTTAAACTGAGTGCCACACTGTCCCCACACTCTGTCCCCGCACCCTCCTCTCACACAGATCAGGGTCCGCCTGTTAGAGATGCTCTGCAGAAGGCCCAGAGGGTCTCCCTGAGAGCTGTCTCTGGGTGGGGAACATCCCTGGGAGGGGAGCATCTCGGGGCAGAATCAGCCCTTCTGGTCCACAGAGGCTCATGGCGCTCACTGAGAGACACAGTTCCCTGGGTCTCCCTGCCCCACAAGCTGGCTCTGCTTTCTACCTGGGCAGGTGTGCTGCAGATTCCTGGCTAGGTGTGCCCATCCCTATTGGCTGAGCGGCCACCAATGGCCACTGGGATTCATGGAAAACCGCCCCTTGCTCCCCCTTTAGCTGGAGCAGGCCAGTCAGGGTGGGAGGAAGGTAGAGCCTCGCCCAGAAGGGGAAGGAGGCGAAAAGGGCCGTCAGTCCAGAAACCAGAACGCTCATTTTTCCCATGCACCGCACCTTTAATTTCTTCCTCCCCAGCTACCATGCCTTTGTACTTTTGCAGTGCAGCTGTTTTTATTTGCTGCCGCTGCTGTTGTTTTAAAAGGTCTATTTTCACATGGAATGTTATCCAATTAGCAGAGCAATGTGTTGGCTTAAATAAACACTCGGGGGGAGCCGGCGGTGGGGAGACGTGATGGCGGCGGGCGTTGGCAGGCAGCTCATCTGCCGTGGTAAACAACCGCGCCTTTAATTGCAGGGTCGCTCCAGCTCGAGCCTCCATCCTCATTTCTCACTTGTCCACCAGGCTGGGGGTGGGTGCAGGGAGCAACGCGGACACAGGTCCTCAGCCCAGCTCGGGCAGTACTGAGGGTCATTAAGGCTCCCATTCGGCCTGTCAAGGGTGCTGCCCACACCCTACAGTCTCCACCTGTAGGACCCATAATGCCTGCTGGGGCAGTGTTAGTGACAAGGAGAACCGAGGCCTCCTCCACCTTCACATACGGCGAGGGTCGCTGTCCGGTCATAGTGATATGTGCTCATGTCCAGGTGACTGAGTCCGAGGAAGGGCAAGAATCCAGTGTGCCCGGGGGCCCATGGGAACGCAGCAGGGTCTAGAGGGGACCCTGCCCCAAGGAAAGGAGGAGCAGGGCAGCATCACAGACACCCCTGGCCCATACAGGCGGTGCCTGGCCGCGGTCACTACAGCCTGTGTGTCAGAGCTGCCCGTCCCTGCTGAGGAGTGTGGGTGGGGCCCACTGCGAAGGTTAGAGGGTGTGGTGCAGGGAGCCCCCATCCCAGGTGGCCCATGGCCTTCAGGCATGGTGCAGCTGAGAGATCCTCTGGGCCCCGTGGGTCCTGAGCTTTCCCCTGGGAGCTTGGCACTACTTGTTCTGTGTCCCCCAGAACGTTAACAGGAGGCAAAGCCAAGAACCGGGGTTCTGTCCCCACTTCTCTGCTGCCCAGGTGTGTGTGTTCTGTGTGACATTCACACCCGTTGTGTAGTGCTGGGGTTGTGCCAAGTTCCTGTCATCACAGCCCTGGGTAAAAGAAAACGTGTTTGATTACGGAGCTTGTGTTTCAAGGCAAGGACTTGGGCTCAGCCAGCGTGTTTCACAGGCTGAGAACCTACAATCAGGTTGAGCCACCCCCCTCCAATAAGCACAGGCCGCACGGCTTGGTCACTGAGGAGCGGGCAGCACCAGGATGCGGCTCCCCGCAGACCTGTCCGGCCAGTGAGAGACTGTAGTAGAGAGAACTGGCTCTGCATGTCTTGTTCAGATTTACCGGGCCATCAGCTGGACTTACCCAGGAAAGGTGGAAATCTCAGCTAGAAAGCTTTCTCCCGTCATCAGTATTAAAATGTCTTGCCGCCAACAGATTAAGAGCAGGTGCCAGGACCCCGCCCTGCAGGTCGCCCAGCACCCCCACTCTGTAGCTGACAATGTGGAAACTCAGAAGTCTCTCATCATGTCACAGAGCCAGGAAGCAGCAGGACCAGGCTTTGTGCCCCCACTTTGAGCCCAGAGTGTCACCAGGCCACCTGCCTGTCACCTTGTGAGCCCTGGCCCCAGCCCTCTTTCCCTGGTGGCTGTTCTGCGTGTGCCAGGAGTGTGGGGACCTTGGTGTCCTCTTCTCTTGTCCCCTAAGACAGTACTCGGCTCAGTGCAGGGGCAGCAGGTCTCAAGGGACGTTGAGCTGAGTTAGATGAAGCCGAGAGAAGGGAAGGTGCCGGTTTCAGAGAGCTGAGACCCCACAGCTGGATGGGAGCCTGGGGGTGGTGTAGGACGCTTGCTCCCAGTTCCGTGGTGTGGTTTCTCAGAAGGGACCCAGTACTAACCCAGGGCCCACAGAGGAGTCGCTGCTATGCAGAGAGCTCAGTTTATCATAGGTCGAACGCCTGGCTAATAGGCGGCTCCCCCACGCCCAGGACGTGGGAGCTGTGGGCACTGAGAGGACAGGGACACATAGCAGTTGCCGCCCACCTGTCCTCTGGGAGGCTGCTGAGAACCTCCCAGGAAGGCCAAGCTTCCCTCCGGAAGTCACCAGCCTCTGGGAAAGGAAAACGATCCAGGCCCGGCAGTACTGGCGGGACCCAGGTCCCCTGTGCCCCTGTTCAGTGGCCCTGCTCCTGAGCATGTGGACATTCTTGGCCGGCTTAGAACCCACTGACCCGCGCTCCAAGGGGATGTATAGTCAGGGCACATCGACCTCCCCGTGCTCAGATGTGTTCAGCGTCTGCCAGAGATGCAGCTCCTACATACTGGGCAGCTCCCCAAGGAGCGGGAGGGGACCAGAGTGCCCATCCTTGGCCATGCCTAGCAGGCGTGGCCCCCAGCAACTCGTCGAAATCCCTGGGGCCAGGAGCACTGCCAAGGGCACAGAGTGGCTTTTGTTGCTGGGACAAAGCTGCTGTCTCCAGGGAGTTGCAGAAAGGTCAGCCCGGCACCACGCTGGCAGCCTTCCAGTGCCCCCCTGGCCTTGAAAGATGGCCACCAGGCCCAGCTATAGTCCAGCCTGCGCTGTCATCTTCACACCACTCACAAGACCTCCTTCTAGGGAATCCGGACCAGGCGGCGCCAGGCCAGGGCTCCCCAGACCTGTGGTCCATGGCTCACGTCAGAGAAAATAAGCAAGCCAGGGTGTCTGCACAGCCAGGTCGGAGACCAGACAGTGGGACAGCCCTGGAGCCTAGTGCGAGCTGCTCCACATACTCGCAGGTGCCCCCAGTTCACAGAGCAGGGTTCTGGCTCCAGATGTGCTGCCTGAGGCGGGGAACCCATCCGTATCCCCCTCAGGGCAGAGGGACTGAGACACCACTGGAGTGAGTGTCCCTGGTCTTTCAAAGGAATAGATTTGTGGAGCAGTAAATAGGGCTGGAGAACTCACCAGAGACCAGTGACAAGGGGGAAATGTTATCTCCGTTAGGCTGAGGGGTCACAGGGAGGAATCCCCATCTCTCCTCCCTGCATCTGTACCACTGCCTCCTGTTCTGTAATTCCAACACGGGAGGCTGAGGCAGGAGGATTGCTGCGAGTTTGGGTCCAGCCCGGGCTACAAAATGAGCTCAAGGCCAGCCTGAACTGCCTTGAGAGTCCCTGTCTCAAAAAGACCAAAAAAAAGCCTCTGGGTAGAAAGCACAAGGAGCCCTGGCCTCAGGCACGGGCATCAGCTCCCAAGCTTAGAAAATGGGGTGACAGAGATCGACCGTCAGTACCTGGCAGGAAGAGGCTCCAGGGCCAGCAGGCCTCTCTTGGGTGTTCTGTTGCTTCTGGATGGTAGGCGTGCTTCCCTAGCAGGCCAGCAGGGGGCTTGATATGCGGTCTCTGGGAGCTGGCAGCGTGGGTCCTGGGCCATCCTATGAGGTCCCACATGATTCGTCTGGTGCATAGGGCCAGTGCAAGACGGTGCAGCAGATTTGCTGAGACCGAAGGCTAGGTGGCCCTGGCCTGTGCCCTCCGCTGAGTCATGCCCATCCTCGAGCACTCTATGGGCTCCCAGCAGGGCCAGATGGGAGCTGTGGCGGGACAGCTAAGCCAAGCCACCCTGACCGGCCCCTCACCGGGGAGACTGGCACAAGTCAGCGTTGCGGGGCAGAGGCAGGCACAAGAGCTGTAGTGTGCCAGGAGCACCCCTGGCTGCAGCCTGTGAGAAGGACAGAGCCTCCCACAGCTGCCAGCAAGACCCTTCCTGGGCCTGCCGGAGATGAGCCATCCGAAGGCAAGGAGAAGGAAAGAACGGCCTGCGTACGCACCACAGCTGGTGCCTGCTTTCCCCGCATTGGAACGGGAGCATGGTGCTCGCTCTTGCGAAGCAGTGGAGTCCTGTGCTGGGACTCTGTGAACCCTAAGCCACGGTGCATGCCAGGAAGGCCTGTAATTCCCAGAAAGGAAGCCCAGAGGCCTGGGAACATGGAACTCCCCCAGGGGCACAGGGCCTGGGGCTCTTTGGGGAGAGGCTGGGCGCTGCCTGGAGCTGAACTCTGAAAGCTCTGGGGAACACAAGAGGTGGTGTCCTTGGGGTCACACGCAGAGAGAGAGGAAGCTGCAGGCCGAGCATCTGTGCTCGTCCCTCTGCTGGGCCCAAGCCTTCGCCCCCTGCCCCAGCCGAAAGCCTCAGGTCAGGACTGTGTCTTCCTGCTCTTCACCCCCTCCCCTGTCCCCTAGGAAGTCTCAAATACAGCAAGCTCTCATTACGCCTTCTTAATGAAATGCAATTACTCTGGATTATCCAAAGCCAATTTTAGCTTCGAATCACTGTCCTCACACCGCCTGTGACAGTTTACGGCCACCGCATTCCAGCCACCGCAGCAGTGGGCGCCTGAGAACGCAGCCCGATATCCTCTTCCCCTGCAGGGACTGGGACAAGGAAAAGTAATTCTGCTATTTTTGGAGAACCCCATCGTGTGTTCTACCTGCAAACACGAAAGGGTTCGGGTCCCAGCTACCCTTGTTCATGCTCTTTGGCTACTAATGAAAAGTGAGGCATAAATAATAATAATAATAATAATAATAACAACGACAGGCAGCATTTTCTGAGGCTGCTGACACCATACCGTATGCTCAGCCTGAGACCAAACAGTTCACCGAATCCTCCCCATGCTTGGGTGCTGCCTCTCTTTTACACATGAAGAAGCTGAGGCTCAGAGACGTTAAGCAAGTTGCCCAAGTTTGCACAGCTTGTAAATGCTGGAACTGGGATTTGAACCGAAGTAGCCCAGTGCAGAGCTTGCCAAGCTGCTATCCTCTCCTACCTCTGAGCATGGAACGCTCTTCCACGCAAATGAAGTGCAGGCGAGCTGCAGAGAAGTGATGGCATTTGCCAGGGGTGACGTCAGAGGGAGCCGGTCTCATTCCGTTCTTCCAAGTTTGGGCTGATCATCCGCTAGATGTAGCCTCTCGGCCGGCCGCCCCAACCTGCTGTGCCCCGAGGACACAGCTCCTCGGGGACCCTGGTGTGGGGATGGAATCCCCGCCTCGCCACACTCCCCAGCGCCTCTCCTCCAGTCAGACTGTTTCCTGCCTCGCCAGCTGAGAGCCCGTGTGTTCAGAGCTCTGAATGGGCCATTTCAGCGCAGAGTCCAGATGCAACTTTATATCCGCCTGGAAAAAGATGCAGAGCCTCTGCTGGAAGGGAGAGAGGCTTTTAAATGAAAGTTTAAAAAAGGGAAAGAAAGAGTTCCCTGCACCTGGCCCTTCTGCAGCAGCACGGGGAGGGCAAAGCGACCCTTCGGCCTGGCCCTGGGTAGTTCCAAAGATGTTTTCCTGCTCCTCCTCCCATCCTTGCACCTCCGGTTTTATTGCAGAGATGCTGGGTTCCACGCCCCTGCACTCGCTGCCAGTCTCACCCTTAGCACCTTGGCAGAGGAGGACTTGCCCAAGGTCACCACGTTACCTGCTGCGACAGCGCCCCAGACCACGTGACTTCAACAACAGAACTGTCCCAACTGGCAGTTCCTGCAGTTGCAAGTTCAAAGGCGAGGGGGCAGCAGGGTTGGGTCCTCCTGGGGTCGTCTTCCCAGGATGCCTCTCCTGGCTTCCCGCCGTAGCTGGCAGTCCTCAGCGTTCCTGGTTTGCAGTGTCATCACTCCCGTGTCTGCCTCAATCCCCACACGGCGGCCCCCTTGAGTCACCAGTCCTGTGAACGAAGGCTGCCCTGCCGCAGTGTGACTTCACCCCGCCGTGTGGCTCCTGCAGCCACTTGTTTCCAATACTCATCACATTCTGAGGTCCTGGGGTGAGGACCTCATGTGTCCTCTTTGGGGGATACAACCCGGCCATAGCAGGCATGCCACCGGCAAGGCAGAGTGGCTGGTTCCGGCTAGCCTGGATCTCTGGTTACATGGCACCTCTTGATCCTACAGAAGTCAGAGGGACAAACCAGCCTTCCTGTCCTGGTCCTGTGGCCACTGTCGCTGCCCAGAGACAGAGCGGAAGCTCCCTGGGGCCCTGTGACTTTCAGCCCTTCAGAGACCCCTGGGGCCTCATCCTCGTTCAGCCGAGCGCCTGCCTGGGGACTCACTCTGCTGACAGACGGGGTACACGTTGCGTGTGAGACAGGAAGCCGCCAAGGCAGAGAGCCGGCACCCGATGAGCCCTTGCTGTACACCTGCCATGTCCTTGGGCCAGGCACCATTCTGGGCGCTGTGTCACTTTTTATTGTCCCCACAACCCTTAGGTTGGCACATGTTGTGTTGCTGTTCTAGCGGCAGGAAGACTGACGTAACTTGCTGGTGATCTTGCTGGAACTGCAGGGCAGACTGGCTGTGCAGTCCAAGAACTCTGGGCCCCTGAGCTCTGTGGCCGAGATGATTCTGGAAGAGCCCTCATGTCGGGTCGGGAAGGCGTCCCTGCGCAGTGCCTCCGTGTGAGGGAGAACCGGTCCGTGCTGCCTGGATCCATTCATGAGAGAGCCCCCAGCAGGCAAATCCAGACAAAGCGTTCAGTGACTGCCACGGACTGGGGGCGCAGCCGGGGGCTCTGAGTGATGGCTAAGCTGCTTGTGTCCTTAGGCTGGGTGAGGAAATGTGAAATGGACGTGGAGATCCCCACACAGCTCTGAGAATACACCGTAACCACCGAGTTTCGTGCCGCAGGTGGACGTCTTGTATCAGAGGCCACGGGGCTGGGAAGGAGAGTGGCACCGAATGGCAGTGAGGGCCTGTGTGGCTGTCCTCTGGTGGCCAGCAGAGCTGAGCTTTCTCACTAGGCCAGGGCTGCTGACCGCCGGTTGGGGGCAGCCCCTGCTAATGGGGTCGCCCTCGGCAGATAGGATGTAACATGGGAAATGAGACGGCCACCCAGCCCCGGCGCCAGTGACAGCCCGACGGCGGCTGTATCGACAGCACTGTCATTTGCAGCTCTGCTCCTGGAAACATAACTCATTAATTAAGTAGATCCAGCTGCCAGCACCCCAGCCCTGCTGGAGCTCCAGTGTCCAGGGGCCAGCACCGGGCCCCAAGTCAAGATGCCCGGAAGCAAAGTACCCACTGTGTGTTTCCTAACCGCTCCTGTGTTTCCTGTCTCCCCCAGCGAGCCTTCAATGCCCTGTGTCACAGCACCCACTTGTACGGCCGGAGGCTGGTCCTGGAGTGGGCGGACTCCGAGGTGACCCTGCAGGCCCTGCGGCGGAAGACGGCTGAGCACTTCCACGGTAGGAGCACACGGGAACGGTCTCAGGGACCAGGAAAGGCCGATGGCCGGGCACCCGACCCCCACCCTGCAGAGCTGCCCAGAGTCTCACGTTCTGGTCCCAGCTGGGTACCTTCCTCTCACTCAGTACTGCGGGTGGCCGGGTCACCTGGAGCCCAGGCAGGAGCGTGAGAGCAGGTGTTCAGCCCCACGTTTGCTCCTGCCAGGTTTCTGGGGCCATGCCTCAAGCTCCTGGCCCTGCCCTGTTGGTACCACAGTCTCTGTCCAGGTCCCAAAGTCTGCTCCTTATCACCCAGGCTGCTCTGTCCCCTCCACCTTCCCTCGTTACCCAGTCCTGGGGCCATGCTCCTCCTCCAGGGCCCACAGGCCTGGCTCTGCCTCTCGCACACTGCCGTGGCACCACGTGACCTTGATGACTGTTCGCTCAGTGACTAGACGATCTAAGCATCTGCCCTGCCCTTGTGCTGGGAACGCCGCCGCCACTGAGCTGGCTGCAGCTCGGGGAGGAGGGTGCTAGGGGATTCTGCGTCATCAGGTGCCCGGGCCGGCTGGGCCAGCCAAGGGTCCTGAAGAGCTCGGTGCGTCTGAGGAGCGGGAAGCCTGCGGGGCTAGGGCTGAGAGCCAGAGAGAAGAGCGGGTGACACCAGTCAGTGCAGTGGGCCCCACGACCCCATCTTCTGCAGCAGGGTGTGCAGGCATTGCCTAGGAGGGGTGAACCCCAGAACAGTGCCACGCTGGGCTCAGGGAAGGTGGGCAGGTGTTCCTTGCTGTCCCTGGCACTTGTCACTCAGCGACTGAGGGGAGCCAGAGCCTCTCAGACACCCCTTGGCTGTGGTCCAGCCAGGTGGCAAAAGGGGCTTCATGACAGTCGCTTGCCCAACAGGGAGAGCCAGGCTATGGGACAGGGCTGTGGTCACCTGTGTGCTGAGGCCCCCAGTGACCACTGCCTACGCCTGTGTGGCCGTCTCGGGGATTACAGATGCCTGCCGTTGTCGCCCGTGCCCGTCCCCGTAGGGAGCTGTGAACACTGCGGATTTCAACAAGTTTCCACCACAGGGAAGGGGCACCGAGGGAAGAGACCCAGCCAGGAGGGCAGGAGGCCCACGGTCTGCTCTGCACAACCAAGGTGTCACCTGGGGACTGTCTGCCACCAAGTCCCCTTCACACTCTCTGTGTGGCGGGAACCTCACCCAGGGTCTGTGGCTGACCTCCCAAGCCAGGCCTCAGGAGCAGAGCCTCTGGGAAGCCTTGGGGCGCAGCCCTGCCTTCCCTTCTTGCCACGTTGTCGTTGGGGCTGCGCGATATTCCTCTCTGCCAGCAACCCGTTCATTTCAGTGTGCGGCTCAGTCTCTGACGCTGTACATGCCAGGCCCTCCGCACACGGCTAGGAGCAGTTGGGGCAGGGCAGACGTGAAACCACAAAGCACAGGCTGAGTACACAGCTGCAAGCCCACAGCTCACATGTCCCCAAATCCTGATGCACAGGAAGAGAACCTGTCCGTATCGACAGCACTGACAGCCCCAGATGCCCCGTCGGCAAATGTTTGTGTAAGGGGCTCTCCCTGGAGCGCACTCAGCACTTCTGCCCGGGTGGAGAGCAGCCCCCTTCAATAAATTGAGCTCCACAGACAGCGTGGGAGGATCGGCCTGAAACCTGTCTGTCCGCTGTCTGGGTAGCTGGGGGAATAGCAAGATAGAGCAGGTGTCCCGAGAGCGCCCCCTCTGCTCAGGACACCTGGACTGTGCAGAGCGGACCACAGACCTCCCACCCTCCCAGCTAGGCCAAGCCTCTTCCCTCAGTGCCCTTTCCCTGTGGTGAAAACTACCCAGCTCATTTATGTCGAAATCCACATTGTTCGCAGCTCCCTGGGCCCTGGCAGACGCCAAGGGCAGTGGGATCCGTGCCCAGCGGCCTCGGCTCTGGCTCTGGCCTGATCTCTGCCAAGAAGGCACTCAGATCTCAGGCAGAGGCCACCGAGCAGTGGCCACAATAAAGGACCCCTGTGGCCCCAGGGCCATGGCAGGAAGGCGGCGTTTCCACCTTCGCGGGCCTGGCAGCAAGTCTGCCGGTGTTACTGCGGCCTGCAAGCCATTCTTGGGGACAGTGAGGGCAGCCGAGCAGGTAAACAGAAGCCAGTATGGCTGCCCTGCCCCTGGGAGGGCTGAACTGGGAGCCACTGAGGAGACAGTGGGCCCGGGACCCTGAAAAGCCAGGTGAGCACAACCCCAGCCAGCTCTGACCGGCCTCACCCGCCTCACTCCAGCTCTCGTCATCTGAGCCCTGCGGAGTCCTAGGGGGAAACACTGTCACCGTGCTGTTTATGATGAGGAAAGTGACGCAGAGAGGGCAGGCGGCTTGCGCAGGGGCACCCAGCCACTAACCGCAGTCAGGACCCACCCCCGGGTTCAGGCCGTGCTGCTGGCGTGTGCAGCTGCCACCTCTCAGACCGGTCGCGTAGCCTCAGCTTCTTCACCTGTACAGTGGCTGCAAGGTGCCTGCTTCGCTAGGAGGCTGTGGGGCTCCGGAGGGTGGCTGCCTGTGGAGGAGGTGACAAGAGTGAGCCTCGGGGTACGTGTGGCAGCTGTGGTCTTGCCGTTGCCCCCCGATAAGGCGCCAGTTCTGCCTCCCGCCCTGTGCTGCCCCAAGCTCTCAGAGCCCTGCCTGGAAGAAGACAGGGAGCAGCCGTGGTGTTCACAAGCCCGGATGGAGCATGGGTGTGTGCGTGTGTATGTGTGCATATATGTGGATGCATGTGCATGTGTGAAGGAGCACAGGTGTCCTGCGGTGCTCAGGACAGGGTGTTTGCGTCTGGCTTCAGATGTCTCCTGTCTCTTGCATCTCAAGCCACAGAGCCTGCCACACAGTAGGAGCTTAATTAGCGCAGCATAGCAAGGAGAAAGGGGAGGCAGGAGGACTGTCCCTTGCTGCCAGTACCAGCGCTGCATTCTGCTCTGCCCTGGGCTGCGTCAGGACGCAGAGGAGCCCATTGGATCCCAGTTCCTCCCTGCCCTGCGCGGGCAGCCTCCTCGCCCATCCTTGCACAGCGGCGCCACCCTAGTTTCCCTTGGAGGAAGCACCCATCAAATGGAGCAGTGGAGGGCAGGTCATTGGGCGTCCGTGTGAAAGTCACCCAAGTAGGCAGGGACCTGGACACCAGGCGGGTGCTTCGGGGAGGGCATGGCGAGACGACATCCCCCCAGACGCGCTCTCTTCTCCCCGTCCTCTTCCTCCTCTGCCCTCCGCCTCCCTCCCCACTTCCTCCCTGGCCAAGCATCGGGCTCCCCGTCCCCACTCGCCTGCGGCCCCGCGGTCGGTGAAGTGCTGTTCTTCAGCGCCTCGCACGTGGGAGTGTGAACAGAGAGCGCGCAGAGGGAAGAAAGATGCAGGCCGCCCCTGGCTGCGTCCCTTTCTTCCCGAGCGTGTTACAAAGCAGCGGGGTTGCAGTACCGAGAAGCTTTCAGGGCCCGGCAGGCCTTGGTACCTGCGCTCGCAGCCGGCAGAACATAATGGCACGGGAGAAATCCACCCGCACAGCCCTCCGTCTTAAACGCTCACAGCCAGGGAGGCCGGGCAAACAGGCTTTTATTTGGCCGGGAGTGCGGCTCTGCTGCCTCGTGTTGTCTTATTCCAGCTGGGGAGGACTGATGGGCTGTGGTTAGCGTCGGTACCTTTCACCTCCGAGCCGGGAGCCCAGACATGACTGGAATGGCAAGTGGCTGGAGATGGCGCCGTCCTCCACCCACCTGTGCCAAGATCCGAGAGCAGCAGAGAAGCTGGACTCGAGCACAGTCAGTGTCCTGGTCACTCGCTGGCTCCCACATGAGCAACCTCCCAGCCTCTCGGAGCAGGGAAGGAGCCTAAATGCCCAAGCCCTTGTCCCAGCCTCCCAGCCCTCCTTGCCTCCAGGGCTCGGCCGTGTCTGAGACAGGACCTCCTCTTCCCGCGCCCTTCCTTTGATTCCCATGCCGCCCGCCACACCTCACCCTTCAGAGGTGTCAGTGTGCTGTTATGTGTTCACGCAGTTAAGACCCCTCGTCCCTAAAGCTCGAGCCCCTAGGAGCAGGTCCCCTGCATGCCCTGCGCTGAGCATACAGCAGGTGTGTGGTGACAGGGGGTGGAGCGCAACACTAAGAGCCTAGTCATCAGGGTGCCCAGCGATAGTTGAGCATCTGGGATGTTCCAGGCACTGAGCGAGTGCTGATTCCGCTCACCCTCACAGGTAGACGTGGGCAGCAGGGCTCAGCAAGGGTTAGTGAGAGGCATAGCCAGCGCCGGGGTCCGCCTCGTGTCTCAAGGCACTGCTGACCTGGAAAGGGGCTGTAGAGTGATTTCCTAGTAAAGATCAAGTGGGGCAGAGGGGAGAGAGCGCTGTCAGGGGCCTGCTGTGTGAGGGGGTGGTGCCAAGCAGAGTTAAGAACTGGATTTCATTTTAGCCTTCCACTTCCTGGAGAGAGGAGTTACTTCCGTTTTTAAGAAGTGCGTCTGAGTATAGCCAGAGAGGTGTGCCGACCGGCCTGTTCACACGTAGCTCAGGACCCTGCAGAACAGGTAGCCCTGCTTCGTCACACCCCGTGTCCCCAGCACCTCTGGATCCCTGCTGCATTAAGTCTATGCTTCTAATCCATCTAGCATAGCAGCTGCAAAGCATGGCCCCCATCTGTTCTTACCAATAAAGTTATATTGGAACATAGCCATGCCCACAATCAGCTGTTTACACAGGGCCTGTGGCTGCAGAAGCGGGGTGTGACAGACCCTGTGCGCCCCCCACAACCTGGAACCTCTGCTCCCTGGCTCTACACAGAACAGAGGTGCAGCCCCTTGGCTCTTCATGTGGCTGTCCTTTATTTTACCTAGATGGCTGATTCCTCCTACCATGACGCTTCTAGGGGTAGGATAATGTATGGTCCTCTAGAGGGAGAAAAGAGATTTCCAATGTGCTAGCTGCATGCAGTCTCCCTGAGGAGGTACTACTTCTGTATTACTTGAAGGAACCAGCTGAATCTGTGGGGAAGCATCCCACACAGAGGGAACAGTGGGTGCAAAGGTCCTGGGGCACAGGCTCATTCAAAGCAGGCCTTGGCAGCTGGACAGCAGGTCCAGAGAAAAGAATGGTAGACGCCAGGCTAGAGAGGCCAGCGGGGCTCCATGCTCAAAGCTGTGGGTCTTTCTAGCCTGGCAGAAAGCCTGGCTTTCTTTAAAGATGGAGCAGGAAGGTCCTGGAAGGCTTAAGCAAAGGAGCACCATGGCCAATGGATACCAGCAGACCTCATCTCTGCTGCTGCATGGGGCTTGCGTGGGGAAGGTGTAAGGAGGGGTCAGTAGGACCCTTGTTGCTGACCAGGCACATGAGAGCTGGGGCGGGGGCTGGGCCTGGGGCAGAGACCTCGGGGGAGAGGCTGTGGGAAAGGTGGGTCTCAGGCTGGGGAGAAAGCAGGGCTGGTAGCCGGGCCTATGGCAGTGGGTTCAGGAGTTCTGGATGCGCTGGTTTTGAGGTGCCTGTCAGGATGCGCCTGGGTGTCAGGCAGATAGATGTACGAGTTCCGAGCTCAGGGGCAAAGTCCGGGCTGAGATATAAATTTGGAAGCCATCAGCATATGCATGATATTTAAAGCTGGCAACAGTTCACACGCACACACCCTTCCATAACTTAATCATCTGCCGAGCAGCACATTTTCAAAAGACCGGGGACCCGGAGAGCCCGTGATCCCTGTGCCAGCCCTTGCAAATGGGGCTCCTTGATCTTGGCCATGGAAACGTAATCATTGGGCTTTAGAAACCACAGGCAGGAGGGTTCAGGCAGGGATGGAAGTCACAGAATTTATTATTCGAAATCTCCCTTAGTCTTGGCTCCCCGCAGCCACCTGGAGACTGAGGTGTCCGGTAAGCTCCCGTTTCGGTCCCTCGCCGGCGTCCCTGGTCCCTGGGTCCCTGTTGCGCACTGAGAGGCGTCCAGAGTGCTGGAAGGCAAGGGCCCCCGTGGGAAAGGCTGCAGAGGTGGGCACAGGGGGCGAGCAGGATGTGTTTCGTCCCTTGTACTTTTTAAGGCAGAGTCTCGCTAAGTTGCCCCGTCTGGACTAGAACCTGCAGTCCTCCTGCCTGTGCCCCTAGTACTGGGATTACAGGTGTGCACCGCACCTCCCACCTCAGGTTCGCGTTTATTGGCTGACTCTGGGCTGCACTGGCCCAGAGAAGCTGAGATCGGCCCAGAGACCCTCCTTCCCACGGCCCCGACCACCGCAGCTGGTAGAAGCAGAATCAAGAGAAAGAAGAGAAAAAGCAGGATTGTTTTGGTCAAGGCAGCTCCTAGCCAAGAAGGGGAGAGAGGCGGCTTCAGGGAGCCAGGTGCTTCTCCCGGAGGAGGTGCTCGGAAAGCGGGGACCCGAGGCCAGCCAGAGCAGGTGTCCTCGGCCAGCCCTGCCCGAGCCTCACTGGGTGGTGTTGGGGAAATATTTCCCAGTGCTTCGCCAATCTCCTGCACACGCTCGTCCCCTCCCCTGGGAGCGGCTGTCCGTGCGGGGAAGGTACTTGCTCCCAATCCAGCTAAATTGTTATTGACTTGTGTTCTCTGCGTTCTGCAAACATTTCACTCAGCCGTCGCCGGCGAGGCCAGGAATCCCTGCTAGGGCTAACGGGGAAGCCAGCTGTGCCGGGCCATCGCTCCTGCTCCTCCTCATCGATCACGGAATTAAACTGACAGGAGTGGACTGCAGAGCGCCTGGGAGGGGCAGGGCCCCAGCCATGATTGGACGAGGGTCCGGGGTCCTAGGTACCAGAGGGCCACAGAGGCAGGCGGAAGGAGGCGGGCGTCCCCCAGGGTTGTCCAGTGGTAGGGGATGGCCGGATTTCCTGGCCAGGAGAAAGCCACAGAAAACAGACAGGGCTTTTGTGGCTGGCTTGTGACCCTGAGGGAAACTAGCTGGGCTTCGTAGACAGCAAGGAGCGCAAACAGGTCAGAGGCCACCTGGGTGAGCCATCAGCCAGGAGCGGCTGAAGGTTGGTGTTCTGCCTGCAGAATAAGAAAACAGCCAGACACTATAGTGCAGTCCTGTCATCCCAGCTACTCAGGAGGCTGAGGCAGGAGGGTCACAAATTAGATGCCAGCCTGGGCAATTGAGCAAGATCCCATCTCAAAGTAAATGAAAAAAATGTAATGGTGTCGGAGTGGCGGTCAGTCTCTAGCACCACACACAAAAAGTCTGGAAACAAAAACATTTTGAATTAATCACTACTGGCCAGGCATAGTGGCACACACGTCTTCATCCTGGCACTCTGGAGGCTGAGACAGGCGGATCGTTGCTAGTTCGAGACCAGCCTGGGCTACAAAGTGAGCTCAAGGCCAGCCTGAACTGCATAGCGAGACCCTGTCTCAAAGAGACCCCCCAAAAAAAAAAATCGCTGCTATTTTGCTATTGGAAGATTTGGCGTGAAAAATCAGGATTCTGGCCTCTCTTGATTCTGGCTCCCCCTCCGTCCTGTCCCACACCCCTACAGCAGCAGGGCCTACAGAGCAGCTGCCTGTGTCTATGAAGCATGGGCTTCCTGTTTGCCATGGGCCACAGCGTCCCTCTGCAGTTCCTAGAGTCACCCACGGCTGACTCGTCCCTCCCTGGCACACACAGGTCCTGTGCAGACCTCAGCGCACCCTGGCCCCGAGAGGAAATGTCCCCAAGTCCTCAGCTCCGCTTCCACCCAGGCCCCGTGCCAAGAGGAGAGGGCGCCAGTGCAGACCGAACCCCTGAGGGCTGAAGATCCTCCAGACCCGAGCAGCGTGCCAGGGACGCCGTCCACCCTCCCACGGTCCTTTGCTTTTTCCTCCCCTTCTGATGGAGAGGTCTTCAGGTCTCCCAGCACTGTTCGTATCGCAGACACAGGCAGGACCAGGCCCCAGGTCCCTGGGCCAGGCGTCAGGATAAAACCATGGTAGTCCAGAGCAGGGTGCCTTCGGGCCTATACACAGGACAGTGTGGCCAGCCCAGCCGTACAGACCTGGTGCACCTGCAGGGCTCCCCGGACACCCAGGGCGGGGTCGCATGTCAGGCTGCACTGTGGTCGGGTACTACTCCGGGAGCTGGACCCCTCTGCAGGCGGGTTAATAACCATAGTGATCGTGGTAGCCGTAATACTCAGTGCCCGCCCAGGCCACCTGCCCCAGGCACTCCATGGTTTGCTTCTGGCTGATTCTTCTGGTACTGGGTAGGGGCCTCTGGCCTCTGAGGAACCGGTGGGTGCAGTGCAGGTGCTGCCCTGCACCTCTCCTGCTGGAGCAGAGCTGGGCAGGCATCTCCCACACAGGACAGGCGGCCTTGGGTTCAGCACACCCTTTGTGCGGAGCCCCATCAGAGAGCCTGCCGTGGTCACATGACTTCCCGAAGCCCTAGGGCAGCAACTTCCTCAGCCAAAAACTGGGACAGTGATGTCACCAGCACCTGGGACTTCAGGAAAGTCTACACCCAGCCCGCTGCGCAGAGCCGGGGATGCCTGGGGACTCATCCCTCTTTCGTGTCCCCAGCCCTAGTTTGGGCAGTTGAGTTCTCCATTTGCTGGGCCCTCTTCCTCAGGTCAGTCTCATGGAACTCTGATTTCACAGTGCACGGTAGCTTAGCACCTTTAGAACCAGGCCTCGGGCCTGTGTCACCAAATTCTCTGCTTCGCACCACTTCCGGTCCTATCTGTCTACACCCGAGTAAGTGGCTAATACAGAGACCCCCCGGGCCCCTGAGTGTAGATCACTTAAGTCCCGCCGCCCTGAGCCCTGTTGTGACCCCCCAGCCAGTGTCCTTCAGGGTTTTGGTCTTGCCACCTCCCCAAGCCCAGGTCCCCATGAGACCAACAGTGCCACCGTGGGCCTGGTCGACGTATCGGAGCTGGGAGTATGGAGTGAAGCCCCTCCCAGAACTGCTAGAGGTGGGAGAGGCAGGTCGGGTCCTGGCTCCTGGGTGCCTGAGCACCTGGTGTGCACCTGCTGTAAACCACGTTGGGGGCAGACCTGTCAGGGAGCCTGAGTGCTTTGCCTAAGTGGCAGCAAGGTGGAGCCCGGGAGGGCAGACAGGGTGGGGGAGACGGGCAGTCAGGCCCCCACGCCCCCCACACGGTACTCACACCATGTGTCTCCAGTGCCCCCAGGTCCCCAAGCTGGGATTTGCAGGTTGCTCGTGACCCGAGGGGTTGGTGGCAGCCTGCTGGAACCACCATGGCATTCTTAGCAGAGGAAATCCCAGAGGCCACCCTGTTGATCCCAGGCCCTGCAGCCCCACCCCGGGGACGGCACACTTGGGGACTGCAGTACAGGCTGGCAGCACCGCGCAAACCTAGCTCTCATCTCCGGGGACAGCGAGGACACAGGCGGCAGTGACAGCCAGGCAGGGAGAGGTAGGCCTGTGTGGCAGGTGCGCACAGTGGGAACCAGGCACAGGTTCCAGGGCAGCAGGCTTGTGTGTGGATGCCGAAACTGATTTCCCTTTTCACAACAAATCGTGTCAATGAGGTGCCCTGGGGGGGCCGAGGTGGCGGTCTTGTGTCACTCCATGTGGTTACCCTTGGTCCCAGGCCTGGTGTCACTGCCTTTGATTTAGAGAGGAAAGCAGTGGCCGCCCTGCTGAGTGCCCACTGTGTGCCAGGCACGGGCTTTCAGCCTGACATGGTCACCTTTTTCTTTTGAGGTAAGGTCATGTGACATGGTCCAGGCTGGCTTTGAACTTGCAATCCTCCTGCTTCAGCCTCCTGAGTAGTGAGTGGCTGGGATTACAGGTGTGCACGACCATGCCTGGCTTGTACTCTTCAACACCCTAGGCAGTGGGCACTGTAAATGCCACTGTCCTTCGGTAGCTGCAGAGACCCGGCCCAGAAGGCAGGACAACTTGCCTGGAGTCTCCCTCCGGGAGCTGCAGGGTCGAGCCCGGCTACCTGGCCCCTGACCCAGCTCTGTCCCCTCCCCTGGCTGGCAGGCCACCTCCTCTCAGGACCCTGCAGGATCCCGCTCCATCAGCCACTCTCCAACCCTCTACAGTGCCTCGGAAACCAAACCCCGAGCAAGCCCTGCCTCTGGTCCCAACAGCCACAGCCCCCGCCTGCCTTTCTCTCCACCCGCCGGTGCTTCACACGCCGGGCGCCGGCGCCAGCCAGGGAGGGGAGCGACGCGGGCTGGCATTCTGTCAAGGAATTAATTGAAAAATAAAATCATTAGGTGGGAACTCCAGAAATGCAGAATTGGTGGTTGGAGGTTGGGGGGGCTGGGGGCAGGACTAGGGGGTTGTTGGGGGACGGCTGAGCTTTTGTCAAGTTAATTTCTCGGGTATTGATGTTTGGTGACATTCATTTGTTGTTTATCTTCGGGTGCAGCTGTAATACTGAAAGAAAATGCACAGCTTGTTTCATTTATTTATTTTACACCTTTCTCTGATTCTGCATTATGTTTGTTTGGTGAAACCCACTGAGCCTTTTGATGTCGGGACGTGGGACTTCGGCAGCTGGTGCAGGCGCACGGGAGGCTGTGTCTGCAGTGGGGGGTCTGCCTGAACCCCACTGCAGACTCGGTCAGCTCACACCGCACTGGTCCTAGCACTCTGCATCCATGCGGGGTGGGCCAGGAGCTGGGTAAGGGAGCTGGTGGGTGCTCTCCTTGAGGGGGAAGCTGTTCTTGGCCTCCTCTCTGCTTCTTTTTGTCTTCAGCAACATGAACTCCTGACCCTCAGCTTTCCCTGTCCTTCATTCAGTCACTCAGCAAACACTGCGCATCCAGTGTGCTGGGCTCCGCCCTCTTGGGCAGAGAGGTCCAGGGAGAAACAGCAGGGCAAGCCCTGGGCTAGGCCCGAGCTCCACCACTGAGCGGCACCCTAGGCCTTTTTCACTTCATTTTGAGATAGGCTGTCCCTGTGTAGCCCAGGCAGGCACAATTCCGAACATCCTCCTGCCTCTGCCTCCCATGAGGCCGAAAATCAGGTGTGTACCACCAGGTCCAGCTTGGATCTGTCTTAGCGCTTGACCTTAACAAATGGGTAGAAAACACGCCACCAGGCCAGTCCTGGGCTTGGGCTGTGAGGGCGGAGGGTCCCGCTGACCACCCTCAGACCCTGGCCACCCCAGCCGAGCCTAGCACAGCCAACCTGAGGCGGGACCCTCCCTGGTATCTGCAGCTAGGAGGGGCGTCGGGGACAGACCAGGCCGGTGGGCCTTATTTTGTTGCCCTTCTATTTCCCGGCGTCTATTACCTGCCCGTGAATTCAATTTCCAGAGGCCATTGTGCGCCTCCAGGCCGGCGATTATGAGCAGGCTGCGCAGGGGGAAGGCACTGCTGCCACCGTCCCCGCGGGCTTTCATCGCTAACAATGATGGGTGCAGCTGCCAGGCCTCCAGGCTCGGTGGGTGGCGGGCAGCTCCTCCCAGCCCGGCTCCCTCACCGGCGGGGGAGGGGCTCGCCAGCCCTCTGCGCACCAGGACACAGCGGTGAGCTGGGAGCAGGGCAGTGTCCCAACAAAGGCATGGCTGCTGCGGGGTTGGTGGTGACACCCAGCAAGATGAGAGAAGGGAGAGAGTGAGGGGCACCTCGGGAAAGGACGGGCAGGGCAGGGAACGCGCACGCCTGTAATCCCAGCACTCAGGAGGCGAAGTCAGGAGGATCATTGTGAGTTCGAGGCCAGCCTGCGCTACATAGCAGAACTGTGCTCAGAAAGCAAAACAGGAACCAAAAAACAGAGAGAATGAAAAGGAGCGGGTCCCTTCTTCAGAGGGGACAGTACTGCAGCGCAGCACTCAGCAGGGAAGCACACTGCCCCGGGGAAGGGGAGGTGCCGATCAGAGGCCACAGTGCAGCGGGGAGGGCGGGGTCCGGGCCACTCTGAGAGGAGTGCGGCCCAGCCCAGCCTTCCTGCTTGGCAGGGACGGGTGGGGAGGAGACAGCACTGCCCACAGGAAGCTCCGAGTGGGCTCCACAGGCGGGCAGGACTTGGCCCTGGGGGAGGGACCGACCACAGCCTCCCGGCAGCGCCTGTGAGTAAGTGGCCAGACCAGCAGAGGGACTGGAGGGCAGGCGGCGGGAACCCAGGGGACCAGGGCACTGCCCGGGGTCTCTGCGGCTTCTCCAGCCAGAGCCAGAGACATCCGTGGAAAGCAGGGGTATGGTGGGCCTAGCTAGGGGTGATTTGGTCAGGTCCTGACCCCACCACTTCCTGGCCAGACAGCCTTAGACCCACCTGCCCGCTCCCTCACCTCCACAGGCAGGTCCGGCATTTGCCTGGGGCTCGCTGGGAGTGGCCCGGCACATGTGGGACTCCGCCTTGGGGACAGGCCCAGGAGGCATTCGTGTGTGTTGCTGAGCACCCTGTGCCCTTTCAGGCCCCCTGGCTTCCTTCACAGTGTGCACCTGAACCGCGTTCTCACCCAGTCTTGAAAACTCCTCTGCTTTCACCAGAGCCCAAGCCAGATAGCCCCTTGTCTCCCAACCTACCCCTGCTTGTTAGTCCTTCTGTGCTCCTCGGGACGCTTGGGGCTCCGCATCTGTGTCCCCAGCGTGTATTCAGTTCCAGCCCCTTTCTACACCGTTGACTCCAAGGAAACAGGCCCGGCTTCTACTTGCATCCCTAACCATTGGCCATGCCGGGCTCAGCCGCGGGAGGGTGGGGTTGAGCAGGAGGCCACCCCACCTTGGGACACCCTTCTCTCTGGTGGTGCGGGAGGGTGTGGCTGGCAGAGGGAGGAGAGGCTGACGTGCGCTTCCCTCTGTCCCCCCTCCTTGTTCTTGGGTCCTCCTCTTCCGCCGCTCACTGCTCTGCCGCCCTCTCCCGTGCGGCTGCGCCCCGTCGCCGGCCCCCTCACCGTCTGGGCTCTCCCAGAGCCCCGGAAGAAGAAGCGGTCCGCGGTGTTGGATGGGATCCTGCAGCAGCTGGAGGACAGCGCGAGCGACGGCGAGGAGCAGAGCCTTCAACTGTGAGCTGGCACTGCGAGGTGCGTGGCGGCGGGGCCCCGGGGGGACAGGGACAGCCGCTCCGGCTCGTGCACTCCCCGCGCGTGGGCTGGGGGTGGGGAGCGGCAGGGCCCCGCTTGCTGGGTGCAGGGTCAAAGTGGATCCCAGCCTCGGTCCAGCAGCCAATGCCTGTGCATCTTGACAGCAGGTGCCACCCGCGCACCTGGAGAGACCCCGGCCTGGGCCTGGTCCTCGCCCCCCAAGGCCTCCGTGGGAAGCAGACCAGCACCGCAGGCACGCCGTGCTGCGCCCCGGACTCCTGCCTTCCTCACCTCGGGCTGCCACTGGGAAGCCACCTGCGTCTGTCCCAAGGACTAGGCCTCCATCCTGTGCATCCTGATCACGGGGGCCTGAGCCTACCTCTGTCACCCCGAGACATCTCCGAGTGGCTCCAACACAGGCTGACTGGACACGCCCAACTGGGACACATGGGGGCTTGGAACACTGCAAGGGTCCGACCCAGCAAGCAGCGTCCCCAGCTAGTCCCCAGCAAGGAGCACTGTGTGCACACCCTCTACACCCCAGGAGGGCCAGCACAGCCCCAGGCCAGGTGACACAGAGGAGAGAGGGGGCCGTAGCCCCTCAGCTCCGGTCCAGCTCCCCACACAGCACCTCCAGCCATGCAGTCCGGACCGTGCCGGCCCCAGATGCTCGGTCATTCCTTGTGTCTGGCGGGATGAGAGCTGCCTGCCTCGGGTGGGGGTGCTGGAGAACATGAAGTGGGTCCAGTAAACCCTCAGTGTCACCTGCGCTTGTGGCCGCCTTCATTTGGGACCAGAGGTGATGTCTAGGGACGCCCTGGGTCCTTGCTGCTTTCCGTGTGTGTGTGAGGCTCCGGTCCTGTGCAGCTCTCAGAGTGGCCTGGACCCCCACCCGGGCTGTGTGGTACCAGGTGGACAGCCCATCACCCTGACTCGCCCCTGAAAATTAGCAGTGCGTACAGAAACCCAGAGCAGCTGTGCCCCTGCTTCTCCAGTGAGGTGCCCTGCAAACGGCACAGTGGCCGCAGCGGGTAGGGCCATCAGGGACCAGGCCCCGAGGGGGTGACAGGGCTGGGACTGCCCTGCTCCGTGCTGCTCTTCCATTGCTGGGCGGTAGCACATCCTGCTGGAGCCTCCTGGGGCGAGTGGTTTGTGTGCGCATGTCCCCACCCCGCGGGCAGGGGACAGCCTCTTGAATGCCAAAAATAAGTCACAGCCCTGTGGGCCTAATACAGAAAAGGCAGAGACAGGCACTGTCAGACCCTCCCCCAGCAGGGCCCACGTTCTCTGCTGCTCAGCGTCGTGGGGCACGGCCAGGCACTCCCCAAGCCCGGGCCAGCTGGCTTCAGCGGTGCCACCCCACTTGGCAGCCTTGGAAGCCAGGCAGTGACTTCTGCACCCTTGGTGTCCTCATCCTTAGAGTGCGTGCTGCGGACAGCACCTGGTCACAGAGCTCTCCGCACGCATCTTGGGTCACACAGCGTCGTGAACGGTGTATAAATCTGCGCCTTGGAGCAGCCCAGAGGCCTGGGCACAAAGACACAGCTAAAGGAGTAGCCAGAGGACAGAGCGCTGCCGCTGCTCACCAGCCCAGCCCGGAACTGGCCGGGGTGGGGTCCCTGCCCCTGTCATGGCTCATATCTGGAATGTCCGCGAAGGCAGCTGTGTCAAGAGTGGGGCTTTGGGAAGGTGACTGAATCGCAGGGCGTGAACATCGCGAGTGGACTCGTCCACAGAGGAGCTCGAGGCTGAGCGTGCTGTCAGGCGGAGGTCGCCGGGGCTGTCTCTGTAAGGGGTCTTCTGTGTCTCTCTGCCGCCGTGGACTGCACCTGCTGAAACCCAGCTAAGTAAACCCCACCTCATTTCAGTTGTGGGTGGGCAGGTATTGTGTGCCAGCAAAGGAAATGTAACTAATGAGCCCCTCAGCCTGGCGTCTGTACCCCGTCCTGGGGTCACACTGGGGAGTGGAGCTGCCAACAGATAGGGGCCCCAGAGTCCCTCTCACCCCCGCCATCACCCACAGCCGAGTCTTCATAGGCAGCCAGCGCAGTCTGTGGCTGGATGCAGGAACTGGATCACATCATTCCAGAGGTTAAAGCCTCACGGCCGCCTCCGTACACCAAGAACGGAGCCATGCTGCTTGCCCCAGTGCCAAGGCCCGGCCTGTCCCACAGCGCTGGGGCCTCCCCAGTAGCTCCCCACCTTGGGCGCTTTGCATGTGCTCTGCGCCCCTCATCTTTTCTGTCTGGCTCCTCTTGTTCCCCCCGAGATCTGAGTTCGGGTTCTACTCGAGCTGTCGTCTGGCCAGTCGATCTGCAGAGCCACACTCAGTCCCTGTCCCCAAGCCCGGTTCCTTTCGGTTACAGCATTTAACACAGGAGACAGTCTGGAGTTTAAGGATCTCCGTGCCCTGCGCCCTGTACCTCTTCCAGTGAGTGCTTGAAGCAGCTGGCTGTCATTTTTAGCGTCAGGATCATCATCCTCATTATTCTCGATGAGGTTGGAGCAAGGTGATTGGGCAGTGAAGCCAGGTGCGAGGCCACCCAGCCCAGAGGACAGCACAGAGGACCAGGCACCCTGGGCGTGCAGTTCAGCAGGGATGCGTCATCAGGGTGTGTGGGCCGATCTCAAGGCTGCTGTGGCAGCAAGAAAGTGACAGTCACCATCCCACGGGGAGCGGGGCCTTGGGGACATTTCCGGGACGACGGTGGTCCCACACCCAGGAGAGGTGGGGAGACCCCGGAAGTGATGCCGGGCGAAGTGATGCATGTGGACAAGCTGCCAGCGTGAAGTCTGTGGGTCGTGGAGACGGGTGCAGGAGGCAAGGCTGGCCACTTGTCAGGGGTCAGGAAGGAGCTGAGAAGAGAACTGTGACAAGGTTCAAACAGAACAAGTTCCTGGAGACCCGGTGAGACCAGGGCATGCGCCCCGACAGGAGGCCATGGCCTGGGGTGCTCAGAGAGGAGCTTGGGTGGGAGTCGGGGTGCTGTTTCCTATTTATCCTCGCACCCATCCCTGCCCGTGTCCACTTGGGGCTGGCGAGGGAGACAGGCAGAGCGTCCCTGCCTGACCCCTGCCCCTGGTGACCTCCCTGCCAAAGGTCCAGGCTCCTCACAGCCAAGTTGTCCTCTCTGAAGGCCCAACTCAGCTTGGGGCCGATCCACAGTTCACAGGAGAGCTCTGGAGCATGGGTGACCCCAGAGCACGGCGCAGACTCTCCACCCAGTGTGCTGCCTACATCCCCCAAAACATGAGCTGCACCCCGCAGCCAGCTCCAACCCCAAGGCAAGGACGGAGCCACGAGACCCCTGAGCTCAGGATTCCAGCATGAGCACCTGGACTCAGGGAGGCTGCCGGCAGCTTGTCACCAGGAAGGGACAGGCACAGAGAGAGTGTCCGCCCTGCAGACAGGAAGGGACGTGGCCCAGGCAGAGCTGCAGAGCAAATGCCTCAGGTGTCTGCTGCGTGTCCACTGGGCTTCCACCATGTGCTGGGCACCCAGGTGCGAGGACGGAGACCCAGGTGGCCCCTGCGTGCCCCCTTGGAGTGTGTTCCCAGCTGGGTGGCCCCAGGGTCTGTCCCAGGCTTCCAGACTCTGGCGTGAGGCAGGAGACAGTCTCCAGCAGCCGAGGCCAAGGCCGGCTGCATGTCCTCCTGCCCCCCCAGCGCCTTTCCGGACGGTTCCGTTTTGTCTTTTGTGCAGGCCTGATCCGCTCTCGGTCGCAGGCGGCGGCTGGGACAGGATTAGCGGGGGCCGGGCACACAGGCTTTGGTGAACAGAGCCCAGCTCAGTTTCAACATCTAATTCAATTTGTTCTGCCGAGATTGAAATATGAAATGGTTGCCAGTCAGACGTTCAAAGGACGGGGAGGGGGAGGGGGCACCTGCTGAAATTTAAATTTTAATGAAAGTGACTTTAACCCTTTGGCGTGCCTTGGGGTAGCAGAGTGCCCCTCCCATGAGTAGAGCCGGGTAGGGGCCCTGCCTCCTCACTCCTCTCTCCCTCCCCGAGGTCACTTACAGTAACATGTGGTCACTCGCGATATTAGTAAAGAGAGATGAGGAGGTGAGTGAGTGGCACCTTCCAACAGGCCTCTTCCCCAAGCCCGCATGGGACACCGGCTCCCTTAGATGACCCAGTGATAGCAGTGCCTCGCTCTTCTTCCTCCTGTGTCCCCCAGACTGTGACCCCAGCAGGGCAGCACCCAGGCCTGTTCTGTGCCTGTCAGGCCTGATGCATCCTTGGTGCTTTGTGAAACGAGCGGCCCCCTCCCCTGCCAGCAGCTGTGGGAGTGAGCATGCTCCCAGGAGAAGGGTGTGTGCAGGGCCCCGGGCTGGGACTGGCGGCAGTTCGCTGGGACGTCCTCGCACACAGCTCAGAGGTTTCCAGGTTTGTTGTTCCTGTTGCTTGTGGTCGTGTTTCGTTGGTGACTCTGGCGATGGGGTGGGGGGTGTGGGGCCTGCTAAGGCAAGCGCTGCACCACCCAGCTACACCAAGCTCTGGTTCATCCTGAAGCCGCTTTCAGATAATTAATTCCAAATTATTTTGGCCACAGAACCTCTTTTCCAAAGAAAAATCTGACGCAAACCCAGCATAAAAACCAGAGAAATTGAGAACTGCTGCATCCAAAGTTGGGGTGCAGGGCTCCGCCCTCCCACATTCATCTCCCTGCTCAGGACCTCAGTAGTAGAAAGACATCCCCAGGAGCAGGAGCCTGGACCTGAGATGCAGGAGGTGATGTTAGGAGCCCAGGTGCTTCTTTTTTTAATTTTTAATTTACGGCTTTTTTTTCACATGTTTGGCATGACCACAGATCCGTAACTACCTCACCCAGGCTGTGACATGCCATGTAAGGAAAGCCGGTGAGTTGTTACGAAGAAAAATGTCAAGTAAATGCATTTAATGAAACAAACATGATAAGGACTTGACATGAATGATTCAAAATGCAGATCAGCAAACTATAATCCAAGGGCAGACCCAACTGCTGTTTGTATTATAAATAAAGTTTTATTGGAACACAGCCATGCCCATCGGTTTCCATATTGCCTGCGGCAGGTTGCTGCGCACGGCCGGCCGAGGTGAGAAGTTATCACAGAACTCATATGGTCACAAAGCCTAAAACATGTACCGTGTTGTGCATCAGGTACGCCGGCTGCCAAATGCTCACTTTTCAGGCCAAAGAGCCAGACCAGATAGGTCCGGAGTGGCAAAGCTCCCTGCTGTGGCCCTCCCTGCTCTGTCTCACTGCTTTGCTCTCTCAGATACCTCCTGTTCTGCCACTTACCCACGGGTGACCTTGAGCAAGCTCTTTGTCCTCCGCGTGCCTGGAGTCCTCACCTGTGAACCAAGACTGCAGCACACCGGGGTTGGAGGACTGAGTGGATCAAACAAGCCAAGGGCTTGGGAAGGTGCCTGCCACACTGAACGCCACACAGCCTCAGCTGTCGCTACCCCACCCCCCAGCACAGTGGCAGCGCCCCCCACACCCATCAGGCTCTCCTTGCCCCCCAACACCTGGGAGGCTGGGATGTTCCAGCCCAAACCCCAGGAAGGACCCTGTGATCTCATCACAGCATCACCAGGAGCCAGGTTGCCTTCCCCTCCAGCTTCCTTAATGAACCCCACTCGCCCTTAATTGCAGCCCTTGTGAAGACAATGCGTAGGGCTTGTGGTGCCCCAGCCTTGGGCTCCAGCCAACAGCCAGTACTTTTGTCTTTGCAGATTTGCAGATGGCAGCTGCTCCTGCCTTCCCTGGGAACTGTCCCCCCTGTCCTTGTCCCCCAAAGACTCCAGGTGACTATCACTGCCACCTTGTGCACCTGCAGCTTACAAAGCGCTTCATTCAATTGCTCAGTGAAGTCCTGGTGGAGTCACAGGCAGGGGCTGGCAGCCCTGCTGCACAGAAGAGGAAACTGAGGCTGGAGAAATGAACTGAGCTAAGGTCCCAGGAAGGAGCAGGCAGCTCATGGGGGAAGTGTCCTTGTGAGGCACAGCAGGAAACACCTGCAAGTCCCAACGGTGTTGGGTGTGGGGCTGGACAGTTGGGGTCCAGACCCCGCCCCCAGCATCTGCCCTCCGAGCAGTTGTGCTCTGGGGCTCCGGCAGCAGTGCTCGCAGTATTAGCCTCTCCTTGCATTAGGTGTGAGTGGTGAGATGTCTTGTGTACCCTGAATCATAAGCCAGTGTCTTCCCTTGGTGCTCAACAAAACAGCAGCAGCACATTGAGGCTGGACACCAGCTGTGCTGGCCCTCCTGGGGGATGTGCAGAGAACCAGACATGTCCTGCTGCTGGGAAACACAGGACACGGGCCCGCCAAGAGGTTGGAGGTGGCCTTCTGTCCCAGATGACAGCTGGGATCTCCTTATCTGCCCTGCACTTCCACCAAGCGAGCAAAAGCCTTCCCCAGCTCAGGAACACCACCTGGATGTTCTCACAGGGTCCTGCCCACATCCCTGTGGCCAGGGCACAGGACATGGTAGACCCTAGCTGCAAGGGATGCGGGGAAGTAGGGTCTTACTCCTGGAGTCTGCAGTCCCACTAACCCTGAGGCTCTTGGTCAGACAGAAGCAGGAGGGTACTGGTACAGACTACAGCTTCTGCCACATCTCGGCTTCTGCCAGGGCACCTCCAGGGCATTTTCAAGGCCTGCTGAACTACCCTGAAGGCCACCTTTTGTACTGACTTGCAAATTTCACCTACATAAGCCCATAATAAAAGTTATAAAACCTGGTGTGTTCTTCACTTGTTGTCTCTTGTTGGCTGTTTCTATTTTTTATATTATCTGTTAAACCTGGGGCCTTTGTACTGAGCCACATCCCAATCTTTTTAAAATTTACTTATTTATTTATTTTAGACAGTCTTGATAAGTTGCTAAATTGTCCTGGGTGGATTCAAACCTGCAATCCTCCTGCCTCAGCCTCCCAGAGCGCTGGGACGACAGGCATGTGCCACCACATCCAGCGCATCTATCAGTTCTTAACCCAAGGAGAGGCCCACCCCCAGGCCCCAGGTGTTAGCTGTCCATGAAAAATCTACACAAGGAGACAAAATGCTGCTTTGAGGTCACCCTTTGGCTCACGGCATCCAGCCTGGCCCCTCATCATTGAGCACTGCACCATCACTGCCTCTGGCTGGAGACCAGGGGTCGGCACAGCAGAGCTGGCCTCCCCTCGCACTCACAGTCTGGAGACGTGGCCAGGGAACAGGAGGCTGTGGTGCCCAGAGAGCCGTGGGGAAGTGCTAGTGTACCCCAAAAGTCAGAGGGCTTCCCAGAAGTGGCCTGTCACCCGGGTCCTAGTAGGACTGGCTGAAGGGCAGAGCAGCAGGGATCCCAGAAGGTTCACATGGCACAGGGAAGGGCAGTGCCCAGCCTGCCACTCCACACCGCATGTGGCATCAGCCACCTCTGCAGAGGAGGAGGGCAAGTGCCCCGGGGGCGGCCCCTGCAGGAGGGACCAAGCCCGGCCCAGCGCTGGGCGGAAGAGTGCCTTACCCAGAGCTTGAGGGGTCAGTGCACAGAAGCTGGAAGCCTGTGCAACCCGCTGAGGACCGAGGGGTGCCGCCCTGGTTCACCCATGAGCGGCGTTTGGGCTGCAAGACACGGGAAGAGGCTGATACTCATTTGTTCACACGGAAGCCGGGACCCTAGTGCCAGCCCCTGCACCTAAACACCTAACCCAGGCACTCAAGGCTGTTGCGAAAGGGGTGGGACTGTTGTCTCCATTGGACAGATGAGGAAACAAAGGCTCGGAGACACCAGAGGTCGCAGGACTATTCATAAAAAGGGACTTGGGCTTCCCTTGCTGTACCCACAACAAAGCTAACAGACGAAGCTAAGGAGCAGTGTCACTCCAAGAGGCATGGGTGAGGATCCACACAGGAACCTGGTGGGGGTGGGGGAAAGGATGCTGTTAAAATCCTGATTCCCAGGCTGACTGGGAATCACTGAAGCCGGGTACTGTGGTGTGTGCCTTTGATCCTAGGTACTTGGGAAGCTGAGGCAGTAGGGTCGTGAGTTCCAGGCCAGTTTGAGCATCGTAAAGAGGCTCTATCTTAAATAAACAGTGCAATTGCCAAATACCTTTTTTTAAAAACAGCAAGAGCCAGGCTGGTGGCACATGCGTGTAATCCCAGCACTCAGGAGGCTGAGGCAGGAGGATCACAAGGTTGAGGCCAGCATGAGCAACTCAGCAACTTAGTGAGACCCTGGCTCAACATATAAATAAAAAGTGCTGGGAATGTACCTCAGTGTGACAGGCCTGGGTTCAATCCCTAGTACTACAAAAAATTAAAAGGCATGGATGTGGGGGTGTGAAGGGGTGAAAACCTGGGCCCTGAGGGCAACATCTCCCACAGCACACAGCAAGCCCCCTTGGGGACACCATCGAGCACCACCTGCCCACCGCCTGTCATGGGGATAATGCCCCTTCCATCTCCCAGCCCCTCCCCGACACTGCCACGGGTTTATCCTTCCGGTCCAGACACCCTTCCTTTGCAGGGGCCCCAGTGGCCCCCATGGATCTGGTGCTCACCCTCTAGCCGCTGCAACACGCTGTCCCCACAGCACCGAGGCATGCGGGCTCCACCACCCAGCTGTGACCCCTGGGAGGGCAGGGACATTGTCTCATCCACCAGCGCCTGTTGGGCACTTGCAGGCGCCCTGGTAAGCCTGGCCTGGCCCCTGCAGAAACAAGCATCTGCAGGCTTTTGATACGGAGATGGGGCGACTCTAGCCTGCGGGTGGCTCGGCCTTCCTGGCTGGTCTCTGTCTTGTCTCTTAGTCCCGCAGGCGTGAATTCATCCCCTGCTGCAGGAAGGCTCCGTGCTCTCTGCCCCTCCTCCCTGCTCTGCCCCACCCTGCCTGACGGTCAAGGCCACGTGGGACCCAGAGGCACCTGCAGCCTACTCCTCTGCTGGGTGCCCACAGGCCCTGCCCACTCACCGCCGCCTGCTCGGATCGGCCATGCATTGGAAATGGTGCCACCCCCAGCTTCCGAAGTGCCCCAGGGGTCTGTAGCCACAGATCCAGTTCATCCCAGTTCCCAGGGCAAGGTCCTCTCAAACCCACGTTCCCTGGGAAACCTTTGAATTTAGACATCGGAGATGTGGATTCAGCCTCATTTCTCAGCGTCTGGTTCCTCTCCAATCCCCCAAGGCCTCGCTGCCCTCGCTTAGGAGCCCTGAATCAGGGGCGGGATAGGCTGCTGTGGCCTCATTTCTCGGGGAGACTAGAAACCAGCATCTCATTCCTGCTGCAGAGGCCCAGGGTTTAACTCACCAGTGTCTGTAAAACGGCCCTAACTCCTCACTATCTTGTTTTATTTTGTTTCTGAGGCAGTAGTTCAGGATGGCCTTAGACTTCTGATCCTCCTGCCTCAGCTTCCCCACTGCTGTGATTACAGGCACATATGTTCGGTTAGTAGGCAGGGAACTTGGGGGGGTCTACACACCCCCAGTTCCCTTCCCTACCCCTGCTGGACTCTAGCAGCTTTTGAAATGAAGAGAGGTGTGGGATGGGGTGTGGGCAGCCTCAGTGTTTTCTGAGGTGACCATCAAGTATTCACTCTGATGTCTTCTTACAGGCTAGCCTCTCCTTGTGCAGCAAAAGCCACCAGCCCACAAGAAGAGCCTGTGCCCAAGAAAGTCCATGAGGGTGAGAGCTGCAGCTCCAACCTTTAACCCGGAAGCACAATTGGAGACCCTCCCCCCGCAAGCCCAGATACTGCTCCTTCTTTCCAAACCTCTGCATCTGCTTCCTCTGCTGAAGGAAAGAATGGGGTCACTCCCTCCTAGGGGTTCCCAGGACCAGTGGGCCGGTGCTGAGCCACTCCCAAGTCCTGGGTAGGGGAAGATTTAAACCGTTCACTCAGCCCAGTTTTACTCATCGCTGCCCTGTTCCAGGCACAGGAGAACATGCGGAGGGGACAGGTCCAGGCCCCCAGGGGCTCGTCCCCAGCACCCAGAAATGACACACCGATGCCACAGGATGCCGTGTGGGGATGCACAGCGCTTCGTGTGTCCCGGCGAGCTGATCAGAGGGGCCGATGGGAAAGAACGAGGAGGCCCCAGGAAGAAGGGGTCCCGGGAGCGGTGCCCGGTGTGCCGCCCAGCCCGGGCCCTGCCGCGGGGAAGGAGCACTGGCAGCCAGGGGCGGCACCGTGCTGTCCGTCTGAGGCCCGGCCAGCGTCGGGCTGGCTGCGCAGCTCTGCATCCCGCGGTCTGCTCCGGAGGCAGCGAGCGGTCACGTGGCGGCCGGCTGGGGTTTCAGTGAATCTGCTCATGAATATCAATCAGGCCTGGTAATTCACAGTAAGTGGGATCCAGATTGACTAATAAGCAAGGCTTTCACCCCAAACTGGGTCTGGGGAAGGAGAGTGGCAGCGGCCGGCAGGTGCCGGTGCGATGTGACCAGAATTAGAAGAGCTGGCGGCAGTGCCCACCGCGGGTGACAGGGTGGGTGCGCCCTCCCTCGCCTGCCCGGGGTGGGGGTGGGGGCGCCAGGCAGCTCGGGAGCAGGAAGCAGCAAAGCCAGAGGGGGCTGCAGCCTCGGCTGCTGCAGTGGCCACAGCTGTAGCATCCACCTGGCCACCTCAAGAGAGATGGGTCCCCGGGCTGACCACCCGGAGGAACAGAAGCTGCACTGCCAAGGAGGACACGGGGCTGGGCCTGAAGGGACGAGGCCAGCCACCGCCCCAGAGCGAACACTTTCTGTGAGCGCAGGTGCAGCGCCCCCACCCAGCTGGGCCTTCTGGCTGTGGCTCCTCCGCCTGCCCGAGAAGCGCTTGTCATCATTACCTGACCACTGCCCACTCCTTTCCCAACCAGCACCCCACAGCTGGGGCACCACGAGCGCCATCCTCCCCTCCAGGGAGGACGCAGAAGCCCAGACAGTGGTCACCCGCAGGGGGGACCTGAGGAATGGGGGCTCCCGTGAGAAGAGGCCACAGCCCTCCAGGCTGGCTCTGGACCCACACCCGGGTCTGGGTCCTGGAGACAGGAACCCCCTTTCTGGAGAGCCGAGTTCGAGGTCCTGAGGTTCACGGGCCTGGTGATCAGTTATGGGGTCCACACCACGGTACCCCGGGTGCTGCTAATTCCCACATGGAGAAACTGAGGGTGCCCAGGATGTCCCCAGAGTCACACAGTTGGGAAGAGGCAGGCACAATCCCCGCTGGGTCCTGACCGCCAGCCCTGGCAGACCAGAACCCAGAGGCCTGGGAGCGAGCCCAGGACGTCTGTCCGCTTGGCCGTGTAGGCGGTTGTCAGCCCTTCCCCGCCCAGGTTTGGGTCCCCAGGACATGAGGGGACACAGCCCCTGCCCCAGGAGCCAGGCCAGCCGTCACGGCAGACGGAGGACACTGAGCTGGGGGCATGCAGGAGCTCAGCGGCCTGGGTGTGTGTGAGCGAGTGTGAGTGAGTGTGTGGTCGCAGGTGGGGGCAATAGGACGCCATGCGTAGCCGCTCTGTGGTCACCCTGAGCTAGGCCTTCGCCTTCCAGAGCCCACGTGCCCCAAACGTTCCACCAAGGAATGCAGACAGCAGGGGCCTGCAGTCTGGGGGCGGGGGTCATGCCCAGCCCTGTAGGCTGTTTTTCTCATGGGGGAAAACGGCAGCCTTTGTCACCCAGGGAGGGGACCACGTCTTCTGCCTTCACACTGGACGAACTGCGTTGGTGTCAGCTGCCCCGCCAGGACACCTCTGGACCGGGATCTCGCTGGGACTCTGCTGTGCACAGGGGTCCCCCCACCCAGGGCCAGGCATCAGGGCTGGCTGGGCCGGGTTAAGCAAGAGCGGCCTCTGCAAAATGTGACCGTGGCATTTGGACTGAGCTGAGGCCGGTGATGGTCTGGGGTAGAGCACGGTTGCCCTGCCTCAGTTTCCCTACCCAGCATGTAGTGGTACTTCCCCACCCTGTGGAAACAGTCCCAGAGGTCTGTGTGATCTTAGAAATGGTGACCCTGCTCCAAGCCTGTCCTGCAGGAGAACTCATCCAGCCCCATTACGGCCCTGGGAGCAGACACTGGTGTCTGTCCCTTTTCTGGACAAGGACAGGGGCACAGAGAGGTGTCCCACCTGTCCAAGACAGCCACCGGGCCAGATTCTGCAAAGCGTTGAGTCAACAAGAGGGGGCAGGCTTGCTGCACCCAGCCGCACATAGTAAGTGCTCAATAAACGCGACCGCTGTGGTGCAGCTTTTTAGTGGTGTCATCTGTATTCCTACTCGGCTCCCATCGATCCCACGCAGATGCCAGGTCAGCTTGAAATTCCCCAAGCTGAACTGCAAAGGCCGCCGCGGGGAGTGGAGGAGCCAACCTGCAGTACTGCTGAGGTTGATTTGCATCTCCGGGGGCTGACCTTCTCCGTGCAGAGGGGGACCACGCCCCACTGTAGAGGGTGCTGGCGTTTTGGCTTTTCGGCCGGAGGCCCCCAGCGCCCCTCTGCGTCCGGCTCTGGCAGCCGCTGGTGAGGGCTGGGAGCTTGGAGGCCCAGTGCTGCCTCCCGGGACACACTCGGTAGTTTCTCATTTTCCCCTTGAGTAGTTTCACAGCGCAGTTAAACCCGCGGCGACGGCTCGCAGGATGGAGACCCAGGCCGGAGAGGAAGGCGGGGGAGGGGAATCGAGCGCACCCTTCTCCTCGCCCTGCCCCCACCACGGACAAACTGCTCGGCAACAGGACGAGCTCAGGGGAGGAAAGGACATTCGCAGCCCTGGCCCTGCAGCCAATGTGCACACCGGCCAAAGGAGGAACCACACACAGCAGAGATCCCACTTTGGGACCATTGCTTTGCAAACAGAGCCACAAACTGCACAAAAACGCACTGTTCTGGCTCCTTATCTTTGAAAGCAGAAATCTGCGCCCTGGTTGTTTCCCTAAAGTGGGGCTTGGCCGTAAGAGTCTGCACTTGTGTGGGATCCCTCAGGCGACAGGCTATGTGCGGGCTGGAGGCGCTGCTGTCCGCAGCCCCGCCCCCACACGCCCGCTGGCCACGCCCGCCGGAAGGAGCGCCAGCGCGCTCGGGCCCTTCTCCCGCTGTTGAAACTGATGCTGCTCAGAGAGGTGTGGTGCCTGGCCCAGGGCCGCACAGCTCACCCGGGGCAGAGGGGGCCTCCGAGTCTGTCCGGCGCCAAAGCCAGTGCTGTCTCCTGAAGATGCTCTGGTGGCGGAACAGTGAGGAGAGAGGGCCGGGCGCGGCTGGGACAGCGTCAGTTCACTCGCGGGCTCTCCGGGCGCCTTTGACCCTGGCTGTCAAGTGGCAGGCACAGCCGGAAGAGACTTCCGGCCAAGGCTCCTTGCCCAGGACCACAGCCAAGGAGGGGCAGGGCCACGGTGCACCGGCCTCTCTGGGTGTCTTGTCCTCTGCCTCAGGGCTCTTGGGCTTGACCCAGGCTACCCAGGCTGGGTCAGCCCTTGCCAAGTCCGGCTTCTTGGAGCCTGGGATTGTCCAAAAGGACTAGACCCGGCGGCCTCCTCCGCCTCTGGCCACAATCTCTTTGCTTTGCTTTGCTTTGCTTTTCTGTGTGCTGTGCTGGGATGGAAGCCAGCGCATGAAGGTAGGGCCTATCGTCTTGGTCACCACCGCGCCCTGCACCTGGATCAGCAGCTGAGGCAAAAACCCACAGGCGTGGACTCAAAGGTGGTGCTGCACCCCCACTGAACAGACGGCAGTGCTGAGGCCCGGGACAGAGTGCCGAGTGGCTCACGGGCAGAAGACAGCCGAGCGTCCTTGACACCAAGGGCCCAGCTAGCTCTTCAGTGGCACCAGCAGCAGAGACCTGTTCTCCACCAAGGACGGAACACCGGCTCCGGGCGGGCGGCCAGTGCTTTCTCGGAAAAGCGTAAAGGGGGAACAAACCGAGGCGGAAGCTGCGCACGGGCAGGGCCAGCCCTGGAGCCCGGAGCTGCGGAGGCAGCGCGGTGGGCGCGGGTCCAGGGTCTGCAGGCCACCGATGCCCACGCAGCGGCTTCGTTAGAATGCAGCCCGGAGATGGCTGCTTGTCTCTGATGGCTGGGAGTGATTGACACTTACAAATTACCCAGCCGAAAGTGTCGAGTCTTTGACCCCTGAGTAACATCTTTGGCAAGCCTGAGATTTGCCAGCATTTTGTCATCTAATTACTACAAATCCCTTGAAAATTCACTGGCTGGTGAATTTTTAATGTGGGGCAATTTCAATGTGACGCGTGGCCCAGATGGGTTCTTGATTTCTCACCTTTCTTTCTCTTCTTCTCTCTTTCCATCTCTTTTCACTTAACTTTTTTTTTTCTTTAAATCTCAAAAACTCTTGAATGAGCTTGCAGTGGCAGCCCTGCCCTAGCTTCGGGAGAAGCTGGGGTGGGGTGCTTGGTCTTCTCCTCGGGTCATCTTCCGGCTGTGTTGCAGGGCAGGTGCTTCCGGACCAGGCATCTGGACCGGGCCTCTCAGATCCGGTCACAGGCGACATGTGTGCAGGCCTCTCCTCCTCGGTGTCCCCATGACAGAACAAAGCAAGCAGCACTGACCCACGAGCCTCCTCCAGCACTCGCTTTCCAGTGGGTCATGCTCCGCAGGCGAGCAGGCTGGTAGCTACCTGCAAGGCTGGCTGCATTCACCCTGAGCTCGCAGGCAAAGCAAGTGCTTCCCTGCCGCGTTGCTGCTGCTTTTCCCTCTCGTTCTTGAGGCCCTTGGGAATGATGCCCCAAAGGCAGGGAAGAGGCGGGGCCTCAGCAGAGCTGAGGGTATGCTTGGGCCCCAAGTATTTGCACACTGCACACAAGGTGGACACTGGCCTTCACTGACCGGAAACAGGGAGCTGAACCTCTCAGCCAGGTTCCAAGTGGACTCGTGCTGTGGAATGGACCCAACTCTTGGGGCTTTCCCCAGGAAGCAAATTATCCCAAACCGCACGCCGGGAGCAGCTCACAATTGAGAAATGCAGGTTCCCTACTCTGAAGAGTCCCCTTCCCCATTCCTGTGTGGTTGAAAATATTTCTTATTCTTCTTTTTTTACCTGTTTTATGTATATTAGGTTTCTTTTTTTGTTTTCTGTTTTTTTCTTTTTGTTCTGAGGGTTGAAGCCAGAGCCTTCACACTAAACTACATCCCCAGCCCTTTTTATTCTTAGAGTATCACTAAGTCACTGAGTTGCCAGGCTGGGCTCAAACTGGTGGTCCTCCTGCCTCAGCCTCCCAGGCTGGGCCACGGTAGGCCACCATAGGCACGGGCCACTGCACCCAGCTAAGAATTCTTATTTCTTTCTTTTTTTTTTTGTCTTTTTCCTCCTCACTCTCTCTTTTTTTTTTGTTTTTTTTTTCCAGTACCAGGAATCAGACTCACGACCTTGTGCTTGCCTAGCAGGCGCTGTGCCGCTTAACTAAATCCCCAGCCCCAAGGATTCTTATTTCTAACTCCAAACACAAGATGTACCCAGAACAGCCCTCCAAGTAGACATTTTCCATGGTAACACAACGAAAGTGAGAACTGGGCTTGTTGTGACCCGGTACAGACCGGTCCTCCCCGCCACCTCTGCCCTTCTACCTAGGGAGGTCGGCTTTGCTTTTCAGCCCCATTTCTGGTTACACATGTACGCGGCTGATAAAATATTCCTCCTCGCCCCGTGTCCCCGTGGGACCCACTGTCTTACGGGGAAAGGGTTTGTATGACAGCGACCACAGCGCTGTGCGTCGCCTAGAAACCATGGGGGTCCCTCTCTCTCTCTCTCTCTCCCTCTCTCTCTCTCTCCCTCTCTCTCTCTCCCTCCCTCCTGGTTTTAATAACATCCTTGCTGGAGCGGGATAAGTCTCGAGCTTCCTCCTGGGCTCTGCCGAGGTCATGTCGTGACCTCCAGAGGGAAGATCCTACCCAGGCCTGCGCTGTCCCCTCCCAGGGCCTCACCGGGGGCCTCCAGGCCCTCAAAGAGGTGGCTTCGGCCTCTGCAGAGTGGGTGGAGCCCGTGGTGGTCCTGCAGGTCCCTGATGGTGGATGCAGGGGAGGCTGCTGGGAAGCGGCCTGGCCTGGTGGGCAGGGCACACCTGTCTCCTGCGTAAAGGATGAGCGCTGAAGCCGCAGCATTCCGCACGGGACGGTGTGCAGGGGTGGGGCAGAGCCCAGCTTCTTTATAACCATCTTTGCCAAAAAACAGCCGTGCTTTGCCCCGAGTTCCCCAGAGCAGGCGGTTTTGCCCCTGCACGCTGCTGGTGGAGGAGTTGACCTTTCTGCGGCCCCGGGACTGGCCTGGCTGGGCACAGACTGGCACAGCGCAGACCCTGTGGTAAAGAGCATCAAGTAGGGTGCAGAGCCCGGTGTGGTGGGTGTACACCTGCTGTCCAGCACTCTGGGAGGCTGAGGCAGGAGGATCACGGTTCGTACTCAACCTGGGCAGCTTAATGAGCACAAGACTCTGTCTCAAAATGCAAAATAAGAAAAGAGTTAGGAATGCAGCTGGGTGAGAAGGCCCTTGGTTCAAGCCCCAGTACTGCCAAAGAAAAAGAAGAAGTGCAGGATCAAGAGGACGAAAGGAGGGGCTGGGGATTTAGCTCAGCGGCAAAAGCGCCTGCCTGGCATGCGCAAGGTCGTGAGTTCGGTTCCCGGTACCGGAGAAAAACCAAAAAAAAAAAAAAAAAAGAGGACGAGAGGAGATCACTTCTGGCCGGTCAGAGAAGGTGGCACTGGACACGGGCACCTTCATAAGAGGCAGAAACACGGCATTTAGGTGGTAACGGCCAGGCGAGGACAGCTGACCTCTTGGTCCCCACCTCCCTCATGTCCCCCCCAGCTGGGCAGAGCAGGGCAGCTTTGAGGCTGAGCCTGTTTCACACCAAGGTGCCGAGTGCGTTTCGTGTGAGGTGCAGCCCTATCATGCGGTGGCCCGATCGGCTCGAATGGCAATGTCATGTCCAAGTGCAAAGAAACCCATCAGAGACCCAAAATATGACAGCCATGCCAAGGGCGGGGTCCACACACTGTGCCGCCTGTCTTCAGCCTTGTGTCCCCAAGATGGGGGAAGCAAAGCAGCTGGCGGCAGAAGGCGAGCTCTCTACTTATCATGTATGTTTTGCCTGGGAACCATGCAGAGGGAGACACTCAGGAGGCTGAGGCAGGAGGATCACCAAACTTGAGGCCAGCCTGGATGACTTATCCAGACCTTGTCTTAAGAAATATTATAAAGGACTGCTGTGTGGCTCAGTAGTAGAGTGCTTGCTTAGCCTAAGTGAGGCCAGCCTGGGTTCAGTCTCCAGAGAGAGGGAAGAGTTTGAGCACTGCACGCTGCCGGGGCTTCTAGACCACCATGTGGTGTAAGGAATAGACTGGGGAGGCGTTTGGGTACATCAAGGCAGCTAGGGAGGGTTTGCCACACCCTGGAAGAGCAGAGCCTTGAGGTTTCTGGCTGTTTCCTGTCTTTGCCTATGTTCCCTTCAACCTGCTTTCACAGCCCCCCGCAGCTCAGGACATCTGAGACAGAGTTCAACACACTCAGGCCTAAGCAGAAGTCTGCTAGGAGTTTTCCAGGAAAAATATCATTTTCCTGATTTTAAAAAAGGAAAGAAAATGAAATTGCAGACTCTCTCCCTTTCCATTTGTTTCTTTTTTCTGCCTTTATCTCAGATGTGATGTCTGGAGCTATGGCAGCTTTTTTACCACCTTCAGAGAGAGGCCAAGAAAATCACAAAGATGTATGAGCTATTTCATCCACACCAGCCACCTCCCTTCCAAGTTTTTATTATACAAGAGGAATGGTTCCCATCCATTTAATGCATAGTTACTTGCTCTCAAAAGCATTCTTGGGCTGGTCTATGGAATAAAGGGGTGAATAACAATACAGGTGAGGGGCTGGGGATTTAGCTCAGGGGCACAGTGCCTCCCTGGCAAGTGCAAGGTGGTAAGTTTGATTCCCGGTACCAGAAGAAAAAAAAAACAAAAAACAAAAACAAAACAATACAGGTGAGTGTGAAGTGAGGAGCAGCCCTACGACTTTAGGATGGAAAAAGAAAAAAGATTCTAAGCTGAGCACCATGCTAGGGAGAGGCCTCATGGATAGTAAAGTGAATCGACTGCTGACTTCCTTGAATGTCTCTGCTACAACTCCATATTCACTGGAAAGGGGTCAAGACAGACATGAATCCTGCTTGTTTGTTTGTTCGAGACAGGGTCTCACTGTATAACCCAGGCTGGCCTCAGACTTGAAGCAGTCCTCCTGCCTCAGCCTCCTGAGTGCTGGGATTACAGGCTTCCATCACCATGCAAGTGTGTCTCCCTGTCAGACCACAAGCTCACCCAATAGCGCAGTGGACGCCCCCGCCCACTCCCAACCAGCTCCTTGGCTAGAGAGGAAGAGCTCCCAAAGTGACCGGAAGTCAGGCTGAACAAACTCCAACAGATTTTGCCCAAGCCGCCTGGCTGATGCACGGTGAAAACTCGCACAGGGGCAGGTGCTGGACTTCACCCATTTGCCCTCAGCCCACTCTGTGCAGCGCGGTGCTGATTCAGAGCGTGTGTACTCCCAGAACTCTGGGAGGCTGAGGCAGGACGATCACAAGTTTGAGCCCAGCCTGGGCACTAAGTGACTTATTGAGAACCTGAATCAAAGTTAAAAAATTTAAAAGGGCTGGGGATGTACCCCAGTGCGGGGGTTGAGGGGAATAAAAGGGAAAGACTTCCGGAGAATGTCCGTTTAGTTCGGCCAGCAGGGGGCGCTGGCTGAGGGCGCTCGGGCAGGGCAGGGAGAGGCTGCGGGTGTCCTCCCAGGCTCCCACGTCCCTCCTTCTGCAGCGCCCGGGGTCCCCACCAGCCCTTCTCTCGGTGTCTTTACACAGTGTAATCAAAAATATGGTGATGCTGCCGCCGAGTGCCACCAACGGAAAGACAGGCTGATGAAGACGTCCGCGCGGCGTCGCCCGGGTGACGGGTAAGTGCGCTCACGACCTGGGGAGCACTGCGCGTGGATTCACCCCCATGTCACTTTTCCGGTAATATATTTTTAAAAAAAAATTTAAACACGCGTGGTATTTTTGGCTCGAATCCAGTACCTATCAATATTTACCATTTTAGAAATCAAAACAGGCATTTCAGAAGGCCTCACGCAGGGCTGGGGGAGCCGCTCAGGGGCGGAGCACTTACCTGGCACGTGCGAGGCGGGGAGCTAATCCGTGTCAGAGCGACGACAAGGAGCTCAACATCAGCACATCCTTATGCAAAGCAAGTAACATCTTCCTGCAAGCCTGGGAGGAAGAGCCGCACCCTGGTATATTTTTGCAAAACGCCACCACGTCTGGCTTCACGAAAGCCCCTGGTTCCGAGGCCGGCTCCTGCATGCCGTGGGACGTGACCCCTCATTCTGTTGAGGAGACCGGAGAAAATCAGGAGAGCAGGGAGGAGGTGGGGAGGGGAGCCGTGCAGACCCCCTGGAAGGGTCTCTGGGACCCTGGACCCCCCAGGGCACTGGCCTACCTACTCCCCAGCAGGTAGGGGGTCCTGCAGGAAGTGGAGCCATGTTAACCTCAGGGTGTCCCCTCTCTTGGGGATGACCACCCCTGAGAGCCCATTTTAGTGGGTACAAAAGGGGTGCAAGTGTGCACCATTTCTAGGGTTTCGCCAGTCTCCTGAGACTCACCCTGTCCCCGAAGTGACAGCCAAGGGTAGGGGAAGGCGGGCTGCTTTGTCCCAAACATCCTGTGATGGCTTCTCACAAGAACCCCTCACCCATGTAATCAAGTCTCATCCAGAAGCTGGATGCTGCCCTCTGCTGCACCCCTCACGACAGCCCTCCTCGATGCTATTATCTTCATATTACAAATGATGAGACTGGAGCCCAGAGAGGCAAAGCGACTTATCCAAGGTCACACAGCAGGATGAGGCTATCTCTGTCTGGGAACAGCAGTGAGCAGTGTGTGCCAGGCTCTCCTTCCTCCGCACGAGGTATTCCCTACCCCAGACCTGGGAGCCACAGTGCGAAATCTGAAAACTCTAAGAGCTTTTCCTGTGTACACTGCATTGCTTGTTCTGAGCACACTGATGCATTCATTCAGCTTCCCCTATAACCTACAGTCCATGACTGTGCCCATTTTACAGATGAAGAAAGAGATTTAGGGAGGCTAAGGAGCTTACCTGAGGCCACACAGTTGGGAAGCAGGCTGTGGCGGATGAGGAGCATTGGGGAATCCAGTGCGTGTGGGTACATTTTTTAAATCGTGGTATTTGCATGGAAAAGTATGGAAAAATGGGTTCTAACTCGTTAGCTATAGTTACTTACAGTATTGAGAAAATATATGGAATCATACTTCCTAAAGTCTTGTAATGTTTGAAGCTTTAAATCAGAAAAATAAAATAGAGAGGTGTTTGTTTGTTTGTTTGTTCGTTTTGAGACACCATCTCACTATTCCGTTTGGGCTGGACTTGAACTCACTATGTAGCCCAGGCTGGCTTTGAACTCACAGGGATCCTCCTGCTTCAGCCTCCCCAACGTGTTACCGCACCTAGCTAAAACAGGGTTTTAAAAAAAAGTCTGTAATACTTTGTTGATTTGTGGAGGCGGTCCCAGGTATGTGGCCCTGTGTGTGTGTCCCATACATATGTATGGGACGGGGGTGGGTTCCAAAAAGCCACAGGTTGGGGCAGTTTCGGGTCCGGGGCACAGGAGTCTGCAGAGCCAGGTAAAGCCAGGAGACGACAGGTTGTTCACAATGATGCTGGCTTCCTGAAGCCCTCCAGGTGTGCACCCCCGGGAGGGGACTGCGGGGCACCCCCAGGAAAATCTGTAGGCATGCCGGGCCTCTGGAATCTGAGGACCCGAAGGCCTGCCCCTGGGGCGCTCGTGCTCACCCTCCCAAGCACACCCCCACCGCGTCCCCCTGAGTTCACAAGCTGGGAGATTCTCATTTTCACCCAGAGACAGCCTGTCTGTCGGAGAGCGAGGAGCCGCCTTCTATTTTTTTTTTCCTGAATGATAATTTCCCCCCCTTTTTTTGTAGCTAAAAATCACCCAGGCTTGTCCAGACGAGAGGGCAGAAAATTATGCGGTGAAAGAGAAGGGAAGATAATTTCTCCGGGTCACAGACGTTCTCACTTGTCATCTGTCTGCAGGAGGAGCCGGGAGGGAGGGCGCGCGGCGCGGGTGGGGAATGAGAGCGGAGGCCGCCGAATCCATCACTGTCCCCGGCCCCGCGGGGGCACGGGGTGGAGGCCGCGAGGGAGGGCTTCCGGCCGGACTCGGACTCGGGGCAGGAGGGAGCCCGCCCCGTGTGGACCCCTGCGCTGCCCTCCCAGCCGGACTGGCCCTCTCCCTGGGCCTCAGTTTCCCCACTGAGAAACGGGCCGTGGCTCCTTCCTCCTCCACAGCCGCTGGGCCCCTCCGCACACGCGGGACAAGACAGATGGAAGCGCGGGGCACAACCTGGGCGACGTGAGAAGGGGTGCGGGGGGAGCGGGACTGAGCGCCACCGAGGTGGAGGAAGCGTGCAGGGTGTGGAACGAGTCAGGGTTCAAGTCCCGGCACTGTCCCCGGGAGTGCTGGGGCCAGTCACAACCCTGCCCGAGCCTCAGTTTCCCCATCTGTACACCGGGGCTCATGACGTTTCATCGGACTCATTTCGCAAGGACAGGGTGAGAATTATACACAGTGCGTCTGGCACACCATAGCCCCCAGCAGCACCAGTCATAGAAATGAGAAAATGAGCAGGGGACAGCTAACAGCCGCCTGTACTGTCACCGCCCCGAATTAACCACGGGGGTGCCGGGCACCTCACTGTCTCATGTGTTAAAAACAGGTTCTCACGCGCTTTTCAGGAGACAGATAGCAGTAAGGCAGAATTTAGGGTCAGGCGGTGGACAGAGCCCCACCTCCGCACCCATGGTGTGAGCTGCAAAAGTCACTTGGCCTCCACGGCCTCAGTTTCCCCATCTGCACAAAGCAGCTAGCACACCTCATCCAGTTGCTGGGAGAGGCTAGAAGGTGCATTTCTAGGAGTTGCTAGGAATGCCACGTAGGACTTGCCTGGCATGGGCTGACCATGGGCCCCCTAAGCGCTGGGTGGGATTGCACTTTTGCAGCGGGTGGGTGCTGCTGCACTTTCTCAGCTCTGCCGTGGAGGCCAAGCTGGGGAAAGCAAGGTAGACAACAGGTCAACAAAGGGGGCTCCAGGCCCCCACACTGCTTTATAAAACAAGCTCAGGCCACCTGTGGCCCGTGAAGTGCACCTGATGGACCACTGGGCTGACAGCGAAAGGCTGTGGCCTAAGTAACCTCTGTGTCACTGTTCTAGTGAGGACTGGAGTTGCGGGGGGGGGGGTGCCCCAAAGTTGCATTCTTTACCCAACTCACCCCAACTGGCCAGCATTGGATGTCTTCCACAGCCTGACCCTTGCACACGGATCTGCTGTCACTCCCTGCTACCCAGACCTCCTGGCTGCACTCCATGGTCTACCAACACTTTGTCTCCTGATGTGTTCTCTAGTGAGAATGCTTTGATTCTTTGCCCAGCTGGTGAGTTTGGAGTTGACCTTCAGAAGCTGGCTCCCTGGCTGGGGATGTAGCTCAGTGGCACAGTGCCTGCCCAGCAAGCATGAGGTTGTGAGTTCAATTCCTGGTACCAAAAAAAAAAAAGTAGCCAGAAGTTGGCTGCTATACTGGTTTGAGATTTTCAAGGAACCACCAGAGCACTCCCTAAAGCAAAATAGCAAGTATATAGCACACATCACTCACGCCCCTTTCCTGTTTGGAGGCAGACATTACTAATCAATTGAGGCACTCTTTCCTGCCTTAGGCAGCCATTAAATCAGAGTTGCTTTTGAGATAAATGCTAATTGCCATGAAGCCTAAGAAGAAAGAGAAACCAGGCTGTAATCACAGCACTCTGGAAGGCTGAGGCAGGAGGATGACAAATATGAGCCCAGACTGGTCAACTTAGAGATTTTATTGAGACTCTGTCTCAAAATTTAAAAAATTTTAAAATGGGTGGTGGAGTGGAGTGGGATGTAGCTCACTGTGAAGGCCCTGGGTCCCCAGTACCAAAAAGGAAAAAAGAAAAAGAGGAAGGAAAAGAAAAAGAAAGATGAAACAGAAGAAGAAGAAAGCTGCTCTAGTGCTGGTTTCTGTTCTTGGCCAGAGAACCCCGAGGTCTGAGAGGATGGTGCTGGGACAGCCCTGTCACAGTGTGGGCCCTGGCTAACAGCCCCGACACGGGAGCTCCCAGGGTTCCTGGCTCCCACTCGGGCTTCTGGTGGCCCCTTGTGGAGGATGTGAGCCCGTGTGGAAGAGGCTGCCTGTTGCACATCCTGATAGAAGCCTTGGAGCGGTTAGCTATCAGCCAGGTTCTCCAAAATTCGAGGTCCTTTCTGTCCAAGGAGGAGGATGCAGGCCCTCTCACGGGGTGGGGTGAGTGTGCAAGAGGCAGGTGAGCTACCCTACCTTGGCTGCCAAGGGCTTCCTGTTTAAGCATATCAACACCCCTCCTCTGGCTTGTCTTCATTTCTCCCAGCTTGTCATGGTCCCGCCTGTCACAGGGCCTTGACACCTGCTGTAACTGCTGCCTGAAATCCACCCTTGCTCTTTTCACCTGATTGACTCAGCCTACAAGTCTCAGCTGAGGTGTAAGACAGGTTCAGGGAGAGGGTAGATGTAATGCAAAGGCTGTATCAGTCAGCTTGTGCTACAAGAGTGCTGCGAAACAAACTGCCCCGCACTCAGCAGCTCCATGCCACCAGCATGAAGTGTTCCCTCACCAGCCTCTACATCATGGCTCTTGGCTTTGGCTGGGTTTCTCTCCAGCCCCTGTGGGCAGGGGTGGGATGGGAAGTAGCTCTGCTGACCCAGGGTGACTGCACTCCCACGTCTGAAGGCCAGCCGGAGGCCACTGGTCTACAAGGGCTTCTGCCAGGAGGCCTTGGCTCTTCTCCACATGCTCGCTCATCCTGCAGCAGACCCACCCAGGGTCACTCTCAAGGTGAGAGCTGACCGAAAGGTCTCTGCAGGCCTGAACTTAGAATTAGCATGGGCCACTTCTGCCAAATTCTAATGGTCAAAGCAAGCTAGGAACCAGCCCAGAGTCAAGAGGTTAGAGACAGACTCTGTCCCTCTGTGGGAGGAGCCACAAACTCCACCCTTCTGTAGGAGGCACTGTAGGCTCCACCTCCAGTGGGAAGGGCTGTAGGCACCACCCCTTGAGGGAGGAATTTTATAGGCTCTATCTCCATGGGTGGGGCTGTAGGTTCCACCCCTATGGGAGGGATTTAGAGACTCCACCCCCCAGTGGGAGGGGCTGCAGGCATCACTCTCCAGTGGGTGGGGCTCTGCCCCCCCCCATGGAGGGCTGTACACTTCTCCTTTCTGTATCCTCAGTAACAAGCTAGGCCAGGACCTCAGTCACAGTTTCCTGGACGTCAGGGGCAGGGAAGCAGGGAGGATGCTCTCGGCCTTGGGCTGCCCCAGAACTGACTGCAGGGGGCACACTGCCTCCGCTTGGCCCCTGAGAGCCCCTCTAACCACCCCCGAGCTGCCACAAGGAAAGGAGGCAGCGTTCTTCCTCCCAAAGTTTAATTAAGTGATCTGCCGCCACGGGGTTAATCCTGTTATCACTGCCCGGAGCTGACCACAGGGGAAACCGCGGGCCCGTGTAAAATGTCAGCTGTCTGGAAGGCCTGGTGGGCCACTGAAAGCCACTGGAATCCGGGAGGAGGCAGGAGGGGGCCGAAACCAGAGCCCCCACGGGGGCAGGACATCCGCTTTCCAGACGGCACACAAAGGGCTGAGCTGGCTTCAATCCCCTCCCGGGAGGGGGTGGGGTCTGCTGAGAAACTTCTGGCTTGGCTGGGCTTTGCTTTGGCCAAGGCCCATCGGGCACCGCAAATTCCAGAGCAGAAGCTTCCAGAGCAGAAGCTTCGCTGGCTCACCCTCCCTGCTCTTCTCGCACTCTCGCTGGCCCCTTCTCCCCGCCTTGGCAGAGGGAAGAGGTGGACCCTCCCTGATACAGGGCACGGTTCCAGTTCCGGGGCTTGGGTTTGGATTCTTTATCAGCCATTCTCTGCGTGGCTTCAGGCAGATGATTTAACCCCTGAGCCTCCATTTCCTCATCTGTACAATGGGTGGTAGCGCCCATCTTCCAGGGTCAACAGAAAGAGAACAAAGTACCTACAGCAGACTGTGGGTGAGCAGGGGCTGCCTCCTGCCATTATTATGTTTCCCCCCAGAATGACTGTGCGTTCCCTGCAGCCAAGGACTCCTTAGGACTGTCTCAGACATGGGGCCACTCCAGCCAGTCCCTGGGGGGCTGCAGAACACGGCCGACTTGGGGTCTGGCGCATGTCGTGGAACCAGTAAACGTGTGACCCATTCATTCATTTACTCACTTGCCAACAAACATTTGTTTTTGTTTTTCTTCCAGTACCAGGAATCGAACTCACGACCTTGCGCTTGCCAGGCAGGTGCTGTGCCACTGAGCTAAATCCCCAGCCCCCAAACATTTGTTAACGCAATTTTTCCTCATCTATAAAATGCACGGGGGTGTGTGACTGGATCAGGCCTTCCTGCTCTAAATGTGATTGTTTGGGGGAGATTAAGAGCTCCCCCCTTTCCCTGGAAGCCATTCCTTTATCTGTCCTGGGCACCTGAAATCAATGTGGAAAAGGCTCAGGTTCCAGTGCTAGACTGGCAGCTGCTTCCCCCTCGGAACCTGTCTCAGTTTTCCCATCTGCCAAATGGGGATGACGTGGTGTGCCTCCCTCCAGGGGCCTGGGAGGGTGACAAAGCTGTGTGTATCTTTCTGGCAGAGAGCCACCCCCTGGAGCCCGAGAGGCGGCAGGTTCACCCTTTGCCACTGAGGTCTGGAGAAGTCACGCAGAAATGGCAGCCCCACAGCACTCCATAAAATCCAAGTGGCCGTTAAGTTGGACTTCCAAGTGAACAGGAGTAATTAGCACACTTCCCACAGAGAGTAAAACCCAAATGTCAGACAATGCCGGGGCCATTAAAGTATCCTCTGCTGGCTCCCACCCTCCTGCGCTGCTAGGTGGTCCCCACCCCCTGCTGACCTTCTCAAAGGCCGAGGACAGCGAAGCAGAAGGATCTGACTTGTCGTCTTGGGGACCAAGGATGGGCTTTACGTTCTGCTTCGCTGTGGGACCATCATCCCTGAGTCCTACCTTCCCCTTCTGCTAAATGGGTTGTGCCTGCTAGGTAGGGTTGTAGAAAGGATTCGTGCGATCCTGTCTCTAGCAGGGTCATTGACTAAGGCGGTAGGTGCTTACAAAGGACTAGGTGAGCCCGGATACTGTCCGTGATGCCCAGAGACAAGACTGGAGCCAGGGCAGGCAGAGGAAACTCCTAAGGCATGACCCTTAAGGAAGATTTTGATCTGAGAATCACGCAAATATCCACCCCCCCTTGCTGAAAAGCTGGCCAGTGCAGTACCGCGCGTCTGTAATTCCAGCTACTCACGAGGCTGAGCCAGGAGGATCGCAAGTTTGAGGCCACCTTGGGAGACTTTGCAGGGCCTGTCTCAAAATAAAAATGTAAAAGGTCTGGGGATGTAGCTCAGTGCTGGAGTGCTTGCCTAGAAATCCCTGGGTTCAGTCCTCAGTACTGGAAAACAAAATGAGACAAAACCTTACTCCTGGAAACCAAGTAAACGCTATCACTCAGGAAAGCTGTGGAACACCCAACACTCCAAGAGGAAGTGGAAGGTCATGGGTATGAGATAGATTCTCATGTTTGTGGAGACAGACCAGAGTTCAAATCCCAGGTCTGCCACACAAAACCGTGCCTTTGAGCAGGTCTCCTCGCTTCTCTGCCCCTCACTTCCTCATCTTCTACACATGCACGGTGAGACCCTCCTGTGAGGCTTTGGGGAGGCCCGTTGTCACTGTGTTCAGATCTGGGACTTGGCACAGAGCAGGTGTCCAATAGGGTTTGTGTACCCCCCACTCGTGTTGAGACTTGCTCCCCATGGGGCGGTGTTGGGAGGTGAGACCTTTAAAAGGTGGGGTCTGGCAGGGGTACTGCAGTAGAGCCTGGCACCTCCCTAGGGCTTGGGCTGACGCTCCTGCCGTGCCTCGCCACCCACCGTGAGACCCTGCCTGGAGCCCAGCAGACGGACTTCCAGGGATGGGAGCTCAGTAAACCTCTTTTCTTTACAAAGTCACCCGGCCCTGGGCATTCTGTTACGGCCACACAAAGCAGACCTAAACAGTACTCCAGAAGAAGTAACCACTGTGACACCCCAGAGAGCACCCCAGTAGTTTTCTGAAGGTGCTGGACATGGGATGTCTCTTCACCTCTGTTTGTGGTCCCATCCCAGACATCTTGATGATTCTGGCTTTATTGTTGTTGTTTTTGAGACAGGGCCTGCTGTGTAGTTCAACTGGCCTTGAACTATGTAGCCTGGGCTGGCCTTGGACTTCTGATGGTCCTCCTGCTTCAATGTCCTGAGTTCCAGGATTATAGTGTATGGCACCATGCCCAGCTACCCTGATGACTCCAATTCTTTTTTTTGAGACATGGTCTCACTCTGTAGTTCAGGCTGGTCTTGAACTCACTATGTAGCTCAGGCTGGCCTCAAACTCATTGTGATCCTTCTGCCTCAGCCTCCTGAGTGCTGAGATTACAGGTGTGCACCACCATGCCTGGTTTCCTGATGACTCCAATTCTCATGGAGGGCATAATAGAATCAGTGGTTAATATCTAGGTAGATTCATTTCCTTTATTTGCAATGAGTGGATGAATCCATGTCTAAGGGAGCTTTTGATCAAAACTGCAATAAAATGAGCAGTGCACAGTGTATGCCATTCTATAAACTGGCTTAAATGGCTAAAACAAAAATCACAAGTGACATAGGGCCATCTGTGTAGAGGTGTGATGACCAGGCACAGACTTGGAAAGCCGCATCTGTCTCGGTCTGGTTCCACCACCCAGGGTGTGGCTTAATAAGCAAGCGCTTTTCTTCCTTAGTCCCAGGTTCTGTCCCTGCAACATGAGGCATGGTACGGCTCAGGACACCAACACTGACAAAGCTCCAACTTTAAGCCTTCACTGGGATGGAGGCCCTGAAGTCTTCGAGGCTGACGGTGGTGATCTCTCGTTTCCAGGTGGTGTGGGGAAGAAGCCATCCGGAGGGAGGGCAAGCTGACAGCTTTCACAAGTGGAGGCCATGCTAGGAGGGAAGGACAGGGGACTCCGCCACTGGCATGAGTGCAAATGATCCTATGAAGGTCTGTGAGGCTGAAAGAAAAAACGTGCTCTCACTTTTAAGGGGGGAGGAAGGCTTTTTCTATTTGGGGACCTTTGGGGGATCCAGCCATGGGTCTTTCCCACAGCCTCTTCTATACATTCATCACCATTTTCTGACAAAGTATGCCAACCCCTCATTGGGTCCAGGATAGTCATGTGACCAAGACTGGACCAATCAGAATATTCTAGCCCCTTAACTATGCTGATTGGTTCAAGCATGGGCGCATGACTAAGCTGGTAGAATTGGTGGAGAGGAGCCTCATTCCACGCAGAGAGGAAGGGGACAGCAGAAGACAGGAGGAACTATGGTGCAGAGTCTGATAATCAAGTCTACACTTGAGAAGCAGAACCAGGGAAAGAAAGAGACACACCCATTTCAGCCCCTGGATCCAGCTGCCCCTGAAGCCGTCCATTCCTGGGTTTGCATTATTTGAGGCAATATGTTTCTTTTTGCTCAATTCATTGTGAGCTGAGTTTCTCCTGTGGCCACCTAAGAAGCCCTGTATGACACACACCTCAGGCCAACTTGCGTTTTCCCCCAGGGGACATTTTCTTCCCATCAGCGCAGGATGCCAGTCTCATGCCCCAGAGTCAAAAATGTAACATCCGACAGGCCTGGGTCAGGATCAAGGCCCTGCCGCCCCCTCCCCACCTACCCAAGAACTTTCACGCCTCAAACCTCTGTTTTCTCACCAATAAAATGGGGCTACTGACATCCCCAAGGCAGCACAGACACTATGGGCAAAAGCACGTCAGAACTTTGCCAGTGCTGCCCCTTCCCCCAGGCCCCCCGCCCCCGCCTCAGCTTCTCCTCGTGGTTCAGATTCTCCACGGAGGGCCCTTTGTCAGGGCTGCTCCCCCAGCTTGTTGGCCAGGTTGCTCTGCGAAGTCATCCTGCCGTTGGTGGTAGTGCTCATCACAGATTCTATCATCCTGGGCACGAGCACAGGGTCACCGTCCACCTCTCACCCCAGAATGGGAGACAGGCAGGCAGAGATGGGCTGGGTTCTGCTCTCCACGGCTCCCTGTGCCCGCACACCCAGGCTCTCAGGACTCGCTCGTGGCACTCACAGCTGTTGGGCTTTCCTCTGATCACAGTGCTGGGGAGCTCGGCCTCTCCATGACTAGGCTACAGAGAAGACAGAGTCTGAAGTTCCTAGAGGTGGCCATTCCTCGGGGCCCCACACCAGGGGAGAGGGGTGCTGGTCTCCGTGGTCAGTCTGTGTCCATTAGCCAGGGAAAGCCCACCGTTCCCTGGGTCCAGGAGGGAAGCAGCCCAGAAGGAAACTTCAGAGCCTCCCCAGAAGGGATGAGCTTAAAAATATGGAGATGCTGGGCTGCTGTGGACCCCTGGGACGACAGACCTGTGTTTGCTACTCAGCTCTGCCCCCAGGAGCTGTGTGGCTTTGGATGAACTTGGTCCCTCGCTGAGCCTCATGTTTCTCATCGTGCTCCCCAGCACAGAGAGGGTCAGATGAGCTGGGCCCGTGGCCTCACTCCCCGGCCCACGGCCTTGCTGTCTTGTGCCGTTTCCTTGCCGCTTTCCTGTAGGATGGGGCAGCAAGGAATCTTACCGCGAGGCTGGAAGGCCGCAGCCATTCGGTGACTCAAGTGCAGCAGTCAAGCCCGAGTGGAACAGGCCCCGGCTGGCTGGTGCTGCTTCCGCCGTAGTATTATCAGTAGCAATTTTAACATAGGGTATGAGCTGGCTGATGTCAAGCGGTACGTGGGGGATGATCCGTCCCTCTCTTCTGCGCTGTGTCCTGGCTGGGCACGCTGGCTGACCCACCCCAATTAGATGACTCTTGTGTTAATATTGACACACAAAGGCGCCAGCTGCTGACCTCTGACCTCTTCTCACTTGGGATCAGAGGCTGACTTCGGCCCCAGCCCTCCGCTCTGAGAGCCGGGACTCATAATCTTCTTCGACACCAAAAGGAGCTGGCCTCTCCTGACCTTTGCTCCCTGCCCCCCTGGTTTCCGGTGTTTCCTGGGCCTGATGGGGTCCTGTTGCTCACAGTGTAAAGGGCGGCCCGGATGGGCCTGGGCCCTGGAAGGAGATTCTCAGGCGGAGGGTCTCTTTTCGAACATACTCAACACGCGGTTGTGTCCCGAGTTACTCTGGGCTCACAAGGAAGGGGTCGGGGACCTCGTCCGTGGTGCCCTCCTCCACGCCTGCCGTTCAGCACCTCTGCCCGCGGTCTCCACCCAAGTCTAGCACCAACCTCAGCCCTGCCTGCCCGAAACCCTGAGCTCAGGAAACAGACCCGGCTGGTACCGGGTAATGCCCAGCAGGGGTTGCCATGGCAACTGATATAATGGCGAGGAGAAGGGGAGTCTCGCTGACCCGTACCTAGCCCACGGGTGCCCCAGGAGAGGGGGTCCTGAGCTGTAAACTGTCCTCGGAGCTGCCACTGGGCCCCTGGCTCTGGACGCCCCGCCCAAAGCAAGGTTGTTAGTGGATATAACTATGACGGCAGCACACCGAGCTGGTCTCCCGACAGAGCTCCCCGGCCCCTCCGGCTCTCTCTGCGTGGCGCCTTGAGGGCAGAGGGCAGTCCCTTCTGGGAGGCAGACTGCTCCCGCTTCCAGATGGGGCTGCCCCCTCCTGTGCTGCTGCGCGTGGGAGAGGGGGCCTTGAGCCTTGGACTGACCCTCAGCTGAAGGTTTCGGCGACACTTGCTGTGTCAGGCCTTGAGTCACAGCTGGGGATGAGGGCAGGTGAAGGAAAGGTCCGAAGGACTAAGGTCAAGGGTGAGGGCTCCTGGGTATGACTCTGGCTCTGCCACTCGCTGGCTGTGTGACTTTGAGCCAGTTACTTCACCTCTCCAGGCCTCATTTTTCTCATCAGCAAACCAAGATGGATGACACCAGGGCTCAGCTTACCGGCTTGTGGTGGGGATTCAGTGAGAGTGTGCACGGTCACTCTACGAACAGTCCCTGGGAGAGCGCAAGCGCTCCATCCCCGCTTCAAAATCAAAATCTCTCCCCTTTGTCCGAACCACCTCTGCCAGGGAAGAGAGAGACGCACATTTCTGACCACAGAGGCACAAGAAATCAGAGCCTGAATTTGTGGAAGAGTGGAGGAGTCGGAATGGGTTGTTTGGGGAACCAGAAGGAGGGTGCTTTTAAAGAATAATCCACAGGAGACAGTACGCTTCAGGAGGTAGCACGCAGGGCTATCTGATTTACCTAAATTTTCTCCAACACCCAGTAGCATGGGCCAGGTACAAACTCATTTCCGGCCTGCAGATGCGATGGATTCTAAGAGGCCGCTTCTATTTACCGATGTATTTCTAGCAAATAACAGTGGTGAAGATAGGTAATATATCCCGGTTTCAAAACACTGAAAAGAAAAAACTAGTTGATCTTACAAGTGGGGAAATAGAAGAGGTCATCAGGAAGAGGGACTTGGCTATGGGAATGAATGATCACAGGAAATAATACCACAAAGCGCAGGCAGGAACTGACAGGAAAAGTTAGGGAAGGGACGCACTGCACCGTCAGTAACCAGCATAACGCACCAGGAGGGCTGCCTGGAAGAGCTGGCCTGCAGGGAGGGTGGGAGGTATCTTGATCTATTCCGCAGCCGTGTGATCACCACAGGGTTTCTCCCTCAGGTGATGAAAGCTGTCGTAACCACTCAGGGAGCTGGCTTCTACATCCGCTCACAGGAGCCTGGACCAGGCCAGGCTGGAACAGCACGGAGCCCAGGACACAGCTCTGGGACAAAGCAGCCTGGGTCTCCGTCCCAGCTCTGCCGCTCCCCTGTGGGCGGCTCCAGGCTGATGAGTTGGCCTCTCTGGGCATCAGCGCCTTCGCCCAGGAAGTGCAGAGGGCGGTAGGGCCCTGGGGTCCGGTGTGCACGGAATCTGCGCGGTAGAAAGTGCTTCCTGAGTAGTGACTTCCTAGTAGATAGGACCTGGTTTCTCTTTTTGGAAAGTTTTGGAAGTTCAAGGCCACTCGCTGGGAGGCAGGAGACAGGCCCGGCTGACTGCCGCCTTCTCCCTCCGGATGGGACTCTGAGTTCCCCAGTGAGTTACCGCTGGCCTGTGATGGGTCTGGGCAGAACCATGTGGGCTTGCAGGGCCCAGTGCCAGTGAGGATATGGGGTCATTCTGAATGCAGCCCTGTGCCCTCCTGGGTGCCCTCCTGGGTGCCCTCCTGGGTGCCCTCCTGGGTGCCCTCCTGGGTGCCCCCATGACCTCCCAGTGGTCACAGTCTCCTACAATACTCCTGATAACACCGGGAAAGGAAACCAGTATGGTGTGGTCCTCTCTCACACCCAGCCTGATTATTCCCATGTTACAGATGTGGAAACTGAGGCACAGCCAACTGATGGCAGTGGTATAACTTCTACAGGGGCCCCTGCACCCCGGGATCTGGGGGACCTCCCTACTGTCATGTTTTTTCAGAAGATGAGACTCAGGTGGCCTCCGAATGGGGTTAACCCAAGCGCAGAGGCTGAGCAGAGGGATCTGCACCCGAGGGGACCGCCTCCTTCCCACTGTGCCCGCCTCCTGCTGCAGGATGGGCCTGGCCTCACCAACTTGCTCCCGGGCCGGGGGCCAAGAGTTAACGCTGTCGGGAGGCAGCTCGGGAGAGTGTGAGAGCGAAAGGACATGTCAAATCAATCATATTTAAACAAAAGCCTCTCCCGCCCAAGGGCCCTTTTAAAAGCTGCTTATTTAATTAAAAGTCCCATTTTCCATATTTATGGCCCTTATTCAGTTAAATATTAACCGCTGGGGCCAGGGCTGGTGTGTGCTTTGCGAGCGCGTGTGGGGAGGTTCATTACTGCGGCCAGGATTTATCAGAGGTGGCGCAGGCGGGCGGCGCGATCAATGTCCCGGCCTGGACAAACAGCGCGGGCGGGCGGGTGGCCGGACGGGCAGGGACCCTGGGCCTCTTCCTCTCCGCTTCTCTCGCTTCCGTGTTCTGGGGATCAGTCACATGCCACGATGGAGCGACACCAAGAGACGGAGACGCAGTGGGAGACACGCAGACGGCGAGAGAGCCCGCGAGCACCAGACGGAGACGGCAGAGACACCGGCGAGACCCCGTGCCTTTCTCCAAGTCTGACTCTGCCTGAGGACTTGGCACCCACTTTTTGAGGCCCAAGGAAACTGCAAACGTTGGGTCCCTTGCTGAGAAGTCGCGGAGAGTTTCCAGATCCTCCTTGCAGACAGCCCTGGGGCTGCAGGCACACACCATCTCTCACCGTGTGCGCGCCTGCGTGGGGCAGGAGGGGTGCCAGGCAAAGGGGTGTGGGAAGGTTCACCCCGCCCCCACTTTGCTGGGGACTTAGGCAAACAGAGGAAAAGGGGGAAAGCCTATGACCCCTAAGGATTTGAGCCCGTCCCACAGAGGGGCAGGGCGCCCCATCTCCGTAACTGCCTTTGCCATTTGCGTGGGCTCCTTCATGTTATCTGAGCCTCAGTCCCCTCGTCTGTGAAATGGGAATAATGATACAATCACCTATTCTGGGGAGGGAGATTAAATGACATAATTCTCATAAATAACACTCTGTGCGATGCGTCAAGCGTGGCAAATGCTCCAGTCAGGCCTCTGCTCCAACCTTGACAGTGTGCCAGTCTCCGGGTAACCTGGCAGGGGAGACACATGCTCCAGTGCAGATGTGGCCATTGGGTCCCCAGAGCCATGGAGGTCTAGGGCAGGGGCCAGACCGGTGCCGCTGTCTGGGGTGGCATCCCTAATATCACTCGTGTGTGTGCATGTGACCAGGCACATGGGTGCACACGGGCACACGCATGCACACGCCGTGTCCTGCCTCACGCCCGGCCCGTGCCCCTCCACCCGCATCCGACAGGGTCTCGCTTCCTCCCATCACTCCCCCTCCCTGCCCCCGAAAGGAAAAAAATCCTGCAAAGCCAGATTAGAACTTCACACACGCATCGCCCGGAAAAATCTATGTCTCATTTTCATATCTAGCAAAATAAAATGACACCAGAGCCCTCCAGCAAGCCCCTGGAGGGGGCCGCATGTCGGTGGAAGATGAAGGGCAGTAGGGGGGAGACCCCTTCCCCAAGGGGGGGAGGCCCCGGGGCCTGGAGTGGGGAGCGGGGAGGAAATCCATCGGGCCACTTCCCCTGGGGGTGGAGTCCCCGGGGTCCTGGGAAAGCCGAGGGGCTTGGATGGAGGGAAGAGAGAAGGAGAGAGAGGAGGAATAAAATCCTGGGGCTGGTGGTGTGAGCGAGGGAGAGAGGGAGAGGGAGAGAGAGAGACACCAGGTTATCAGAGAAGTGTGAAGACAATAATACAATCTGACATTTCTGAAACAAGACCCCCCGGTTGCCATGGCAACGTCTCCTGTGGGAGCAGCTCCCAGGAGACGGCTCCGAGATGTACTATAAATGATGTTTGATTAGAATTTAAATCATTTAGGCAGAGAGAAGATAGGCCTTTTGTCAGCAAGGGGACCTGGGGGTGGGGGGTGGGCTGTGGCGGGGGGGGGGGCGCGGTGAGCCGCGGGCCTGGAGCACCAGCCGGGCCGGGGAGCAGCTAGGTCGCCCCGGGGTTGATTACTTCTGCCCCCAGCGTCCGTCCTGTGTACAGTAACCTTTCCGTGCCGGCCGCAGGGACTCGAGGGCAGGGGAGGGCAGGCCTGGGGGACGGGGCGTGGGGAGCGGGAAGAGTGGCGGGGGTGGAGGGAGAGAGGGAAGGAGACCGGGGTGGGCGCTGAGGGTGGAGAGGGACAGGTGGGGGGAGCGGGAGGAGGAAAGGGAGAGACGCGGAGGAGCAGAGACGGTGAGAGAAGCAGAAAGAGAGATCAAGAAATAGACTGAGACACAGAAGCGGAGGGGCGGGGCGCGGGGCGGGGCGGGGGCAGAGGGAGAGAGGAGAGACCCGGGGTGAGCCAGAAACCGAGAGCTAGACAGAGAAAGGGTTCGAGTCAGGGTGTGTGTTAGAGAGAAAGAGCGGGGAGGATTTAGGTAAAGTCACGCCCCCACCTCGAACTCTGGTTCCCCACAGGAGCTCCCTGGGCCTGGGACTCCTGGGCAGGGGTGAGCGACCTGGCAGAGTGGCACCGGGAGCATCTACCCTGGGGAGAACAGGCCGGGCTGAGCTTCCAGCTAACATCACAGGCAAACAGCTTGGCTGCCCTGAGCCTGTTTCCCACCCATGGAAGCAGTCTGAGTTGGCTCAGCCCGTGGGCGATGAGTTCTGTGGGCGATGAGTTCTGTCTTTTCTGTTCCGGTTTTTTTTTTTAGGTGACTTAGTTGACAAAATTTAAAACTTGGGTGAGGCTGGGCGTGGTGGCACATGCCTATAATCCCAGCACTAGGGAGGCTGAGGCAGGAGGATTGATTCAAGTTCGAGACCAGTCTGGGCTACAAAGTGAGCTCAAGGCCAGCCTGAACTACGTAGCGAGACCCTGTCTCAAAGACAAAAAAAAAACACAAAACACCAAAACTTGAGTATCTAGGTGCAGTGGCACACAGGGTAATCCCAGCTGCTCATTCAGGCTGAAGCAGGAAGATTGCAAGTCTGAAGCTGGCCCAGACTACTAAGCAGGACTCTGTCTCAAAATTTAAACAAACATCCAGGCGTGGTGGCGCACGCCTGTAACCTCAGCACTTAGGAGACTGAGGCAAGAGATCGCCGAAAGTTCAAGGTCAGCCTGGGTTACAAAGCAAGACCTTGTCTCAAACACTCCCCTACCAAACACTCACACAAACAAACGGAGCTGGGAACGTAGAGTAGGAGGTCCCATTGGGTTCAATCCTCAGTACCAAAAAATAAAAGAAAATATGGAATAAAATGGGGAGACTTCACAAAACTATGGCAATTCTGGGTTCTTTTTTTTTTTTTTTTAAATAAGAATCTCTGCTCATGCTGGATCTGCATTTCTGTCACTGCCATTTGTTGGAAAGAACCAGGGACCACGCTGGGTAGGCAGAGCATAAGGTCTTTCAAACACCGCACAGGACCTCCGTGGTCTTTCTGGCTCTAGTGAGCTACGGTTTATAGACCTCGCCACCGAGTCCCCACAGCACTGGGCATTCAGGGTAAGAGTTCAGGAGTAACCACATCAGAGGAAATGACACAGCCAGCCCCCTACACACAATAGGCGCTCGATCAATGTTTAACACAGCAAGAAGAGCTGATGTGATGAGGAAAATGGCCTCGAGCACTGGGAGGGGCCGGAGACAGAGGTGGCTATTTGAGAGGGCGGACTTGCCTCACTGGGATAAAAGCGATTTGCATGGGATAGACCCAGGACTCAGATGGGGTGATACGTGTAAGGCAGGAAGTGCCTGCTTGAGTGGGGCACCCAAAAGTCCCTTGTCTTGGCACTTCCAGGACGCTTTTCACCATCTGTGAGTGTGTTTTTGTTTGTACACGTGTTTGGCCTCTCTTCCCGGGAGGCTGAACTCTGCAGGGATAGACATTGTGTTCAGCACAGTAAGTGCTGGGGCCACACAAGCTGGCACATGGTAAGTGCTCGGAAAGTCCTTGATGAATAAGGAGAACTACATCTCCTTTTCTAATTTTTGCTCCTTTCTTCCATTTTTGCTGTGGGTATGTTGTGAGGTCATCTGAGCATCGTCCTCAGAGTGTCTTACTCAATTCAGGCAGTTTGCCTCTGTGTCTTGCTCATGATAAAGGCACTTTCCACTACAGGGGTTCACTCATTGCAGGGGCAGGTAAGAAGTAGTCGATGCCTCTGAACTTCAATTTCCTCACCTTCAAAGTGGGGCTCATACTTTCACCATGGGAAGGTTCAGAAATGGGTCCACGACAATGCCTGGTACATAGTAGGTGCTCAATAAGTGGACACCATCTTTGCAGGTATCATTAGCAATAAGAAGACCCAAGGAAAGAGGCAAAGAGATGGACAGGGAAGAGGTTGGAATCATTTAAACCACATTTCCCTTGAGCTATTTTTCCCAGAGCATTTTCCCTTTTTGATTTTAGGAGTCTGAAGTTGCTGCTGAAGAGGACAGTAGATTCGTACACGTAGGAAGTAACCAGTAGTGGCCATGAGTCCTCTGAACTCTCCCAGCTCCCTCTGTCTGCTGGTACTACCTGCTCAAATCCCTGTGAAGAAAGATGTTTCCACCATGTCTGGATGTAGTGAGCGCAAATGCTGCGATTGATTAGTGATGTCTGCAGTGGGCAGGGCTGAGTTCACTCACGTGAGTGAGGGCAGGTCCAGCGGACCAAATGGCTGTTTCCAGGTCTGAAGGACCAACTGGTTCTGTTCTTTTCTTCCTCCTGCCCCTCGCCCTCTCTGATGGCCCAGGCCCCTGTTCAATCACACCTGTGCATGCAGCCAGGACATTTAAGGCAACAGCTAGAGTCAGTTTCCTGGGGCTGCCAGATCCCATCTGCTATCCTCCGGGGCTAGAAACAATCCACACGGATCATCTTCCCATTCTGGTGGCCAGAATCCGGACACGGCCCTACTGGGCTGAAATCAAACACAGCCTTCCCTGTGGAGGTTTAGGGACGCAAGCCTGGCCCTTTCCAGCTTTCAGAGTCACCCACAAGCCTCACACATGGTCTCTCCTCTGCCACCGAGCCGGCCACGCTGGCCGAGTCCTGCTCCCATTGCCACCTCTGGAGTCCCCTCTTCTGCCCCCCTACCACCCACCCAGCAAACTCTTGGGATTGTCCTGGGCCCTGCTGGATACCCAGGATCTCCTCTCAACCCACGGGCCACTGGCCAGCAGCCTGAATCCCACCTACAACCTGAATCCCCACACCCACTTCCTGTTTTCTCTCTCCCTCTCTCTCTCTCCCTTTCTCCCTTTTCCTCCCTCCTTCCCTCTCCCTCTCTCTCTCTCTGTGTCTCTCTTTCCAGTACTGGGACTCAACATCCAAGGCCTTGCACATCCTAGGCAAGTCTACCACTGAGCTATACCCGTAGTTCATGCTTTTAAAACATTTTTCCCTTTTTCTCTTAATTACACTTTGCCAAGTGACCTAACATTTCCCAGGTTCCAAGTTAGGCCACAGACAGTGCCAGGGGCTTATTCGCCTGCCACGTTGTGTGGTCAGCCCCTCACAGAGCAGAGTGTCCTAGTCAGCGGCTGGTACTGTTCCCTCCTGGTCTCCATGAGACAATTCTGGAAAACGTCCTCTTCTTTCCTCAGTGGGGTCTGGAGACAGTGATTCCCCATTGTCATTAGTGTCAGCCTCAGCAATAGCAATAGCAATGGCCTCACCTAAGTTATCTGTACCAGGTCAACCTCAGTTTTCAGGGCGATCCAAACTAAGACAGTGTTTAGCTGATGTTAGCTGTTACACTGGTAGGTCTGAGTGTGACAGACATCCAACGCAGTGTCTGAAGCAAAACCTACTCATGTCTCACTGACTGAAAAGTTCATGATGATATCTAGGACTTCAGGCACAGCTGGACCCAGGTCTTCAAGCAATGTCATTGAAGATTTTCCTTCTTTGAAGTCCCAATTGTGCTTCCTCTGCACTGTCTTCATCCTTGGGGAGCCTCTGCTAATGCAGTGGCAAAGATGGCCCCCAGCTACTGCAAGCAAAAATGAGAGCAGCCTTTACCTAGGTATCTTTGGTCCTTAGCTCTGATTGGCTCTTCTTGGGTCATGTGCTTACTCCTGAACCAATCACCATAGAGAGAGGGGATGTCATACTCTTATTGGCCTGCCCTGGGTCACTTCCTATTCCAGGAGTTGAGGGTGGAAACAGTGCATGGAGGACATGTGATCCAGAAGGAGTAAGCTGTGGCTCTCCTAAAGAAAACTGGGGGCACTTTTAACATGAGAAAGAATGAAGGGAAAAGCACAGACCTCCTCTAGAAATCAGATCATCACGTCCTGTGAATTTTAGGTAAACGTCTCCCAAGGATGGGAGACAAGATGGCGCCCAGCAGGTGGGGGTCTGGAGCTGAGAAGAAGGAAAGCCAGGCGTGGTGCCAGTCAGCACTGCCAGCCCGTCCTGGCTGGAGGGAATTCTCAGGATCAGAAATCTGCAGTCTGAGAACTTGTCTGCATTTTTGCAATTTCTATTTTCTTTGCCACAAAGCTGAGGGAAAGCCAAAAGGAAATGAAGTTCCTTTCAAAAATGCCAGCTTGTCTACCACATAAAATAGTGTATGAGGAGAACGCGCCTTTTGTTGAGCCTTGAGGAGAAAAAAGTGGGGGGCTGGTGGTAAGGGGAATGGACGGGAGCACCCCAATCTCAGAAAAGAGGCAAAACTGAAGTGGAGTGGGCAGAGGGGTCCCTTATGCAAGGGCGGAGCTGGGGAGGCGAGTGGTGAGGATTTGGGGACCACACAGACCTGGATGTGAGTCCCAGACCTGCCGCCTTCTAGTGGTGTGGCTTGGGTTGGGTGTGTTTTATAAATCTCAAGTGCTCAGTCTTCCTGTCTGTAAAGTGGGGGTGATAAATGTAGTGCCTTGTGTGCCTTCCGTGAAGATGACCTTAGTCCTTAGCCTGATGTGCCTGGCCCGGGATGAGAATGCCAGAACAGTTAGCTCTTATTATTAGGGTGCCTGCTTCTTCCTGACTCCTTGTCCTTGTCACCTGTTGTGGTCCTCTGTCACAAGGGAAATGCATTCCCAGCCTGCTCTTCATCACAGGTTGGGAGCTGTATTAGCCACAGGGACTCATACGTGGTCTCAGTCTCTTGCTGGTGTGACAAGTGACCACAAACTCAGTGGCTTAAAACGACACGTGTATTCTCTCACAGTCTGGAGGTCAGAAGTCCTCGAGTCAAGGTGTCAGTAGTGCTAGCTCCCACTGGGGCCCCCAGGGAAGAATCTATTTTCTCACCTTTTTCAGCTGCTAGAGGCAGCCACGTTCCGGGGCTCATACTTACGATCCTTCTGCCTCGGCCTCCAGAGTGCTTAAAGGCATCAGAATCTAGAACACCCCTCCTGGCTCAGGCTCAGAAGTAGGACGGTGTGACTTCCTTTGCATTGAGGAACAAAGCACTTTTTGGATCCCTACCTCAGAGATGAAGACACCGACTCAGAGAGGTACCGTCACTTGCCCAAGGTCTCACGGCTCATGAGTGGCAGGGCTGGGTCTTAGCCCCAGTGCCAGGAGCTGTGACACGCTTGTGCATCGTGAGGGGAACTGGGCCTCCACTGCCTCCGTGTCGCTTGATACCACTGCCCAAACACAATCTGCAGGCTCTGTCGCCAACCCTGGCCAGGGTCCATCTCCTTGGGAACCGAAGGGGTCCCCAGCAGGGAAACCATCTCAAGGAGTTGGGCATCTTTTTCTTTCCCTTCCAGGAATCTGCGAAATGGGCTCATCACTTACCCCTTCCTTCCTGCTACGGAGGGAGGACAGGGACCGCTCCCCTCGGGAAGTGAGACGCAGCGTGGCCCCACATGCTGATTCTTCCCCAAAGGTTCCACAAATCCAGATTTTGCTTGAAGGGAAGCTTTCCTGAGGTTTAAACCGAGCAGCAGGTTCAGATTAAAGACAGAAAAGGGGAGATGAGATCAGCAAGTCGGCAACCTCTGCTCCTGTTCAGCCCTTCATGGCGCAGAGGGGGAGCTGAGGCCTGCGAGGGGCTGCGCTTTGCGCGAGGTCCCTGGGCAAGCTTCGGGAGCAGGGCTTGTGGGGGAGGAACTCACGCTGCAGCCCCATTTCTATTCTGGGAGGCGGAGGCTGCGATCACTCTTCGAAGCTGTTCATCCTGGTCCCCAGAGAGCTCCTTCCCGCCCCTCTGCCACGGTGATAAAACTGCCCAGAGGGGGTGGCTGGAAAACAGCGAAGTTTGTTTCTTGCAGCTCTGAAGGCTGTGAAGTCCAAGATCGAGGTGCCCGAAGATTCGGGGTCGGGTGCAGCTACTTCCTGGTCCACAGTGAGTGTCTTCCGGCTGTGTCCTCCAATGGAAGGGACAGGTGGCCCTCTGGAGCCTTTTATGAAGGCCCTGGTCCAGTTCAAGCCGGCTTTGCCCTCAAGACCCAACAACACCCTAAAGCCCCGCCTCCAGAAGCCATCATATAGGGCGGGGTCAACGCTTGCATGGGGTGGGGCACAGAGATTCAGAGGGTGTGGGTGGGGTGGGGGAGGAAAGGTTCAGGGCCCCCTTAGAGGACTCTCTTCTTCTTTTGAGGACCCTACCTGGTGATGAATTGATATTTCTCTAATCACTCTGGGAGGCTGAGGCGGGAGGATCACAAATTCAAATCCAGCTTGGGCAACTTAGTGACTCAGTGAAACCTTGTCTCAAAACAAAAAAATAAATAAAATAAAATAACAAAGGGCTGGGAGTATAGCTCAGTGCGAAGAGCCCAGGTTCAATCCCCCCGTACTGAAAAAAGGGGCGGGGGGGTGTGGCCAGAAAATCAGGCGGCAACTTCTGAGTAAGAACTGCATTGAAAACAAAAGCGAGCTGGCCACCTTGGTGCGGAGCACGGCTGGGCGGGAACTCTGCGACCTTGGGAAAGGCCCTTCCCTGAGTCTCGGTCTCCTGGTCCATAGACTGGGAATCAGCAAGGCTCAGGGAGGATCAACAAGACCCCGCAGATGAAGGCTCTGAGGGCCGTGTACAGAGGCCCTAGCGGCACCTCTCAGGGTGGGCCTAATTGGAAATCGGGTCTTTGCAGATGTGATTCAGGCTGTGGGATCATGGTCATCCTGGGGCCCGGAATCCAATGGTGGAGTCCTCATAAGGGACAGAAAAGGGGAAGACACAGCTAGCAGGGTGCGTGAGGGTGGAGACGGAGCTGGAGCGAGTATAGCCAGGAGCCCAGCAGCCAGCGGATGTTGGAAGAGAACAAAGCCTCTGAGCCTCTGAGGGAGTACGGCCCCGTTGGCTTTGGACTTCCTGCTCCAGAACTGTGAGGCTGTAAGCTTCTGTTGTTTTTAGCTGCCTGGTTTGTGGTGGTTTCTTACAGCAGCCCTAGTGAGTGAGCGCGTCCCTCTTCAGCGGACACTGAGCAGGGCAGGGAAGCAGCAGGGTGAAAACGGGGTTTTCCTCAGACACAGTGTCCTTGCAAACGGCTCTGTCCCATGACCCTCTGCAGGGGTCATCAGGTCGTACCGCGCACTGCTGCATGTGGGGTCCAAGCCTGGAGATGCCTTCCCCAAGTGGCACGTCTCCATCGCCCTGCAGTGCGACCCCGGAGCTGAGCGTCTGGGCCTCATGCGTCGGTGCCATTCCCAGAGTGCCACGCCCACAGCTCCTGAGCTCCCGGAGCCCAGGCCCCGGGGGACACAGGCCTGCCCTGGGACAGCGACAGGACCACTGCTGCGGAGCAGGACGGTGCATCCGTCAGGGCCTCGCTGGGCTGGGACTCTGGCTCCATCATTCCCTAGCTGTGTGGCCTCGGGCAGGTCACTTACCCTTTTGCATCCCTGCCCCCTCATCCCTAAACTGGGGACAGTGATCCACTCCCTTCAGAGGTGTGCTGGTGGGGATGAAACGAAGAAAAGCAGGAGAGTTCCTGGATTTTAGCAAAGGCATTGGGTGACCAAGAGGCCCTGGCTGGGGAGGAGGGGCCAGGCCAAGTCGGAGGCCCGGGGGGAAGACGGGAGCAGCCCATTGGGCCACAGATGTATCTGTGCAGCTGGCGCTGTGGACAGTCAGTCCTAACCCAGCCGGGGTCACAGCCCAAGGGGGAACCTATGACCAGAAAACCACGTATTCTCAGGAAATCCCCCAATTTCGGGAGAGCAGAGAGCAGCATTTCTCAGCTGCAGCCCTGCTGCCGTCTTGACTCGGATGGTTCTTCACGGTGGGGGCTGTCTGGACAATGCAGGGTGTTTATCAGCACCCCGGGCCTCTATCTGCCGTAGAGGTGACAACCGGAACATCCCCAGACGTGGCCAGCCTCCTCGTGGGGGCTCAGTTTCCCTTGGCTGGGAACCAGCGCCTGAACCACCCCCAGGTCCCCACAGCGGTGCCGCCCGGGCCAGCTGCCTCCCCATCGTGCCTGCGACACGGCCACCCAGCACGGAGCGGATGCTCCTCTCGTGCCGCTGGCCTGCAGCAGCCTGGGCAGAGAAGGCGCAGGAGGGGAGTCAGGAGCCTCCGGTCACCCTCCTGGGGGTGCGGAGGTGCTGGGCTCTGTCCCACCCAAGGGCAAGGTTCTCGGCGTTCTCCAACTCAGCAGTGCTGCTTTGTCCACGGTCATGCGTCCCCAGGCAGGGCCAGGGTTGAGCAGGAGGTGGGTGCCGAGGGCGACCGAGGGCAGTGGTCACCCCGCCCAGCACGGGGCTCCTGGCTCTGCTCCGGAGCACCCCGCGGTGGGCAGAGACTGCAGTCGGCACTGTGGGTGACAGCGTCCACACAGTCCTGCTCCCTGTCTCTCCGTCCCCAGGAGCCAGGGCTCTCTGCCCTCCTAGCTTGGTCTTCCCTGCTGTCCCCAGATGAGCCCATCACTCCGGCAGGGCTGGGAGCGCAGTGGTCCACAGGCCCCACCAGCTCTGACATTCTAGGGTTTTACAATTTGGGAGAAACTCGCTTTGACCCGGGGCATGTTGGAATGAGCGTAATAAACCATGCTGTCCTGGGTTTTATAGCCTCCTCTGGCACCACTGGCAGCAAGTTTTAAAGGTTCCCACCGGAGGAGAGAAAAAGGACCCTGGCTTTTGTCCAGTTTGCGTCCCCAGGGAGCAGGAAGGAGCACCTCCATCCGGGCTCTGTGACTCTCTGGCTTGAAAAGCTGGGAGTACTCAGTGCCCTGCTTCTACAGACAGCAGAACAGTGTCACCTGAGGGAAGCAACAGAGCTAGTCTGGTGTGGACCCAGAGCGAGTCACTTCCTGTCACGGAGCTTAGGCTGCTGCTAAACGAGGCGGCCAGGACGGATAAGTCAGAGGAGATGCGTGTCCCAGAGGTTACACTCAAGGGGAGGTGGGCAGTGGACAAGGACAGATGAGTGGATAATTCCAGACAAGGCTAGCACTAGGAGCACAGCAAGACAGGAGGTGCGACCATCAGATGAGGGTGGGCAGGGACCCAGTTGTGGGAGACGGAGACAATTAAACTGCAGGGCGGTGTGGTGGCGCATGCTGTAATTCCAGCACCCTGGGAGGCTAAGGCAGGAGCACCACAAGTTCTAGCTTAGCCTGGGCAACTTAGTGACTGAAGAAGACCCTGTCTCAATCAATCAGTCAGTCAGTCAATCAGTCGATCAATCGATGGGCCGGGGATGTAGCTCAGCACAAACCCCTGGCTTCAATCCCTAGCACCACTGAAGAAAAAGAGAGTGGGTAAGAAGAGGAAGAGGAGGAAGAGCCCAGGGAGGAGTGTTCCAGGCAGAGGGAACACGGCAAACACAAAAACGCCAGCAAGAAAGGAGCTCGTGTGGGGTGGGATCGGAGGGCATCGGGGGGATGCGAGCTGCAACCCCCACTGGGACAAGGGCTACTGGAGTCTCTGCAGGACGAAGCCAGGCTCGGGTCACTCAGGAGATGAAAAACAGCCTCCATTTTTAGGATAAGGGACTTGCCCAAGGCCACAGCGCCTGCCACCTCAGTTTGGAATCCAGTCACTGTCCTCCAGAGTGAAAGGCAAGCAAGCGAGGGCTCGCAGAACGAACGCAGGCCGAGCTGGGACAGAGGGGCACAAAGCGGCCCCACAGAGAGAGCACCGGGAGCACTGGGAGAGACCCGGCCGTGCCACCCGGCTCAGCCATGCCCCCTGCAGTGAGAGACTGGTCTAACTGCCCCTCCCAGGGGCAGGCCTGGGCCGGTTTCCATGGAGACCGGACTCCAGCCAAGCAGAAGCTGTCCCCCGAAGCCTTGCAGGGACTTCCCAGTTCCCCTTTCCTCTCTTCCACAGGCTTCGCTGTCCTCAGGAACCAGGCCCACGCCCAGCAGGTCCCCTGCTCCTTCCGCTATTTGCTTCCTGTGTTTCTCCAGGTCTGCGGGAGTTGTCTGCACTCAGCGCCCGTGAGGCGGTACTTTGGTACACCGTGACGTGACCACCACACCCAGACCCCTTGCTCCAGTCGCCTCCCCGGCAAGGGAGACGCGACGCTGGTCGTGCATCCGTTTCCATCCATGGGAGCTGCCTCCGCCACGCCCGGACGCCTGCGTTTCCTGAGGGCTCCCGGTCTCATCGCTGTCGTCCCCAGCTCAGGCTCCGGGGCTCCGTGCTGACAGTACTGCGGCAGCGTCTTCACGCTGGCCCCAAGCTGGCTCCTTCCCCAGTCACCTGAGAGGGATGGTGGGGAGAGAAAGAAACGAAAGGGTGAGAAAGAGAAGGAGGGAAGGAGGAAAAGAGGAAGGGAGGGCGGCAGGGGGCTTGGATAGGTGGATGCGCTCCCCATCCTGGATAGCTCCTGCCCGTCCTTCAAGGCCATCCGAAACCGCGCCTCTTCCCGGGCATCTCTTCCAGCAGGTGTTGGTATCACAGAACCTGTGTGACAGCAAATGAGGACCACACGGGAATCTGGGACGATGCCTTGGTTCCTGCTCCACACCGGCTCACAGGGTGTCCTAGGGCCAGCCAGTACCCTCCTCGCCTGGGCCTCCATTTCTCCATGTCCACCTTTAGGGCAGTGGGCCTGATGGCTCAGGGGCTTCTCTCATCTGGACACTTTTTGTGCCCTGAAAAGGCGCTGGGCAGTCCTCCTCCTCCCTGGCATCTCCTTTTTCAAATTCTTCTCTTCTCACCCCACCTACCGCCTAGTGTGTGCTCTTTGGGACACTGGAATTCAGGGTTCAGCTTTGGACCCATTACTCAAACCAGACCAATGATAGGACTTTGCCTGGCACTATCTGAAAGAGATGCTTGCTTTCTGCTGGAGCTGACAGTGTGAAGCTGTCTGTATGCCCATATTGGGAGCACTTGCATGAGAACGGTGGCCTCAGAGAGCAGCAGAGCCGAGAGATAGCGAGAGAATGGATACCTGGGAGGCTCACCTGAACCCCTGGATCCAGCCGCACCTGAAGCCATCCTCTACACTGGCACCTGTAAATACAGCGGACAGAATGAGTCTTAACAAATACAAAAATGAAAAAGGAAGGAAGAAGAAAGAAATGAGAATAGATATTGAAAAGAATAAGCCAAGAACAGTCTCCCATAGAGCCTCCAGCAGTTGACATGGCTGATGCCTTGATTTAGAACTTGTGCCCTCTAGAACTGTGCAAGCATAAATTGCTATGATTTTAGGGCCCCCAGTGTGCTGTGCTTTGTACAGTGGCTCTTGGGAAATGGCCCCAAGGGAGAAGGCCCAGCAGGTACAAAGGTGTGCTGGTGTCAGAGGCCTCCTCCTCCTGAAGAGCAGACCCAGGTGCTGGCAGTTCCTCAGGCCATGACCAAATCTGTCTCCGGTTACTACGTGGATGTGGTCACTAGGAGCCCCCTCTGGCACCTCGATGGTTCCCATGCAAGCTGTGGAGGAGCCTGTGCCCAGCACTAAGCGTGTACTGAGTGCCTGCCAAGCCCCACACCCCGACTAAGCCTGCTGAGAACCACATGTCTGGCACTCCTCACCCAGAAGGTCAGAGCTGCTGTTATCCCCATTTCACAGGTTGAGAGCTCGAGTTCTCCAAGAATTGCTGCACTGAGGAAACGAAGAGTGGGTGCTACCAGGTGGCAACAAGAAGAGTTCAGAACTCCGCAGAGTCCAGGCAGGACAGGCAGAAGTCCGGGAGCCGTGCGTTGTCGTCCGTGCATTTCACCCTCTCAGCAAACCTACCAGCGGCCCCCTGTGCTTCTCCCCACTTTACAGATGAGAAAAAGGAAGTCAAAAGTTGCAAAGTGCTTGCTCTGCATGGGGCTGGGCTCAGCCCAGCAGAACCACCCGTCTATCGCCTCCCTGGAGACTGGCACGCTAACTTCTGCGTAGCCTCGCCCACGCCACGGGTCAGCATAAAGTGTCGCGGTCGTCTCGTGCTGAAGATTTAAAGAATACGCAAGCGACAGCTGCAGCTGAGGGACCCTGGCCTGGGCTGCCGTCATCCTTGTTTGTGCTTGGACACTCACCCTGCCTTCCTTGCCTGGCTCCCCAGTCGTGTGAGCCCTTCTGCTTGGGACATGGCGCAGTGGCCCAGAGGACTCCTGCGAGACACAGTTGTCCCGAGATGGTTGCACAAGCTCAGATCTCTGATCCTGGGGCCTGGAGGGCAGAAGGCGAAGTTGACGCCCTCCTCTCGGGGGGAGGGCTGGGCGCAGAGGAGGAGGCAGCGCCCTGACGGTCCTATATATCACCCAGTATAAATGGACCCACTTGCGGGAATATCGAGCGGAGCCCAGGCAGACAGCTACTCGTCCATCAACGCCACCGCTACTGGCCGAGTGAGGGCCACCATGGGGCCCCGACGGCGCCCCCCACAGCCCCTCCCCCGGCTGTCCCCTCACCATGTGGGGAGGGCTGCTGAGGGCGCAGGGACAAGCTCTGGTTGTGTGAGTCTAGTCTCGCGGCTGTCCTTACCCGGAACAGGAGGGCGGCAGACAGCAGGTGACAGTAGGACATTTATAGCTCCGACGGGCTGAGAGAAGCTCGGGCGGAGGCTGGCGGGGGCAGCAGCCAGGTCAGCGCCGCTGTTGGTACTTGTGTTTGATAGGATCTGGATGGGGGAGACAGATGGCAGTGGAGGTGACAGCCCATGCCACAGGTCCCTGGTCCACAGACGGGGACAGCTGGACAGCTCCGCACACCTGGCATAGACGGGAGGGGCGGGGAAGCGGGTAAGAGGGTGGCACTGGCGGCAGCTTGGGCAGCAACTGGGGGCAGGGCCAGGACCCCCGCACTCCTTCTCGCCCTCTCTCCTTGCCTGCTATTGTCGCCTTGTCTTTGTTTCTTTCCCCAGTCCGTGCTTGACGCTCTGTCCTCCCCTCCTTTCCCTTCCCTTCCTTTCTTTTCTCCTCTCCTCCTTCCCCCTCCCCTTCCTCCCTTTCCCTTCTGTCTCTTTGTCTCTCTGTCCCCCCTCCCTCCCTCCTTCCCCACCCCTCTTCCTGTCTGTCTCTCAGGCGTGTCTGCACCTTGGCTCCGTGTCCTCTCCTTCCCCTCCTCTGGAGATACACACGAGAGCTGGCACGGCTCGGGCACACGTGTGTCCAGGCCACTGTCCCTGGCTCTTTACTTACCTCTGCACCATTCACGGCCCAGTCCTCACACAGCCCACAGGCCCTCCAAAGGCTGTACTTGCATTTATTGAGATTTGTGCGTCAGTTTTCCAGAATTCAAGCAGGCCATGGCTGTTAATAGAAATAATGGTGATGATCAAAAGAGTTCACTGGGAATTTCCTCTGTGCTAAGTGCTTCATGCTTATCATCTCCAGAAATCATCTGAGCACACTCTGACAAGCAGGTGTGACTGACTCCGCTTGGAAGATGGGGAAACTGAGGCTCAGGAGTTAATTGACTTGGTCATGGTTCCACAGAGGCAAAATCGAAAGCAGGGCCAGAAACAAAGCCTGGGCCTCTCCAGGAGGGAGCCCAGGATGCCCAGCCAGAGCAGGGACCCGGATCTACAAAGCGTCCTTCCCTGGGGACCTGGCTCAGGGGCCAGCTCCATCCCTGTCTCACTCTCTGTGTCACTCTTTATCTCACTCTCTCCCCTTCTTTCCAGCCCTGAACCCCTCTCTTGTCTCACAATATCTCTCCTCTTCTTTCTCCACTCTTTTCCACCTCATCTCCAGTATTCTCCCGCCCCTCATGCTGGCTTAGCTACAGCCCTACTCATGCCCTAAAGACTGATGCCTTTCTATCATCATGCGCAACTCAAGGTCATGATACTTTGATTGTGACCCACACATAGTTCTTTTCTAATGATATCCCTCACACGGAATACTTGATATCCCTTCTCCTCTGAGAGCATCCCATTCCCTCATCCTCTAATAGGGAAGGCCCTTGGTAGCCATGTTGGTGTCATGTGACCCTGCTTCCCAAGCTGATTGGCTCAAGGGTAGTCACCTGGCCCGAGATGGGCCAATCAGAGCCTCTCTCACGAAGAGAGGGATTGAAGATCTAATCTTTTCTCATGAAAAAAAGTTGTTTGTCATATGAACTAGTTTTGTTATCTTAATAGAATATGGTAATAATACATGCTAACTGTAAAAAAGCAAAGAAATATTTAAAAATAGAAGGAAGACAATAAAAGAACCTCAAAGCCCACCACCCATCTTTTGGAGTGTTGGTCATATTTTGTTGCGCATACTTTCATGCATGTCTCTCTGTGTAAAAACACATCCATCTAATTACACATAAATCTAATTTGAAGTGAGTAGGCTCATATCATACATAATGGTTGTAATATGTCCAGCTTTTTCTTCTTATGGAAAACAAGTTTTTCCTTTCCATCTTTTCCCACTCCCTTGCCTGGCTTCCTTCTTTTTCTTACTTTTTCTTACCCTCACCCCACCATACCTAACCCCACTAACCCGTTCATACTCTGCTATGTATCCTTCTGTCACAATCTGAATCACAGGCCCCCCCAAAATGTCCAAGTAACTTTGAGTGTTACCTTATATGGAGGCAGGGCCTTGACATAAGGAGATTATCTGCATGATCTTAATACTTTTTTAGAGATGTGAGGTCTCACTATGTTGCTCAAGCTGGTCCCAAACGCCTGGGCTCAGTGATTCTTTGACCCCAGCGTCATGAGCAGTTGAGACTACAGGAGTGTACCACTGGGCCCAGCAAACTGGTACCAATTTAATCACAAGCTTTAGAAGAGCAACACAGGAAGCAGCCATGCTGAAGAAGAAGGCCTGGCACAGACAGAAGAACAGATAGGAAGGATGAACCTGCGAACAGCCAGGCAGCTTTAGCAGCAGGGAGAGACAAGGAACAGGTTCTTCCCTGGAGCCCTGGCATTAGCCAGCCCTGCCAGCACCTTGACTTTAACCCCACAAGACTGATTTTAGATTTCTAATCTCAGAGCTCTAAAAGAATACATTTGTGTCATTTTCAGCTGCTAACTACATGGTCATTTTTCACAGCCATTACAGAAAAAGGAATATAGATTTTGGTGCCAGAAGTGGGGTGTTGCAGTAACAAATGCCTGAAAATGTGATAGTGACTTTGGAATTTGGAAGAATTTGATGACACATGACGGAAGAGGCCTGGGTGGCCTGAAACAGGCTGTTGGTAGAAATGTGGGTATAAGGGGTGCTTCTGGGAAGCTCAGGAAATTGTGGAGAAGGAAAGTAACTTGTCTCTGGGAGCACCAAAATCGGCATTAACGGGCTGTTGGTTGAAATTCTATGCAGAAGCTGCTGCTGCTGAAGGTCCAGGAGAAATGAGGAATATGGTTTTTGAAAAGTAGAGGAGAGCGAGCTTTGTCACATGGAGACAGAAAGCAGGAGTTGTATTCTGTAGTTTCCTGGGAGGCAGAACTGCAAGAGATGAGCTTGTGTATTTCAGCTGAGATTTCCCTGCAAGGTGTCAGAAGCACGGCGAGGTCTCTTGAGGGTGCTTGTGGTCAAGTGTGGGAAAAGTGAGATGGACTCAGGGAAGAATCATTGGGTGGGAAGGATCAGGACTTGAAGATCTGGGGAAAACCTCTGCCTGTCCAGATCATAGGATATGCGATAGTCAGTTCACTGTCAGGAAGAAAGTACTGCCTGAAAGGAAAGCCAAGGGATGGTAGAAGGCCTCCCAATGCCCCAGAAGGACCCAGGGTCACAGTATCAGGCACAGAGGGCTGGCTGTGGGAAGGGATCTGAGTGGGATGTGTTGATACCTTCAGCTGTCACAACAGGAACTAGAATCAGATGCAGAGCAGGGGGAGGGACCCCCTGACTGGTGCAGTGAATCCCCATGATCAACGTGGGTTGCCCACAAGGTTTCTGAGACCGCAGCTTAGCAGAAACACTGCTACCTTGGACCGAAAAGGAAGGAGAGAGAACAGAGCAAAAGAAAACTATAAGAGAGGTGGATTCTATAGGCCTGGCTAGAGGTGCGCTCAGGCGTAGAGCACTTGCCTAGCATGCGTGAGGCCCTGGGTCCATCCCCCGCACCCCAAAAGAAATCTACAGGCAGGGGATAGGTCAATGAAAGCACTCCGCCAAGACAGTATCTATGCTTCCTAACGAGGAATGATAACTCAGAAGGAGTCGCTGAGGGCTCAGGTGGGGGCACCAAGCGGAAACTCACACTCCTTCCAGACCCTGTCTTGGCCCTGATCACCGTATTACAGTATCTATTACTGATCAGGGATGTGTGAACTCGTGTTCACCGGGTGCCTGCAGCCAGTCATTTGCAGGCCTGAGTGGTGGCAATGAGCATGGAGACACCCAGGGCCAGAGAGACAGACAGACAGACAGACAGACAGGGAAGACAGAAGAGAGGGCTTGGGCCTGGGGGCCTGACACCCAGTCCTTCCCTCCGGCAGGGAACCCAAGAGCCAGTTCTGCTCCTGTCCCTGGGACTCCTTCTGTCTCCCCCATGGCCAACGGTCTGCCTTCTCCCTTTGCAACATTCTCTTCAGAAAGGGGACTTTGCAACAAACCCTATAGCTCTGCCAAGGCTGGAGCTGGGTTTGGGTGGTGTGACTGGCTTCTGCCAGTCAGTCCCTCCTGGGAAAACCATGAGCTCTGGGGGTTCCTGTCCCCTGAACTTCCCCCTCTGCCAACCTCCCTACCCCTGGGTTTCCCCCGTGCCAATCACATAAGGCTGCCCCATGAGGCAAGGTTTATCAAAGCACTGTGTGACCTTAGGCAAGATACTTAACCTCTCTGGCTTTAATTTCTTTATTTATGAAATTGGAATTATAGTAATGCATGTCGTATGATTGCTGTGAGGGCAAATTAATTAACAGTATGTTTTCAAAGTATTTAATATAGTACTTGGTGCAGAGTAAAGGTTCAATAAATATTAGCTACAATAATAATAGCGATAATAGTAATAACGTTCAGTAACAGGCCAAGGACTTGATCATTACATCACTCCTGCCTGATGCCCTCATTCATAGCTGCCAAGCTACCAAAAGTGCTCATTACACTGGGCAAAGTAGTACACGCCTGTAATCCCTGGTGCTCAGGTGCTGAGGCAGGAGGCTCTTGAGTTTGAACCCAGCCCAGGCAACTTAATGACTTAGGGAGACCCTGTCCCAAAGTAAAGCATTGAAAAGGAGCAGTTCAGTGCAAAGGCCCTGGTTTCAATTCTTAGTACTAAAGAAAAAAAAGTTCTTATTGAGCCTGAATCTCAGCAACTGGGGAGGCTGAAGCAAGAAGATTGCAAGTTTGAGGCCAGTCTGGGCAATTCAGAAAACTATCTGATGGGGGCGGGAGAGCAGGATGTGGCTCAGTGGTGGAGAACCCCTAGGTTCCACCCTCCGTACTGCAAAAAAAAGTTCGTATTAAACAGTGGCAGGGTTGTGGATGTGGCTCAGTGGTAGGGCTCCTGCCTTGTACACACAAGGCCCTGGGTTCATTCCCCAACACCACATTTTTTTAAAAAGCCAAAAAAAAAACCCCAAACCAACCCACAAACCAGGGATGTCCTCAACAAACCAGGGTGAAGGTGGTTGTTCACCTTCACTTAAAAAAAAATCAGTGACAAACGGTTAAAAGTCCTCCGACATAGCTTTAACCCCCAAACCACTTTAAAAATCAAAGAGGAGACTCCCAGGCCCTTCCAGGGTCGCAGCAATAAGGCCTGTGATGAATTGGCTCTTTCCACCAGCTTAGAGCTTCCTGTCTCTGCAAATCAGTGACTCCAACTCTTCACTGCTGATTAAACCCTCCCAGGAGTTCTGAAGCAAGGCCAAGGCCAGTTGAGCCTGAATCCCCATGGGTGAGGCCAGGCTTGGGTATTTTCTAAAGCCGCCCTACTGGCGTTGTCGAATAAAATATAGGACACCTGGCTAAGTGTGAATTTCAGATAGACAATGAATAAATTTGTTAGTACAACCATGTCCCACATTTTGCATAGGA
>NW_004955482.1:9835475-9879048 GCF_000276665.1 Chinchilla lanigera | reverse complement strand
GCATAGGATATATATATATATATATATATATTATGAAAAAGTGTTTGTTGTCCACCCTGTGGTAGGGATTGATTTTCTCCACTTTGGCAGGACCTCAACACACAGGGCTCTCAGAACTCCCAGGGCCAGGGGCAGAGATGTTGCCTCTGCTACACGCAGGCTGTCCCTTTGGGGTGGCCACTCTGGGTGTCACCTCCCTCCCCTAAAGATGTGTGCTTCTGTGTGCCCTGGACATCACTCCTCTTGTTAGAATCCGCAGGAGTTTGATTTATTTGCTTTTGGGCTAAGCTCCACCCAGCCAGGGAGCAGGCCCATCTTGTCCCCGACTATATCTCAATACGACACCCAGGACAGGAGAGACACCCAATACACACGGGCAGAAGAAACAAACGGCACAGTCCCGGGGAGGCGGCAGATCAATTTCCTGGTTTGTGTCCCTTCGATGTGTAAGTCGATACATCTTTGCTGCTCCACTTGCGGTCCAGGGATCAGCCCCACTCCTGTCCCCTGGCAGCACTAGGAACACAGCCTCCCAGGCCTGGCCCCGGGCATGCTGCTTCTGCAGAACCCATTGCTCCCCTGTGGCACGTGGTCTCCAAGCCTCATTTTCCTCTGCTGGAAAATGAAAAGTGGGGGAGACTTTGCTGCCTCCGTCCAGCACATGGACTGCAAGGGGTGAATGCAGATTGGCTGCCTGTGGGTGCATCGTGGCTGCGATAGCGGGCCGAGGGTTATAACTCGGGGCCTGCGCTCTCCACCTCCTTGCTGGGGAGCCCTCTATCTCTCTCCGCTTCTGCCCTCAGAGTTCCAGGTCCCTACATACAACCCGACTTTGTATTACTTCTGCTCCCGCCCACCAGCACTTTCTGTTTTCAGTAGCTGGCAGAGATGTCCAGGCGCTTGTCTGCTTTGTGCGGCTCGAAACAAGCGTTTGCACGCGTGTCTGCAGGAAGCTCGGGTAGGGGCTGCCTGGAGCAGGAGGGGGCTGGGTTCAGACAGGCTGGAGTCCCCTGCGCTTGGTTTTGTCTTGTTGCAAATGTGTCGTTTGATGCAGGCCTGATCAAACACGTCCCTGAGCCGGGGGAAGTGGGGCTGGAGAGTGGAATTAACATTTTTCTCTCCGCCAAGCCTGCCGGAGTCCCGCCCCCTCCTACACGCGGCCTCATGGGGATCTCATCCAATTATAGATGGACCTCAAAGTCCAGCGTCCGCCTTCACATCGCGCGCCAGCTCTGGGGTTTCCGAAGGAGTGAGCCTACATCTATTAATGTTTTTCAGCGTCCCAGGCGGTGCGCTGGGTGCTTTGCAAACATTTTTATGGGGTTACTGGGGGAATAAAAATGAAACACAGGGTTAATGCATTTTCTGAAATCGAAAATTCCATCAACTGTAGCTTTTTCCCTCGATTTAATATCAACCACATTAAATGTATAAGTCGACTCTTTCCTGGCCACTCAAGGGGTGGTCCACAGATGCGCAATATGCACGTCACCTGAGAACTCGTGGAAAAGCAGAATCTGGTTCCCATGGCAGGTGACTGAGTCTGCATTTTAACAGGATGCCCCGTGTGTGTGTGTGTGTGTGTGTGTGCGTGTGTGTGTGTGCGTGTGTGCAACGCATGTGCACATTAAAGAGAGAGGAGCAATAGTTACAAAGCCCACCTTGATTTCAGAATCCTTACAATACAGAGGGGGATATACACATTTTAGAATTAAATGCATAGAGAAATTTTCATTTTAGATGAAGAAATTGGGGTTCAGAGAGGCAAAGTCCCTTGCCCAAGGTCACACAGCTTATTGATGTCAGAGCCAGATGTACAACTCAGATTTTCCAGGGCCATGCTGCCAGGAGCTGGAGAAGAAGAGACTGGAAGAGACAGCCATAGAGGAAGAAAGAGGAAAATCAGTCCTCCTACCACCCGGCTCCCCACCACACTGTGCTCCACTGCTCTGATGGAGGATGTCATTGTCACCAGTGATAATCAATCTCCTGTCACCTTGAGAGACTGACCTTGCCAAACAACATGGCCTGGCTGTGAATTTCCCCAAATTTTACAAAAGGTTCTGCAGGACTTTACTGTTAAAGGTGTAGACGTGCCACAGGTCATCATCAGACATGGGGGTGATGATTTGCATACAGGAGCTTCCTGCAGGTCTCATGTCCGCGTCACTCCCTCAGAGAGCCTCCCCTGACACACAGCCTCAATTAGCAGCTGTCCCCTCCTAGCACATCACCAGGCCCCTACACTCCGTGTGGCACTCGTCTTTGGCTGAGATGCTGCTGCCTATTTGCTGGCTGTAATCTGTCTTCCCCTGCTGGAATGTCAGCCCCTTACGGGCAGGGGTCCCATCCACATGGCTCGCCAATGGATTCCGGAGCCTCCACAGGCCCTGGTACACAGTAGGTGTCCAGTGGATATTTATTAAGTCAATAACCGGGGATGAATGGATGGATGGATGGGCAGATGGCTGATGGATGGATGGATTGATTGATGGATGAGTGGGTGGATGGATGATGGATGAATGGATGAATGATGGGTAGATGGATGGATGGATGGATGACAGATGGATGGATGGATGGTGATGTATGTATGAATGGGTGGATAATGGGGAGATGGATGGATATAGATGGATGATGGGATGATGGATGGATGACTGAATTTTAGACAGCCAGAGGGTTTGGGAAGGACTTGCTTTCGTTTTTAAGACTTTGAACCTTCAAAGGAAACTATCCAATAAAAATACAACCACTTTCAAACATGATCCCCATCAAAACTGAAACCCGTTTCATTATGAAAGAAGACAATTTAAAAACAAAGCTAGCGTTTACCTGGCAACAATGACTCATCTCTGACCTTTAACTAATAAGGTATTTAGAAAATCAAAGCACATGCTCATCACTTCCTCCTTTCTTTGCTCCATGTTCGCCCCCTGTTGGAGTCTGGGGCTCCCCAGTGATCCGGGGAGGACGTGGAGCCTTCTCTTTGCAGGCTTGGCTAGCTTGAGGGGAGCCCAGATGCTGGGCTGGTACTCTGAACAGCCCCATGAGCGTCCTGGTGTGTGCAAATGACAGAAAAACTTCCCGTCTTCCAGGTCGGGATTACCTGGGGCCAGGGACAATGGCTTGGTGAGCAAACGCCCCAGGTATGTCCTTGGCAAAGCACCTCTGTTTGGGGACCAGCCTGCCTGTCTATCTCGACAGCCTCATCTGACCCCAGGGAGGGTTTGTCTGAGTTACAAAGGGTTGGAGTCACCGGTGGTCTTGACACCTTTTGTGTCCCAACCTGATCTCTTTAAGATTCTCTTTGGTCATTCCCTAAGCCTCAGCCCCAAAGTCTGTTCCTAATCCCGCACACGTGGGCTCTCTCTCTCTCTCTCTCTCTCTCTCTCTCTCTCTCTCTCTCTCTCTGTCTTTCTCTCCCTCCGCTTCCCTTCTGCCTGCTGTACCCTCCCTCCCCTCTCCCTTCATCTCCTCTGCAATTAGTTGCTACAGGATGCCCAGTAAAAACACCCCAAACTCCCAGCCACGTGGGCTCCTCCAGGTGGCAGTCTGAAGGACGCGGCCCGGCCCACCTCCCTGTGCTCTGGGGCTGGTGTGGCTGCAGGGCCTGCCAGTGTCCCTGCTCCCCTGTGGATGGTGCTGGGGACTGTGACCAGGGTCCTGGCATCAAGGACGGGACGGAGACTGAAGCCCAACCATGCAGAGCATGAACCATGAACACAGGACCTCGAACCAGATGCAGACTTGAACCTACGTTGGCTTAGCAGGTGTGAGTCCAGGCAAGGGACTGGACTTTCTGGACCCTCTGTTTATTCTGCTGTGGAACAGAATAAAGACTGTTACAAGGCTCCAGGGGTCCCACAGAAGAGGCTGCAGCTGCCCTTCTAAGGGGGGTCTGGAGAAGTGAAGGGGGGGAGGTGGGAAGAGTGTGCAGGCAGCTGGCCTATCCTAGGGATGAAGAATGTTGCTGTAAGCAGCTCCCCCATGCTGGCCAGCAAGCAGGTGGCCCCCTCCACCAGGGGTCATGTGGGGCTGGAACTGCACCCTAGGCTACATCCTCTGTTGGGACTGGGATGTGGCTCGTGGGTGCTGGTCCCACCTTGACTGTGGGTTCCTGGGCTAGGAACTTCAGACCCAGCCCCTTCTACCCCCAAAAGGTGCAGAGAAATCCCGGTGGCTGGGGTGGAAAGTGCTTTGTGCACACTGGGAAGTGCTTTGATATGGAGGCAACCACTCAGCAAACTGTAGAGGGCCGTGCAAGCCGAGCCGAAAGGACACTGTAAAATTGAAACCTGTTGGCTCTGGTCCCTGGCTGGCCCAAGTCCCGTGAAAACGGTGGCATTGGTTTCCCAGATCAGCATAAGGAACAGAGAGGGCAGAGCTCCTGTGGTGGGAGATCAGGAGGGAAGGCGGGGCACCAGGGGCCAGGCCGGCTGGAGGAGGGCTGCTGTGTCCTCAGGCCCTGTGCACCTTCTGTCCAGGCCTGGGCCAGCCAACCCTGAATTTGTGTTTCTCAAAGTGTTTCCAGGGAGGACCCCTTGACGTGGGACCATCGCAGTTCTCCAGTGTTTGTTTGTCTTTGCTATGCAGTTTTTTTTAATGTCTTCTGAAGTACCTCCTCTGTGACAGAGCCTGGGAACTATACTGCAGCACCCTCTGCTCCACCCTGACCCTTTCCTGGTGTCTCTGAGGAGACAAGGCCCCGCCGAGCTGCTGGCCATGGTGCCAAGTAATCCAGGGCCGGCCACATGGCAGGCACCTGCAGATGCCTCCTGAATGAAATGAACTGAAGGACTGAAACCTTTGCAGGCCTCGAGCTCCTCCTCTGTGAAATGGGAAGGATGACCACCCCATCTTGCTGTTGGTCCTTTGGAGCAACTTAAACTTTGGTCCTTCGGAGGACAGAGCGAGGCAAGTGTGGGAATGCTTGTCACAGAGAGCGCATTAGGGATGGAAGGGTCAGAGCGCTGTGCGTGTGTGCGTGTGCGTGTGTGTGTGTGTGTGTGTGTGTGTGTGTTAGAGAGAGGGAGAGAGAGACAGAGAGACAGGGACAGAGATGGACTCCCATTCCTCATCACCACAGAACTCAAGCTGCAGCCAGAGCAGCTCTGTGAACCTAAGACCCCCCCCAAAAGGACTGACTTGCTGCCTCTAAACTGTCAGCCTGAGTTGGGGGTTCCCCCAAAGCAGACCCTGGACCTAGGTCTGGGGTGCAGGCAATTTATTTGGGGAGGGAGGATGTGTGCGAGACAAGGACAAAACAGGTGTTGTCTGGGTTAAAGAGCAGGTTCCCGTTCTGGGGAGCCAGGGGCTGACCCCCCGGGAGCCTCTGTGCAGCCTCGGAACCCCGCCTCACGCTGTCCCCCCGAGGGACAAGGACACCGGGCTGTTTCTCCCCCCGCCCTCACCCTTCCAAGGCCGCCGGCTGCCGCTGTGCATGCTGGGTCTCCCGCAGCTTGTGGCGGCCCTGGGGGCCTGGGAGAAAGTGCTCACACAGAAAGACAGGCATTGCAGCGACCATGGGCCTGGGGATGGGGGCATCCAGGACGGTCGCAGGTAGGTTCTGGGCCCAGCAAGGCTTCCTGGTCATCCTGCTGACTTGTGAAGACCCTCTCTGCACCCGCGTGGCTCGGTGGTAGAGCACGGGCCTGGCCCGTGTGAGCTCCTGAGTTCCACGCCCTGCGCAGCAGGACAGAACCACAAAAACCCAGCCTCCAAGTCTTCTCTGTCTGCCCTCGCCGGCACTGTCCCTTCAAGAAAGGGCAAGGTTTTGAGCTGTTTTAAGAGCTAGAGAGAACCATAAGGAAGAAAATCGTACTCAGGGAGGAATCGTACTCAGCACCTCCAGCTGCACATGGGGCTGCCACATTCATTATTGCGTTAAAATCAGCACGAGGTAGATACCATCTCCTATCTTTTCTAATGACAAAGAAACAGAGGCCCAGAGAGGCGAAGTCGCCTGTCCAAAGTCACACAGCAAAGCGCGTGCTGTTTCCCACCTATCCCACAGCTGCCTGTTGACCTCGCTGACTTTGCAGGTGAATATTTATTGCCAGTTGTCACCTAGATCCAGCTGCTCGGGTCCTCCCATGCAGACCCACGGGACCAGCATCCCCCAGGATTGTCAAAAGGTAGCATCACAGGCCCCAGGCCTACTGCATCAGAATCTGCATTTGAGCAAGACGCCGCGGCATTTGTGTGCACGCTCAAGGCTGAGAAGCACGGGCCTGGGCCAACTCAGGGACTGGGACAGCATCTTCTTAGCACTTCCCTTCGATCCTAAGAGAGCGTTCTGCCGGTTCACGGCAAATGATGAAAAAGTAAAGCAAATAATAAATGCTGCTGGCCAGAGCCTGAGTCTGTGCAGCTGATGGGGGGGTGACTAGCCATGAATGGAACAAGCAGCCTTTGGTCACCGCAATATCCATGCTGCACCCGCGTGGTGCAATGCATCATGCAGACGTAGATTTGTGGGTCACCGATTCAGGGCTGGGTGGAGCTCCAGGTGCCTTGGGGGAGATCAATAAGCAACTGCAACTGTTATTACATTAACAGCACCGAGGCTGTGGAGAGGCGGTGCCCGCCTAGCAGCCCATGTTTGGCAGGCATTGGGAGCCCCTCTCGGCCGAGGGCAGGGTCTTCCTGCAGCTCTGCCTCTGGGAGTGGAGCTCAGAGGAGATGGCGGGGTGGGCTGGCTGCAAGGTGACCCCAGAAGATTCCCCTGGCTGCACACTGTCCCCACACAGAGGCATGAGATGGGGGAGAGGACTATGCCCACGGGGCACTCAGAGATGGCGAGAAGTCAGGGGAAGAGGCTCTCCTAGGGCTGGGATCAGGGTCCAGACTGTGTCCAGGATCAGGACTCAGGAAATAACATGGTCAGTGTTCAGGCTGTGACTGGGATGAGGGCTCAGCCTGCGGTCAGGGTCACGGCTCAGGTTATAACTGGTTAACGTGTGAGTGTGCCCAAGGCCTGGGCTGTAACAAGCCTCAGAGCTGACCGTGACCGATCAGAGTCTGTAAGTGGGGTTAGGACTCAATCTGCAACTGGGATCCGGGCTCACTCGGGCTTCTCTGGGCCAGGACTGACGTCCAGCTCTCAAGCAGGCCCAGGCCTCCCCTCTGACCCGTCAGTACCCGCCTACCTATTTGGGAACTGGAATCTCACAATGACCCAGAGCGTCAACCTCTGGCCCACCCTCAGTGCCCCGGACGTGCCCTGCCGCACTTCCCTAGGACAGGTGTCCTCCCCTGCCCGCCGCCTCAGTGAGTCCGGCCGGGCCTGGCACGGCCATGGGCACCGAGGGCTCCGGGCTCCGCCGCCCCCTGCGCCTGCCTCCCGCCTCCCTCCCGCTGCCGCCAGCTGCCGGCTCCGTCTGCTCTCTCTCGCTCCCCCTCTCCGCCTTAGAGACAGCTATAAGTCTCCCGTGAAATATATACAGTGTAAATATATAAAAAGCTTGTGCCTGCCTGCTGCTTATGTATTCATGAAATAGTAAATAAATTTTATGGGATAATTTGAAGGCTGCCAGGAAGCTGGGAGATGAAAACGAAGGCCTAATGAGATGGAGTAGCAGGGCGGCACACGCACAATCGATCCGCCGCTGCCTGGCCCGAGCCGGGACAGCCTGTCTCCCGCGGCCCAGGGCCACGCTGATGAGACACCGCGAGGGCTTCCGGGGCTCATAAAGCACGGGCGGCCACAGCGCGGGGGTGGGGGAGGGAAGGCCAGTGAGGGGGCCGACAGCCTCCTTCTGGGAGACCGGGGCGAGCGGAGGTGGGCTGAGATCGTTCCTACCCCCAACCTGGCCTTGCTGTGTAACCTCGGGCCTGTCGTGTCCCCACTGTGTGCCTCAGTTTCTCCAGGTGTATAGTGAGGATCTGACAGCCCTTTCTCGGCCCTGGCCTCTCCCTGCTGGTTATGTCTTGCAGGGGTAATGAGAGGCTTATTTTATGCTCACTGGGCTCGCATCTCCCTCCACTTAACGCCCGCTCCCTCCTAGCAGGGTCCCCCTCTGTTGTTGCTGTTGGGTTATCCTGGTCTCTGGTAGTAACCGGCTAAGAGCTGGTTCTCCAGAAATGTGCATTGATTGGATGGATAATGGGATGAATGGGGGAATGAATGAATGAACGAATGAGAGGAAGACCCAGAACAGACCCAGTCCTGCCCCCTACTCCCCACCCTGCGTCCCCACCTCAGTGCAAGCCGCCATCATCTTGCGCTTTGACCCCTACAGCAGCGCCCCCTCTGGTCTCCAGCCCCAGCAGGGCCTCACAGCGCATTTTCTCCATAGTTGCCAGAGCTTCTATTAAAGCAACAATTCAGACCGCAGCCCACCGGGGCTCAGCCAGTGCTTCCTGCGTCACACAAGGTTCTGGATCGTCAACCACCTGCCCCTCTGGCCACCCTACCGCTCAGTACTCGCTCTCTCCACTGCAGTTATTGGCCTCACTGCTCCAGGACCCTGCCACAGGGCCTTTGCACCAGATCTTTCCCTCTGCCTGGGTATCCTCAGCGCAAGCTCTTCACCTTCTTCAAGTCTTTGCTGAAATCCTGCTTTCTCTCTGGGCTGCGCTGATCCCCTACATAAAAACTCATTCCCCCAAGCACTTAGTTTCTAACTGGTTATAACTGTTGGTCTCTGGCTGCTGTCTGTGAGAACCGTGACCTCCCGCAGCTGAGGTCTGGCTGCTCAGGGCTGAGTCTCCTGCACGGGAGGCACCCATCAGACCCTCGGTCTGTGGTGATTGGCTGAATCAATGAAGGGATGGATGGACGACCAAGGGACCTCCCAAGGCCGATTTCATTCCTCTTTTTTTTTTTTTTGAGGATTTTATTGAGTATCTTCTGGGAGCCAGGCCTTGCCCTGGGTGTCAGGAGTGGGCAGTTCTGGGGGTGCGGGAGGGGGTAGGGAGGAGTGTGACCAAACAGCAGTGTCACCCGACCAGCTGTCACCTAACATCCGGGGTCTTACTTAGAGCGCAGCCTCCTTCCGGCCTCTGCCCTGAGTCGCCTCCCTGCAGGACACACCTGGGGCACACCTGTGGCTTCTGACCCCCATGCCGCCAGATTCCCCGAGAAGCTGCTTTCTTGACACCAGTATGATTTTCCCCGGTCATGCAAAGACGTGAGCGTGTTACACATCGTCTCGCTGTGCCGGAAATAGGTCAGCTCCGGAAATCCAGCACTGTGTTCGCGGGATTTGTACCACCGCAAAGCGTCTCTCTCGCCGCCTCTCCTCTTTCTCCTGGCGCCTCCTCCCTCAGCTCTAACACTGCTCGTGTCCCCTGTGCCCCCGCCATTTCCCCTGGAGCGACGTATGTACCGCTGGGAGGAGCGGGGCCGCAGGACTTTGGCCTCATTACCCTGAAGAACCGTACCCGCCAGCCCTTTGCGCACTCCTGTCCCCAGCGGGAGGGGCAGATCCTGCAGCCCAAGCACAAGGCCAGTGGGCAGGACTCGGCATCCACCCTCCCCTGCTCCTCCTTCTGCAGGGGGAAGCCGGGATGTCTCTTGTCCAGCTCCGACCTCCCGCGGACAGAACAAGCAACGAACCAAGAGGGCAAGAAAGTAAAGAATCCAGGGCTGGGGATTTAGCTCAGCGGCAAAAGCGCCTGCCTGGCAAGCGCAAGGTTGTGAGTTCGGTTCCCGGTGCCGGAGAAAAACCAAAAAAAAAAAAAAAAAGAAAGTAAAGAATCCGGAGCCGTGGGCATCCTGGGGCCTGCCACCCGCTCGCACAGGAGACCTTGCAAGAGTGACTGTACCTCTCTGAGCCTCAGTTGTACCACCTGCAGCATGGGCATAAAATCGGGGAGCCTTAGCTGGCGGGGTCAGGATTAACATCAGGTGAAGTGCTGGGCAGGTCTTAAATGCTCAGAGCCCGGCCCATCCCTGCGCGTGCTCTTCCCCTGCCCCTCCTCACCCTTCTAGGTCTGCGGAAGCCCCGCCCCCGCTTCCCGACCCTCCGAGTGCCCGGTTCCTCCGTGAAGCCTCCCCCTGGGGGGTCCTGGAAAGATGGGGCGTCCCAGAAAACAAGGCGGGAGGAGCACTGGCTTGGGAGGCAGCCTCTGGAGCTGCGTGAGGTCAGTGAGCTGGCGCACAGGGCTGCCAGGTTCAGTGGCAGGGGCAGAGGCAGGGGCAGAGGCAGGGGCAGGGGCAGGGGCAGGGGCAGGGGCAGGTCGAGCACACAGCCTGCCTCGATGAGACTAACCCGGGATGAAATCTTGCCTCTGCCATCTTCTGCCCCTGCTTCCTGGCCTTCCGGATAAAGTGAATGGTAGGACCTGTACCCCTGGACTCCCGAGCCCACTACAGAAAGCGGTTGGTTCGGACAGAATTCAAAAAACTAAAAATAGAAATTCCACCGGACCTGGCTAGACCTCTCCTGAGTATTTCCCTGAAAGCAGTAAAGACATCATGCTGAACTATGCATGCTTACAGTGGCACAATTCACAATAGCGGAACTAAGGAGATAGCCTAAAAGCCCTTCAACAGACAAATGCATGAAGAAATGTGGTCCATATGCACAATGGAGTAGTATGCAGCCATAAAGATGGATTTGAGTCATCTGTAGGAAAATGGATGGATCTTGAGACTGTAATGTTAAGTGAAATAAATCAGACACAGAAAGTTAAGTATCATGTGGCTTCTCTTATATGAGAAACCCCAAATACAAATAAATTAAAATAAAGAAGTGGTAGGAAACAGAGGTTGGCTTTTTAGAGATAGGGAAGGGAATTGAAAATGATCAAGATTATATGTACATACTATATATAGGTAACAATTCCCCCAAACAAATGTAATTATTGTGGCTCATGTGAAGACAGACTGCCAGGCCTCAGAGTCCAACCTGAGCTCCATTAGACTGATGAGCAGAACCGATGCCCCAGCAGAGACTTCACTTTGAGACGCTCAGGGAGCTGCTGGGAACTGCAGTCTGTCCCTCCGTCCCTCCCAGGCGGAAATCCAGCAGGGAGCTGGAACCGCCAAGTGTCCATAACAGTAGGGCACCAAGGAGGAGCCTCCCCTCATGTCTCTTTTCAAAGCTGCTCATAAAATCTACAAAGGCCAGAAGCCAGTCCAGGCACAGAGAAGAGCGTGGCTTCCCTGCAGGGTCCACGGGTGGTGGGGCCAGATCCATGCCCTACTGGGGGATCTCCCGCTGGAGGCCGCTGCTCTGACAGAGGTGTGGACCCCGCTGGCAGTCACACTGCTACCCATTTCCACTTCTATCCCGCGGGATAAGCTATATGCGGGGTAAGCTGTGTGCATAGCACAGATTGCAGACAGGAGGAGGCACAAAGGTTTGTTTAGCTCACAGTTTGTGGAGGTTTCAGTCTATAATCAGCTGGCTCCAAGGCAGGGTGACACATGGCACAGGGGCAACAGTTCAAGGAGGCAGAAGACAGCAAAAGCGGCAAGAACAAAAAGGGGGATGGCAGAGCAAGCCTCTTTTCCTCCCTTACTGTATGCCAGCTATCCGCCCACCCCATTGTCATGCCCTCCTCTTTCACAAGCTCAGGATGTTTACAAAAGGAGGACCCTGGCCCCCTGCTGAATTAAACTTCTCAAGTTGACACAGTGTATCAACTATTACGGTGCTGTGTATTTAAGATTTACTCATGATAAAGCTGGTACCTGTAACTTACTTATTAATGATTGCAGACCACTCTACTGCACAAATATGTCATAATTTGTTAGCACATTCACCCCTCAGCGCACACTGAGGGTGTTCTTAGTTTTTACAATTTAACAGTCACTACTGCAATCAACAATCTCGAGTGTTTCATATGTATGAGACTGTCTCAGAATCGAGGTGTGGAATGGCTGGGTTATAGCGTGTATATGTCTTCAGTCTAAACACAGATTGCTAAATCAGTCTTCAGAGTGGTTCTACCAACCACACCCATCTGCCACGTGTAAATATCCCCCGGGTCCACTTCTCACCAGCACTTGATACTGTCAGCTTTTCCATTTCTGTCAACCTGATGGTGGGAAAGACGAGTCTTCCCATTTGAACCTGCACCTCCCGTCCACAGATGGACTCAGGGTCTTGTCCACGTTGCTGACATACAGAATTCTTCTTCAAATCGCCTCTTCATATCCGCTGTCTAATTCTCCACTGAATCATCTCCTTTTCTGGTCTTGCTGGTTTGTAGTCCCTTTATATACAGGATACTACCTCCGAAACAATTGCTTATCTGCACTGTAAATACCATTCCCAGGCTGTAGCCTGTCCTTTCACTTGGATTATGGTGTTTTCGGTTGCAAGGAAGTTGTAAATTTTAATGTATCCCTTCATGCATACTTTCAAAAATCTATCCAGCTCCTTACAATCAGAGAGCTCACGGATCTGTGTCTAGTGTGTGAAGGTCCTGCCTTTTCACATTCAGTTCTTCCACCTGGAACTGATGTGTCTGCGGTGTGAGGTGGGTGAGGACCCAGGGGGTGTTCCTTGGAATTCTCTCCACCTTTCGGCTCTGCTTTCCTTGGCTTTGGCCTTGAAGGCTTTCTTCACACCGTGGCAAGGACGGCCACAAGCCACTGGCCGAAGTCCTTGGACTTTGGCAAACTTCCTGTCCACTGTGTAAAACAGCTCACCACGTCATGCGCAGTTCCTTTGTCTTCGAATGCTTCCTCTGTCAACATGAAGATCAGGCCTATGTCTAGATTCTCTTATCCCAATCCCTCGAGGGAGATTTCCTCGGCTCCTCATTGACAGTTACCAGGGGTCCTGCCTCCCTTCCCCGAGCTTGCTTTCTTCTCGTTCCAACATTGGAGATGTGAGTTTGAAGCCCACTCTGCTGCTCATTAGCCACGACCTGGCACTCTGACATTACACTGGCCGCCATGTCAGTAGGCAATGGGAAATTTTCAGCTCCATTGTAATCCTTATGGAACCACCACGCAGTCAACTAAAACATTACATGGCACATGGCTGTATGTTCCCACCTCAGGGCCTTTGCACGGGCTGTTCCAGCTCCCTGGCACCCTCCTTCTCTAGGTAACAGGGTGCCCTCTTCTTTCACCAAGTGTCTGCGTATGATGCTGCAGTTCCACGCCCAACGCTTCTTACCCCTCCCCTGATGTGCTGTTCTCCTGGGTGTTTCCAACCATCAGACGTTGTTACACATCCTACTTATTCGTCTTGTTGCTATCGGCCCCAGAACATCAGTCCCACGCAGGCAGAGAGTCTGTCTTGTTCACCTGCATTTGCACCGTGGGGCCTGGAGTGAGACACCGAGGTGCTGGGGGTGACTTGGCGTCTTCCTGCCTGTGGGAAACCCTGAGGTCTGTGCAGAGGCAATGTGTCTGGGAGGGATTTTCAAGGCCCGTGGGGCTGAGCTGGTCTCAGATTGCGGCCTGGGGAATGGAGCTCTGCACCCGAGGTGGCGATGGGAAGCTCGTTGCTTGTTGTGGGACGCAGCCGGGCAGCCCAGCGCCGGTCCTTTCTGCAGCCGCCTCCTCAGTGAGGTAGAGAGGCCTTTTCTTCTTTCCCTCTCCTCCAAAGCCGATCTTTATATTGATTTCTCCACCTCCACCTCCGGCCACAGTCAGCCGGCACAGAGAGAGACTGAGCGTGTTGGTTTTGCTTAAGAGCCGCAGTCTCAGAAGCACACCACCACCAGCAGCTGCCACATCGGGCTACAGGGCCTGGCACCTGCACAGACAGCCCCGGGGCTCTAGAGAGAAGCATGCCCGCTCCCCTTCTCTTCCAGCACCCACTCGGGAGTGGTCTGGGTCAGTCTTTCATGCCCTCAGCATTGTCTGGGTGCCTGGTGTATACAGGCTCCACCGCAAAGTTCAATCACTGGGAGATTCATTCAACTGATATTTAATGAACACCTACTGTGTGCCGGTGCTGTTCTAGCTAACACCCATTGCTCTGTAGCTGCAGGTTCTGCATGCACAGATCCAACCAGCTACAGACCAAACACGTTCCAGAAAGGGCTGGAGGGTGTAGCTTAGAAACAGAACTTTTTGTCTAGCATGTGTGAGGTTATGGGTTTGATCCCCAGCACTCTCAAAAACATAAAAAAAAAAAATAAAACCATGCACCTTGGTGCATTCCTGTAATCCTAGCACTCTGGGAGGCTGAGGCAGAAAGATGACAAGGTTGGACCCAGCTTGGGCAGTTCAGCCACTTAGTGAGATGCTGTCTCAAAGTATAAAAAGGCTGGGGGTGTAGGTCAGTACAAAGGTTCTGGGTTTGATCTCCAGTCCGAGAGAGAGAGAGAGAAAGAGAGAGAGAGAGAGAGAGAGAGACTGAATCTGTACTGAACATGTACTTTTTTTTTTTCCTATTCCCTAAGCAGCATTTATTTATACAGCACTGACAATGAATCAGGTATTAGAAGTAATCTGAAGATGATTTAAAGTATACGGGAAGATGTGCTTAGCCCCATCATTGTAAATAAAGAACCTGCGCACGCACAGATTTTGGTATGTGGGGGTCTTAGAACCCATCTCCCATGGACACCAAGGGCTGGCTGGCCTGGATGACAGGGCGAGGTGACAGGTGTGGACAGCAGAGATGAAACCTCCGAAACTTGTAAGTGGGAAACAAGGGGAAACTTAGGCAAACTATCCACCGTATTGTGTCACATGATGGTAAGTTCAAAGGACAAAAGGAACTCAGGCTACAGAGGGCAGTGGATGTGGAGGCGGGTAGGCTGCAGTTTTCTCTAGGAGTTAGGGCCGCCTTTGAAGCTAAGGTGATCTGCAAGCAGAGTTGGATGAGGGAGGAGGGGTAGGGAGGGATCTGACTGGAGGAGGCGAGGAGGCAGCCACTGGCAATGCCAGGCCAGAAGCGGCAGTGGCATCAGCAGGTGCACAGGTTCCAAGTTCCAGGGAAAACCCCAGAGCCAGTGCTCCTGGAGGGACTGAGGGGCAGGTGGCGAGCTGCGGGAAGTCCCGGCTGGAACCTGTAAGGCGCTGCATGCCCTGGCGCGGACTGGGCTTTGCCTCTGTCCTGAGACGGGCGTGTGGGATGTTCAAGTGTGGGAGGCAACGTGATCTGACAAATGACAACAGGAGCATCTGGCTGCCAGGCGGAGAACACACCGAGGAAGGGACAGCGCGGGGGCCGGGCTGCGTCTTATTTCACTCCTTTATTGGAAGACACTGGCTGAATTTCTAGCCATCACCGCTGCCTACAGTGAATGCGCTACCTAGAGCGAGCGGGAGTCTCCCCGGCCACAGGTGCATGAGTGGAGCCGATGTCCTAGCCAGGATGAGGACAGCACATTCTGTGAGAGGGCAAGTGGGGGACCCGGAGTCTTTTGTTTTGTTCTTTGCTTTTTACGCTCTTGTCTTTCCTCGCCGTCCCCATCCTACCACCACCTAGACTGACAGTCAGAATCTGCCTGGGAGTACGAGGCGCTCAGCTCGGACTGGTTTAAAGACATAAGTGGAACGGACTGGATGACAAAACTGAGAAGTTCGGGCTTCGGGCCGGCTGGACCCAGGGGGTGGCCGTTCCTTGAGCTTGTCTCTTTCCCCCTTTCAGCTCTGCTTTCCTCAGCTTTGACCTTGAAGGTTCTCTTCACAGGGTGACAAGAATGGCCACGAGCCACCGCCTGCATCCTTGTACTCTGGCAAACCTACAGCCAGAGACCAGGTCTTTTCTTCTTGAGACAGGGTCTCACCATGCAGTCCAGGTTGGCCCCAAACTCACTTTGTAGCCCAGGCTGGCCTCGAACTTGCAGTATTTCTCCCACCTCAGCCTCCTGAGCGCTGGGATTACAGGTGTGCAGCACCACACCCGGCTTCCCTGCTCTGTATGTACTGTCTTGGGTGCTGGAATCACCTATAGTCGTCCCAAAAGGTGGACATCAAGGCAGCTGTCCACCTCCCAGCTAAGAGACCATTTCTTTACCAGCAGAAGTACCAGGATAGAAGCTTACTGGGACTGGAGGTGTAGGTCAGCAGCAACAGCGCCTTCCTAGCAAGCGGGAGGCCCTGAGTTCGATACCCAGTACAGCAGGAGCAGGGGCAGGGGCAGGGGCAGCTTATTGGCCCAGCTGGATCATGTACATATCTTTAACCAATCATTGTGGGTAGAGATACGAAGTGCTCTGATTGGCTGGGGCTGGTCTCTTGCCCACCCTTGACACTAATGGACAGCTGTACCTGGCCTACTGGAGCTGAGAAAGGAAGAAGGCAGTTCTTCCAAAGACTGATGGGCAAAAAGCCAGGCAAGGCGGCGCACACCTGTAATCCCAGTACTCGGGAGGCTGAGGCAGGAGGATCGTTGTGAGTTCGAGGCCAGCCTGGGCTACAAAGTGAGCTCAAGTTCAGCCTGAACTGCATAGTGAGACCCTGTTTGAAAAAGACAAAAACAAAAACAAAGATTGATGCGCAGAGAACCATCGAAGAAGAGGAAGGAGTGGGTCCCAGGCCACCTCTGACCTGCGGTGCTGTCAGGACATCCCTGAATTACCCCATAAAACTTTTGCAGTCACTCATTTTCCTGAGCTGGGACTCAGAAGCTCACAAAACACAGTCCAGGGCAAAACGCTGTGGGAAGCTCAGTTACAGTTGTTTGCAAACAAAGTGCAGACCATAAACATAAAACTTGGGGAGGTCTGGGCTCAGCCAGCAGCCCCAAGGCCATCTGGGCCCCTGCCAAGTTAGAAGCCGCAGGAAACAGCAGAAACACAGCAGCCAGGGGATGCTCAGTGGGGAGAAGGCTCTGAATCCTACAAGCTGCAAAGCCAACCATGTCTAACACAGTAACTGTCCCTGCCCTGCCAGGAGGGACGCAAGAGCCATTGAATCCATCCCCTGCCTCCTCGGAGCCGGAAAACCCTCCCAAACCGTACGACCGCAACATCGTGTAGAGTTGTCTTCAGCAAATGGATTTCGACAATGAACCCAGTTTATGTTTGTTGCAAAAATGCCCTACACAATAATTAGTAGCTTCCTAGAGGCTGAGGCAGGAGGATCACAAGTTCAAGTGCAACCTCTGGGCAATTTAGCGGTTTAGGAAGACTCTGTCTCAGAGTTTAAAAAAATAATTTTTTTGAGGGGCTGGGGACATAGCTCAGGGTGAATCCCCCAGGTTCAGCCTCTAGTACAGCGGGGAATAACCAGTGGCTTCCTCCGATAAAAAAATATAAATGTTCTTTTTCCTCCCCACAGGATCCCTTCCTCTTTGTCCTTAACACATTCCTTTGGTGGTTGATGTTCAGGCTGGCAGACAGCTCAGAACTGCAAGGTCACTCTTGAGTGACCTTGAGAATCTGCATACCTTGTCACTTTTTTTTTTTTTTTTTAACCTTGGTTCTGGCCCTGTTGAATTTTATTATCCTTACTGTCAATGCCCTTAAATTCTTTGTGGGGAAAGGTGGAATGTGAGTTAAATAAATAGATGAGCAGGAGTAAGGTAGAGCAACCCCAGGGAAGGCGCCTTGCGGTTAGAGACTGGGGAGTCACTGGAAGGCGGATGCAGGACAGTTGTATAGTTGTGAGCAATATAATTTTTTGTGTGCGTGTGGTACTGAGATTGAACCCACGGTCTTCCTACTGTGCTACATCCACAGCCAGTGTTTTGTTTTGAGACAAGATCTTATTAAATTGGCCAGACTGGTCTCAAATTTATGCTCCTCCTGCCTCAGCCTCCCAGAGTGCTGGGATTAGATTTGTGACACAGTGTCCAGCTGTGGCATAGTTTTAAAGCCAGGAGAAGTGAGTATCTTAGTTTGTTAAGGCTGCTGTAACAAAATACCACAAACTGGGCACTTACAAAGTACAGAAATTTATTTCTCCCTGTTCTGGAACCCGGAGCCCGAGATCAAAGTGGTGGCAGATTCCGTGTCTGGTGAGAGCCCACTTTCTTATTCGAGAATGAGGCCTTCTAGCTGTGACTGACGTGAAGGACAGGGTGAGGGGTTGCTCTGGGGTCCCCATCAGTAAGGGCACTAATCCCATTCAAGAGGGCTCCCCCCTCACAACCTAACCCCAAGTCCCCACCTCCTAACACCAAGGCAGTGGTGGTCAGGTTTCAACTTATGAATTCTGGGGAGACGCGAATATTTCAGACCTTCGAAGTGGGTTTGAGCACTCAGCCTTTGATCTGAACAGTCTGGAGCCAATTACATAATCACTCTGAGCTTCCATTTCCTGATCCTCACAATCGGGTTACTCAGCTTTGCTAGTCACCAGGAAAAAAGGCAAGTTACAACTGCAAGGACACATCCTCACACGCCTGCTAGCAAAATCAGAGATCGACAACACCAAAAGCCAGCAAGTGTGTCAGGCAAGCTGAACAACACACACTCAGTGAGTAATCCACTTGGACACCCTGGCGCTCGACTCTTCTGTCACCAGGGAAAGCTGGTGGGAAGTTAAGATGGTGCCACCGCTTTGGACATGTGTGTAGCAATTCCTTATGAAACCACACCTACCTTTATCCCATGATGCAACAGTTCCACCCCTAGGTATGTGTACAAGGTAAATGCAAATACATGTCCACAGAAATATTTGTATAGCAGCTTTATCCATAATAACCCCGAGGTGGAAACCGCCCAGTGTCCCCAACAGGTGACTGGATAAACACCCTGCAGTGGGGAGCACTCAGCGATAACGAGGAATGGACTGGCAGTGTGCACCGACACGATGAACTTGCAGGACTGATGCTGAGCGAAACCTTTGACCAAGAGATGCTTGTACAGCTCCACTCACATGGAGTTCCACAACAGCAGAGCTAATCGGTGGTGGAAAAGGACGGAAGAATGCTGTTGCCTCGGCGGGTTGAAGATTGGCTGGGAAGGGGAATGAGGACCTTTGGGGAGAGAGAGGAAAGTCCCGTGTTGTTACAGGAGTTTGGGCTGCTCCAGTGTAGACATTTATCAGAACCCATCAGATGATTCACTTGCTGTTTGTAAATATTACTTAAAACTGAAAAGGAGCCCTAACCAAGTACTGCTTCCTGAATGAGAGGGTGCTGAAGGGTTTGGGGGAAAGGTGCAGATGTGTGCCAGTTTCCTTGAACTGCTTTAAAAAGTGGGAAGGACTGATGGATGGATAGAGGGATGGATGAGTGGAGGGAGGGATGAATGGATGGAGGGAGGGAGGGAGAGAGGGAGGGGTAGAGGGAGAGAGGGAGGGATAGAGTGAGAGAAGGATGGATAGATGGCGGATGGATGATAGAGGGATGGGTGGGGTGGATGGAGGGAGGGAGGGAGGGAGGGGTGGTTGGAGGGATAGGTGGATAGATGGGGGGAGGGCTGCAGCAGTCTGTGATAACGGTGAAAAGTTAAAGGTAGAATCTAGATAGCAAATATATGGCAAAATTCTTTTGTCTCGGAGGATTGTCGCGAGTTCGAGACCAGCCTGAGCTACAGAGTGAGCTCAAGGCCAGCCTGAACTGCATAGCAAGACCCTGTCTCAAAAGACAAAAAAAAAAAATCTTTTACCTCTGTGGAACGTTTCAGAATGGAATGTTGAAGGGAACGAGTCAGGAAAATCCACCTCACTAGGTGGACACAAGGATCAAGGGGGTGAAGTCACCACAGTGGCCAATCAGGAGAGGACGCCCACCCCTGAGAACAATCACAGGGAGAGACAGTGGAAAGGACAGGAGGTCAGATAAAGCATGGCAAGACCCGGTGGGGCAATTCCTTCCTCCTAGCTCGGCATGTTGGCACCTGTCAGTCGTCCCAGCATTCAGGGAGGCTGAGACAGGAGGGTTGCAATTTAAGCCCCACTTGGACAATTTAGCAACTTAGAGAGGGTTCAGCATCCACAGGTTTGATCAGTGATGGGCCAGGAATTCTCAGGGGGAACATGCATCTGTACTGACCGTGTAAGGCTTTTTCTTTGTCATTATCCCCTGGACAGTGCAGTAAGCAGCTATTTACGTAGCATTTCCATTTTACTTGGTATTATAAGTACTGTAGGCATCATTTAAAGTATATGTGTTTAGGTTATATGCAAATAATGCACCACTTTACATAAGGAACTTGAACATCATGGATTTTGGTATGGAAGAGCTGTTTTCTTATTTATGTTTTTTGTTTGTTTTTGCAGTACTGGGGATTGGACCCAGGGGCACTCTACCACTGAACTGGATTCTCAACCCTTTTTTTTAACTTGTATTTTTTGAGACAGGTTTTCATTAAGTTGTACTTGCACTCTCCTGCCTCAGCCTCCCATGTAGCTGGGATTATAGGTGTGCACCAACACACCTGGTTTGTGTTTTTTATCTTTGCCATACTAACATGCTATACACTCTTCTAACATCATCATTTGCTTTCATTTGGTTTTACTTACCATATCCTGGCAACCCTCCGCATTAACATTTGCAGTCTATTTTGGTGCTTTTATAGGATTGTATAGTATTCCATTGGATGGATTAGAGCATCACATACTTGCTGGATCCTGTGCTGACAACCTGTGGGTCATCTCCATTGTTCCCTAAACCTTTGAATACTGCCATTGTTTTAAAGACTGGAATGGAACCTAACGTCTCTCAGTAAACGAGTTGGGAAGGAGAGGTTTCTCTGGTCAAAACCCACAGTGCATCATTAAGTCCCCAGGCTTCTTCACGTCAGCCTTTATTAAATTATCCCAATTTGTCCTTTCCAATAGATGTCTTTTCTTAAGTAGTGATTTACCACAATTAAGCCCCCCAAAATTAAATTAAATGAATTACGTCTCACAGGTTGGGTGTCTGCAGGAACCGAGGGTGGGCACAGTAATGGTCCAGATGCTATTAAAAGCCAAGACAGGGGAATGTGCGCTGGGTTAGAAGGGAAAATTCATAGCTCCGCTGATACGCCATGATAAATAATTATGAGTTATTAATTTTAAATTACATCTTTAATGCGTTGCATGATTTTAATTCCCCCTACAGTATTAATATCGGACTGGCTTTGATTAATTTAGAGTGGAGCAGAAAGGTGCCAATTAAGGGAGCTGGTTGGGAACTTTGAGGTGTTTATATCTGTCTCTGGGTAACCCCACGGCGGGGGGCAAGGTCACCTCAGGGAAGCGGGAAGATCCGCAGGAGCCCGGGTGGGCTGCTCAGCCGGGTGGGGGATGGGTGTTAACCCTTTCTGCGTCTCCGAGTGCCAGCAAGGAGAGGGAGGAGAATGGAAGAGAAGAGGGGCCAACCTGAGCCCCCAGCCCTTACGTGGGCTGGGCAGTGGGGCACCCCAAGCCCTTGTGGCAAATTCCAGACCCCTGGAGACCAGGATTGATCGCATCCCTCCCACATCCCTGGGGACAAGGGTTTGGCCTCTGTGCCTTTGTGAGACTCCCCCGAGGCTTGGAAAAGGGGGAGAGACGCTTGGTCAGTCGGGAGCAGTGACCCAAAGATGGGTACAGGCGACGATGCATGGTGCAGCTCCTGCTCGGAGAACAGCGCCTATGTGCCCACATCCGGGGGACCCCGAGACATGGGTTTTATTTTACATAATAGCTAAGTGGATATTTTATTCATTCATTTATTTAATTTGTCTTTTTGAGAAAGGGTCTCACTATGTAGTCCAGGCTGGCCTTGAACTCACTATGTAGCCCAGACTGGTCTGGAATTAGTGGCAATCCTCCTGCCTCAGCCTCCCCAGTGCTGGGATTACAGGTGTGCGCCACCACACCTGGCAGGTGGATACTTTAGTGTTCAGAAAAGAAATATAGAACGCATCATTTTTTCCTTTTTGTTGAGACAAGGTCTCACTGTGTAGCTCAGACTAGTCTCAAACTCTCAGCAATCCTCCCGCCTCAGTCTCCTGAGTGCTGGGATTACAGGCGTGCGCCACCGCAGCCAACTGCTATAATCCATTCGCGGATCCCATGATTTCATGTATATAATTGCTGAGGTGTGGGTCCTACTGAAATTGGGAAAAAGAAAAAGGAATTCAAAACTAAACTCTGCGTCCAGACCCACGGTGTCTGCATGGGACTGTGGCGGAGAGAATCTGATGGCTGTTTTGATAGTGACTGGGGTAGTGGCTATCCTGAGTGTCATCGCAGCCGCCCACGACGGGAACCCATCATCTTGAAGAAGGAGAGAGTGCTCGACAAACAGGAAGCCGCCGACCCGGCGGGGCCTGGATGGGAGGCGACTCCGGCCGCCCGCTGTTAGAACAGGTGCGCTGGGCTCATCCACAAGACTTTTGAAATTTTTATTTAATAGCTCAGTGTTTCATCTGTGCCAGGTCCTCTAGACTTAGGTTTCATGGATTGCATTACTTAGATGAAAACTGATTTCAAGTTTTTTTTTAAAAAGTGATTCCAAACAAAATGTTAAATAAGGGGCTGGGGATTTAGCTCAGCGGCACAGCGCCTGCCTGGTAAGCGCGAGGTCGTGAGTTTGATTCCCAGTGCTGGAAAACAAACAAACAAACAAACAAAAAGTTAAATAAAGCGCAGGTGTACATGGTGCGTGACCATGGCAAGTCTTCGTGCTGATTCGGGGGGTCACGTACAAGTAGTTGAGGAATTACCAAATTAATGTCCCCACAGCGACATGAGACAGAAATCCTGGCCGAGGCTCTAAATTAATGGCCCTTGTTGAAAATGAGCATAAAAAGAAGTCTCCGCGAGCCGCAGCGTGACTCTCTCACTCTTCCTTTCTGTGGCAGATGAGCCTCGGTGTCGGGAAGAGCGCTCCCGTTTGGTACATTCGAGGCTTAAAATAATTCCTCCGCACCTCGAGCAGCAGCGACTCATCCTCGCCCCGGCGCCCGGTCTGTGATCGTGCAGCGGGGAAATGGGTGGGAAGGCGGGGAACAGGGAAAACAGGAAGGAAAGGGAAGGAGAAAACAGCCAGAGAGCGCTCACCTGGCCTGAGGACGCCCGGCCGAGTGAAGCTTCAAGCCCTAAAGATAGGCATTCTCGTTGATCCTTGTTCCAAGTGGGAAGACTGAGGCAATGGTGCCCGAGCGAGATGACCACTTCAGGGCCCCGGATTTGGCCTTGGGAAAGCATTGATCACCGGGTGGATGGGAGGGGAGGCTGCGGCCAGTGCCAGCTCTGAGCTCCTCCCTTAGAGGCTTGGAGGATGGCTTAGGATTCGCAGGGTGGCGAGATCTCCTCAGAGCCGGGACACCGACTGTCCCCAGCCCCGTCCCTGGGCTGGGTCCTGGCCTGACTGCTGCAGCTCAACTCGTGTCACCTCTCACAGCACCCCTGAAACACAGCCATGAGCCCTGAGGCAGGGAACCAAGGCGCTGAGGGACTGGAGGAGCAGCCGGGCAGCCCAGCCAGCTAAGCGGCCTGACTCAGGTTCCAACTCAAGGGGATGCGTTTCCGTGTCCGCTAGCCTGACCCCACGCAGTGAGTCAGGGACTGCGAGGAGGCCTGTCTTCCTGCTACTTCCAAAGATGAAGAGGGAGGTCTGGGGATGATACAGACCATGCCAGACGGGCGCCTGGCATGGGGGCATGGTGCTGATCTGTGGGATACTTTAGGAAGAGAAGGAGGGAGGGAGGAAAGAAGGAAGAAGGAAAGAAGAAGGATGGAAGCAAGAAGGACAGAAGGAAGAACAAAGGAAGGAAGGAAGGAAGGAAGGAAGGAAGGAAGGAAGGAAGGAAGGAGGGAAGGGAGGAGGGAAGGGAAGAAAAGGGAAGGGAATGGGGCACGTGCCTATAAACAGGTCAGTTATTTCTAGGAGAATGTTCTCAGCTTTCCCCACACCATCCCTCGTGGGCCATTCTGAGGATGAGAGGGTGCCTGTGCTACTCAAGCCCAGGCGGATCCGACGGCAGAGGGATGAAGGGAGTGCCCCCACCAGCCCAGAGTTGGGAGCTGGGCCCCTGTGTGGCTGACTCTCACCTCTGGAAATAGGTTGCAGTGGGATTTTGAGCGGCTGTGACTCTCTGGTCTCAGCCTGCAATCTGTAACTCAGCAATCACTGCTGTGGTTTGGGTCAAGACTGTCCCCCCGAAAGTCTCACATGTTCAGAGGTGATAGGACTGTGGGGATGCGAGTCTCATCCACGGATGAGTCCATAGGTGAATGTGCTGGAGGTCGCTGGAAGGGTGTATTCCCATCTCCAGCGACTTCCTATCTCTGGTGCTTTCCTCTTCCTCTGCTTCCTAGCTGCCATGAGGCAAGCTGCTGTCCTCTGCCAGGCCCTTCTGCTGTGATGCTCTGCCTTGAAGCCAGCCGACTGTGAACTGAACCTCTGAGACCGTGATCCAAAATGAACTTGTACTCCTCGAGTACGTCAGGCACGTGTCTCAGTGATGGACGGGTGATTAATGCAATCGCCGTAGGCGCCCCCACCTTGCAGGGGCAGTGTTGATGCAATGAGCTGATGCGGAGGGCTCAGCACAGCGCCCAGCCTGTGGGCACTAACTGGGCAGCAGCTGCTCTTGTACTGATCCTCCTGGCAGCCACCCCCAGGACCGTGGAGGTGATGTGGGCAAGAACTACTGGGGAAGGTAGCAGAGTTCTGAGAAACGCTTGATTGAATTTGGATTTGAAGAAACGGCTTGCACAGAATCACCAAAGTCTGAGTGGAAAGGACACATGTGTGGGTAGGAGGGAAGGGCCTGGATGTCAGGGTCTCCTAGAGAACAGGCGAGTAAACTGAGCATTAAGCTGTCTATCTCGGTCACTTTCTCATCACTGGGACGCAACACCCAACACCCACAACTTGCAGGAGTAGTTTATTTTAGCTCACGGGTTCAGAAGGGTCAGTCCATGGCCCACAGACTCCATGCAGAAATGACATGGTAGAAGGTCCTGGGTGGATGAAAGCTGCTCACATCATGGCAATCAGGAAGCAGTGAGAGAAGCAAGGAGCCAGGAAGGGAGACAGACCTTGCCAGGTCATCTCCTAAGTGACCCACTTCTAACCAGACCCCACCTCTCCGCATCAAGTCAGCCATAGTGCCCCAATTATCCAGTTACCCTGGAAACACATGAGGCCATTGTAGATCCCAACCATAGCACTGTGTTGGCAGGGGCAGTGCATCTCAGGTGTATCAGCTACCAAGGATCATGATAATTCTGCATAACAAACAGCCCCCCAACCTCCATGGTGGTGACCAGCAGCTGGGCGGCTCCTTTGCACAGCCCAGGTTGAGATGTGACAGTGTCATTCAGCTCTGGCCCGTATGTCTCTCCTCCGACAGCTCAGCCTGGACATGTCCTTGTGGCTGTGCTAAAGGGCCACATCCAAGCACATCCAGTTGTCACATCAGTATCAGTGCTCTGCATGTGTCAGTTACTACTGACCGCTTGGCCAAAGCCAGTCGTAGCACCGAGCCAGAGTGACAGTGGCTGAGGACCACAGAATCACCCGCTAGCAAAGGGACTGCCAGTGGGGACACTGCTGAGGTCCAGCACACCAAAACCCAATAGCCCTGACTCCTGGCAACTACCAACAGGGCCTCTCCTGCGTGCACCTGGAGATTTTATGATTTTACAACATTTCCGTCTCAGTTGTGTCCAGCCATTCCTCTCTGGCTGATGGAAGTCGGCCCCAGCCGGGAGGTGGAGAGTGACATCCTCCTGCTTGGGATCAGCTGGCTGGCAGTGTGACCTCGGAAGCATCGCCTCCCTCACAAGCTCGGCTTCCTGGCCTGTTACGTGGGCTCGGGCGCGTGTCCCTTGCAGGGCTTACGGGAGACCTAACTAGCACAATGGGCGCAGCATGCTGGCAGCGGCAGGACCTGCTAAATGCACTCATTGTCATTTCCATCATCGTTGCTGGTGCTGATGCGTGAGGACAAGGTCCTCCCCAGGCTTCCAGGCATCTGGGATTCCCAGTAGGAGCAGGCTTTCCTTCCCACGTCTGCGCCCCGGGAGCAGCTGACCATCTGCCGGGGGATTTCTGATTAACAAGCTCGCGTAATCTTCACTGTGATCACAGCCCTGCACTGTCCTCTGGGGCCGCAGCCTCTTAGGCTAAGCCTCTGCTGGAGCCATGAATATCTGAGCACCTGACCCCGCCATATTTCAATGTCCCCAAAGCCCGGGGCGCCCCAACCTCAGCCCACCACGTGGCATCTTGCTCCTTCCAGACCCCCACATCCCCAGTAGCAGAAATGTTTGTTCATCCGGGCTGTCACACGACAAATATTTATGCAAGGCTGCACTAGATGCCAGGGCCAGTCTGAGACGCGGTCGCCTCTGCCTCCTGCTTCCGAGTCTCTGAGACACTTCTCGGGCCCCTGGGGATGATGTGGGAAATGCTTGGTCTAGGGGCACTAGACCCACACGTGGTCAGACGGTCAGCTCATTTGCAGGACTTGTCTACAGTTTTAGGGACTCTTGGGTCATTTCCCTAGAAGCCGAGTCCATGAGGGGAATCTTCTGCAAGTGAAGAAGACAGGGCACCGGGTGGCACTGTTCATTAAGGACCCGGAGACAGGACAGGGCAGGCGGGGCAGCCAAAGATGGGGCTGCAGGTGAAGCCTAGTCCCAGACAGACCCCGCGCACGCTCTGGAGCTCATACTGCGCTGGGACCTGGGCCACTTTGGGAGGAGAGGGGGTGGGCGTGGATCCCAAGGCCTCAGTACAGAGCTGCATCCGCAGCCCTTTTTAAATCTTGAGACAGGGTCTCACTAAGTTGCCCATGCTGGGCTTGGGCTCCCAGTCGCCCTGCTGCAGCCTCCCAGCGAGCTGGGATGACAGGCGTCTGTGCCGCTTTGACACCAGAGAACAGGGCCATTTTGCCACGACACAAGCACGGCATTGGCAGCCGGCCCCCCGGGGGTTTTCGGAGGAGGCAGATCAGAGCAGGCGTGGACAGCGCGCAAGGAAAGCCGCCTAGTGAATGCTGAGTAGCAGCACCTGCGGCACCCAGGCCAGGTGTGCTCGACCATGGAGAAACCCATGGAAGTGAGGGCCCCACCGGTCCTGGCAGCATGGACCCAGCCCAGGCAGTGACAATCACCTCCACAGTGATGGTGACTGAGCCGGAGAGCGGGGCCTCCAAGCACAGGCTCGGCCTGCACTGAACCCAGTTTCTACTTTGCCTCTTCTGTCCACCTGCTACTTGCTGGTGTAAAAGCCACTCTGCCTCTCTGAGCTGCGCCTTCTTTATGAAAAATGGAGGAAAGACCCATCTCAGAGGGCTATGTTTGGGCTGTGTATAATTCTGACCTAACACACAGGAGTTATTTGCCAAGGGTAGAGCAAGGGTGTGGATCCAGAATTCCCTGAATCCTGACACTTAATAATATCCATCAGGCCCTGAAAAACTCCAGAAACACCTCAGGGCCTCAACTGTTCCACCCGCAAAATGGGCCAATAGCCTTCTTGCAGAATGTGGTGGCAAAGCCAGCAAGTTAGTATATGCATTTTTGGTCCTGGGGATATAGCTCAGTGGCACAGCCGCCTGCCTGGCAAGCATAAGATCCAGAGTTTCATCCCCGGAACTGCAAAAAAAAAAAAAGGAAAAGAAGTATATGCATTTTTTTTGGATGAGGACACAAAGGCCCCAAACACTTGCTTTAGGAAAAAGGAATCCCCATACTCGTATATTGGCAGCCACTTTTGAAAGGGTGAAGACCAGAAAGAAAAATTTTATTAGCTTGATGTGGTGGTGGACATCTATAATCCTAGCATTTAGGGAGGCTGAGGCAGGAGGATTGCAAATTCAAGCCCAGTATGGGCAACTTAGTGAAAACCTGTCTCAAAAAAAAAGAAAAAATCGGTAAGCAGGGCTGGAGACGTAGCTCAGTGCAAAGGCCCTGGGCTAGATCCCTAGTACGTAAAAAAGGTCAGCATGACCCCATTGACCCTAACCTCCTGCCTCGCAGCCACCCCACAGGGGCCCCCACAGTATTCCCTGATGAGCGGGCAGATAGGAGCAGCCCGGGCTCGGACACTTGTCTCAGTCAGGCGCTGCAAGGTCCAGGGTGGCCACGGGGAGCAACACTCCACTGAACAGACACCGCGCATGCACACCTGAGATGGGCACGGCGTGTCTGTGGGGTGTGTGTGGAGGGACTGGGTGCCGCCACCCTGTGGCCAGCACTCTCCATGTCCCCAGTGTGTGGCCCTGGGGACACGGCCATCTGCTTGCTCCTAGGCCCTGGCAGGTGACACAGCCTTCCCGGGGCACTGTGGGACTGGCCGGAGCAGAGGAAGGGTGGGCGTGGGGCGGCGTGGCAGCCACCAGCCTCCCACCCATGGGACGGTGTGTATGCGGGGTCTTTCCGGGCAGAGGCAGAGTCCACTCCAGGAGCCCAGGCTGAGGCTGAGGCCCCTGTGCTGCCCTTCGGGGCACAGGTGCTGCTTGGCTTTGCCCTCAGTCTCGCTGGCTGGTGGCAGATGTGTTGGGGATGCAGGGAGGGGCCTGGGCCGCCGGCTAAGCCGGGACGGGTCTGCGGTGCAAGGGAAGCTCCTGAGCCGCTGGCTCCAGCCAAGACTGGACCGCCCCACTGCTCAGCTCCTTTTCCCATCCCGGCCTGTACCACCACGCCCCACTCCTTGGAGGTTTCCTCCAAGCCCACTCCCCAGGTAAACCCCCGCCGTCCCACCACTGTGCCGGCTTCTCCCGGGCCTCCACCCAGGACCATCCTCAGAGCGGCCCCGCCTCTGCCAGGCTGCGACAAACTCCTTTTGTGGATGAACGGGGGTCACCTCCAGAGTCACTCCAGGCACAGGTGTGGCACAGGTGTCTCTAGGATCTCTGTGGGAGCCCCGACTGCCCTCGGGACAAATGGCAGGGTCAGGGCTGTTGGGAGCCCGGGACACAAGGCCTCTCTCTGGCAGGACATGCACCCTGCCTCGGCGAGGAGACCTCCTCACACACAGGGAAGCGAGAGACGCAGGAGGAGAGAGGCTGTCGGGCGCCCAGGACGTCAGCGCCTCCCACGCTGAGCCGGTCCGCCGGGGCCTCAGGTGGCTGAGCACAGCACTCGGCGTTCCAGCGATAATGAGGGACACTGAGACCTGTCTGTCTCCATCTCCGGCCACTGAGACGGCCCGGCTGTGCCAAGGGCTTGGACCAAGGCTGACGCCCCAGATGCACGCCAAGGCAACTGGCTGTAAAGGTCCCAGCGCAAAAATGAGACGGCCTCGCAGGCCTGGTCTCCCACGCAAGGACGCAGGGACCTGAAGAAGCCACACAAAAGGCCAAGCTGTCCATGCCTTGCCTGTCAATCACAGCTCTGTGTCTGTGGACCTTGCCGGGGAGCAGAGGGAGTTGCTCACATCTACATCCTCCTCCCTTCCGACCAATCATCCAGCCGAGACCTCTGTCTCACTGCTTCAGTTAACTGTGCACCTACTGTGTGCCGGCCATCACGAGAAAGTGACAGGTCTCGGGGCTTAATGGAGGGGTGGAGCTCGGGGACCCTGAACAGGTGAGCAGCAGCGGATGTGTGCGGGACAGCTGATAACAGAACTAACCCGGGCCAGCACCTCATTAACTCTGGGGACCAAGGGGAAGGGGAAGATAAGGCTCTTAAAGGGACAGGCCTGAAGAGCTCACCCAAGTGGGGACTTGGCCAAGCCACTGTGGGCAAGGCGCTGGGTCTGCAGAGCTGATGTTCTGGGCACGGCGGGCTTGGGGATGCAGAAATAAGTGCACGTCGTTAATCACTGCCCCCCCACCCTGACATCGCAGAGTCGGCGAGCGCCGGGAAGTGCTGGGTGCAGGGGTGAGTGCCAGGGTGCGGCCCGGGAGGGACCCTGCCCTTAGCCTACAACTGAATGGTCAAGGCCAGGCTGTGAGGGAGATGGAGGCTGGGAGGGCAGAGGCTCAGGGCCTGGACAGAAGCCAGGGAAGTGGCCCCTACCCGCCTAAACCTTCCCTGGCTCCCAGGCACCCTCTGATAAAGTCCACAGCAGAGGCTTGCGGAGCCCTCGCTCCATTTCAGATCTCCGTCAAGCACACTCTGCACGAGCTCCGCCTGAGCGCCAGCCCACTCTCACCTTCCTGCTGCAGGACACCTTCTCCAGCCGCCCCTCCCCGGTCTTCCTCTCCCCCACCTTGCCAAGGGGTCAGTGCTTACCTGTCACTGGCACGCTGTGCCCAGGACACGGAACGAGGGGCTGACTTCACAGTCAGGTGACTGCGTGTATCTCCCCTAGAACACTCATGCGAGGACCTACAATGCCGTGCTGGCTACTCCTGCAGGTAGACTAAGCGCTGGCCAACTGCAGCCCACAGCCAAACGCTGTCCGTTGATTCCCGGGACTGCACTGTGACAAAGACCTTATGGCCGCAAAGCCCGAGACGTCAAACGTCAACCCTTAGGAGGAAGTGTGACAGCCTGTGCCCTGAAGGCCAAGGGCGCTGCTCCTCAAGGCTCAACATCACTGAGACCGGGACCCCGTCAGTGGCACCGGCAGGGCCGCAGCAAGAGCCCAGGAGGGCGTGGGACAGGGGCTGGGGACAGTGCCCGGACCGCAGAGACCCCTCAGCATGCAGCGGGGCCATTCCTGTGGTCCTCCGTCCAGCCGGTCAGCTGAGGGATCCGTGCCCATCAGAGAGAAGGGGACCCGAAGGGGGCGCAGCGGGAGCGGAGGGGCCAGAAGACTCAGGTTCTGGGGCTGCAGGACAGCCAGGGGGGTGTCGGCCCCTCACCTCCTCCTGCCCCTCAAAGCTGTGCAGGGCCGGGACCCAGGCTCTGGTCAGGCTGCTGAGGAGAGTTTCACATACTCACAGTCACGCCACGTGCCCCCGGCTATTCACTGTGAACACACGTGCACGCACGCACGCACACTTCCCACACACCGGAACTCACACAGCGCACACACTGACACACTTCGATCGCACACCTGTTCACACACAACCACGAGCACATCGGCACACACCTTTACTCATGCACGCCCACACTGGAGCATGCCTCGCACACACAGCCCCGTGTCTCCTCCGTCAGCCAACGCGATGGCATCCGGAGTGTACCTAACCCCCTGCACTGACCTCTTTGAAAAGAGTCGTTTTATTTTGGAAAATATTTTTATTTTCCAAAATTTCACCTCACTTTAAAAAAAGAACTCCCTCTCCGCTGCAGTCCCCCAGACCCGCTGCTAGGGCAGGCGGGCAGAGCGCGGGAGGCGGAGGGGCCCTCCTTCCCCACGCTGCATCGCCGGGTCACGCCCAGCGCGTCCTTGCTCGTGAGTAGCCTGGCACCTCGGGGTCCCAGCTCCCGGACGCTCCCGACTGCAGACACGACTCAGACCCCTCAGACGGTAAGCAGGGGAGCCCTCAGCGACTTGTGCGACTGGAGAAGCCAGGTGCTCCAGCCGACTGGGCTCAGGGCTCAGACGTTGGCAGGAGCGAGCCTCTCTCTGCCCAGCTCTCCCCTTCTCAGAGATTTCCTTCTCAGCCTGACTGGCTCAACAGGGGGCTCAGAAACTCTGGGTCTACACCCTTTTGTATCCTTTGGGTCCATTCAAAATGTGGCAGTTCTAACAAAGTTCAGAGGCTGCCTCTCATTGGCCTGCCTTGGGTCACGTGGTCACCCTTGCACCAATCAGTGAAGTGGAGTGGAATGCTCTGATTGGCCAGACTTGGATGGCCTAACCAATCACAGAGCTCAGAAAGGGTTTTTCATCCATTCAAAATACAGGGCCTGTGGGTGTGGGGGAGGGGAAAGTCCCCAAAGGAGTTGCAAGATGTGGATTCTGGGAGGCTGAGGCAGGAGGATTCCAAGTTCAAGTTCAGCCTGGGTAACTTAGGGAAAACCTGTCTCAAAATTAAAAATAAAAAAGATTGGGGATGTAGCTCACTACAAAGGCCCTAGGTTCAATCCCCAGTACACACACACACACATACACACACACACACACACACATACACACATACACATACACACACAAATTGTACTGTCCAAATTTTTATTTTTATTTATTTATTTATTTTATCTTGTTTTTGTTTTTGTTTTTTTTTCCAGTACCAGGAATTGAACTCACGACCTTGCTCTTGCCAAGCAGGCGCTGTGCCGCTGAGTTAAATCCCGAGCCCCCTGTCCAAATTTTTAAAAAACACAATTGAAAGCAGTTTTAAAAATATGTATTCTTCAAACTACTATATCTAAAATATTGTTTCAACATTTTTTTGTCGTTTTGAGACAAGGTTTCATTATGTAGTTCAGGCTGGCCTTGAACTCACTATATATCCCAGGCTGGCTTTGAATTCACAGCAATACTCCTGCTTCAGCCTCCTGAGTGCTGGGATTACAGGTGTGTGCCACCACACCTGGCCCAACATGTGATCTTTTTAAAAAAGGTATCGACATATGTTACTTTTTTTCTTGTTTTGTGAGACAGGGTCCCACCATGTAGTTCAGGCTGGCCTCAAACTCACTATGTAGCCCAGGCTGGCCTTGAACCCACAGCGATTCTCCTGAGTGCCAGGATTACAGGCATGTGCCACCATGCCTAGCTTTGCATTCTTCTTGTTTTATGGAGTCTTTGAAACCCAGGGTGTATTTTACTCTTTCTGTACATCTCAGCTTGAACTCATCTCATTTTAAGTCCACCAGTCACGGGTGATGGGGACCCCAGGTGGAGAAGCCCAGCTGCGGACCGAAGCCACTCAAAGGGTGACCCACAGCCCTGGGAAGATGCTCAGATGCAGGCTTGTGTCCTCCTCCACCCCAGAGCCCCAACCCGAACCTGCGGCAGACGCAAGTCTTCAGGGATTCCGACAAACCTCAAGTTTGCCTCCTGCTGATCTACACCAGCGCTGCCCATAAGAACACTGTGCCGTGACACAAACGTCCTGACCGCTTGTAATGCGGGCCCTGCAATCAGGGAACTGATTTTTTACAATTTCATTTTAATCCAAATCACCACAAGATACCTATGCGATAACACAGTCACAGTCAGCGCGAGTGCTGCAGCGTAAGTGCTAGCACCGGGGTCATCACCACGGGGTCATCATCACCAGCCCGCCTGTCCAGCGGGGGAGGGGCGAAGTGAAAACGGGTTGAGCAGCGTGGGCGCCTCGCTTCTTTCCTTAGCCGCCTCTCGGGAAGACGTGACTCTTGTTTGGGGTCAGGTCTGGAGCGACGTCCCTTGCGCAAGCTCAGGCGGGGAGAGCAAAGGCGGTCCAGGAGCGTCACTGATACCTACCTCTGCGCCCGACGTCCCATGCCCGTCTCGGTCCCCGTAACTTCTCAGCCTACAGCGCCACTGCACAGAGCGCCTCTGGGAGGTTCAGCGCAGCGAGAGGCTTGTCCAGAGTCACACAGCGTCCGCGGGGCTGGTGCAGGGGGGAACCCAGGCCATGGAGCCCGACGCTGTACGGTCCCTGAGAGGTGGGGTCGCGGCAGTGCTCTCAGGAAGCCGGTCTCCTGCATCTTGGATGCAGGGCCACGCCCATGCCCCACTGTGGCTGGGCAGCGCCGGGTCCCAGGCACTCAGGGATACAAGCGGCTTCCTGAGCAACGGCTGCCGCCTGGCCAGCTCAGACCGCGGACGCCCAGGAAGGCAGGAAGGCGCCCTTCCGCCTCGGCCCCCACCGCTCGCTTGTACTTAACGCCTCGCTCGGTTTGCAGGGGAGCGTGGGCGCTGCGTGCTTGTTTGTCTAGCGACAGAAGGCAGCCTCGCAGGAAGAGGCGCCCCCTTTCCCTCCCCGGCCCCCCTCGACGTGCACACAGCTGGCCTAATGTCGCGTGGCGGGAACAGGCGGATGCCGAGAACGCAGGCTGGGGGAACTAGGAGCAGAGTCCCGGACACATGGGTCAGCTAACCCCAAATGCTAGACGCCCCATCCTGCGTGGTGATACAAGCCGGGGCTGGGGTCTTGATGTGATGGGGCCCAGCCCCTCACCACCCACAAAAATAACAGCCACTGTAGCCCGGCATGTCCTGGATCCCAAATGTCCACCACCCTGCAAACTGCACCAGTTCTGCTCCTCGGCCCGCCAGAGGTCACGGGGCCAAGGTCATCCGGCAAGGCCCGGGGGAAGCCCGGTGACAATGGTGACACTGGGATCACAAGGAGTGGGCACTTGGGACTGCAGCGTCCTTAGGGATCGATCTAAGCGGCTTGATGTCCTGGGCCTCAGTTTCCTGGTCTGTAGAGGGGGACAGTAAGAGCAGACTTGCAAGGGCAGGGTGAAGGTTAAGCAAAGGCATCAGGAGGGGCTCACTGATGAAGAAATGAGTATCATAATTGGTATGCAGCAGGCACTTAATAAATGACATGAGTCCTGTCATAGACGAGATTTCCCTTCTAGGCCACGGGGGCAGCAACGGCCCGACCCAAGGGCCGCAGGAGTGTGATCTCAGCTCACCCCTTGTATGGGCCTGGAGACTGAGGCGCTGGAAGGCGCGAGGTCAGCCTGGTGCCCCGCAGCTGCAGGGCCTTTGCGCTGGGACGGCAGCCAGGCTCTGGCTGAGGCTCGGAGTGGAGCCAACTCCCCGGCGTCCAGCTGGAGGGCGCACGGGGCGACACCAGTGTGGTGAGCGAGCGCCGGGCACGGTGACTTCGAGTCCTTGGGATGGAGGCCAGAGGAGCCAACGCGAACACCTTCCTTCCACACAGCACACGCAGCTGCTTCTGAGGCAACGTCCTTGACCAACTGCTGGGGACAGCGTCGCCATGGCAACCGCCAAAGGCCAGCTGGCCTCAGGTGCAGGAAGGGGCTGTGACCACCTTGAGCCCTGGACCCGGCTCTCTGCCCGGCCTCTCCTGATGATGGGCCCAGCTTGGGGGGTCTCCGGAAGTCCCCAACTTTAATGGCAGGGTGGAAGACCCCCCAACTCCCGGGGCAGACCCCAAAAGGCCACACCGCACCCCTGATCCAGGTCCTCCTCCCATCCCAAGGATGGGCCGCGGGTCTGGGTCCTCGGCCTTTAGGAAGGGCTTGCAGGCCCCGCTCCATGGGCAGGAGCGGCTCGGCAGTCAGAGCTCTGTGCCGCAAATATTAATTATCCTCTAACGACTCTCCAGGCAGTCATTACGGCTCAGCTGCTGCCAGCTGTTCCCGAAAACCTACCCCAGCAGCTCGGCACAGGGAAGCGGCCCCACCGGCCAGCCGGGTGACAGGGTCCCTGCGAGCCCACGGACAGCGCGAGGCTGGGGGACCCGCTCGAGGGACCTGCCAGGGACGGGCAGGGAATTGGGGGGCAGGTGCTGGGCGAGAAAGGAGCCCAGAGACAGAAATGCCAGGCTGTAGATGCCCGGTCTGTGCCTGCTGAAAAATCACGAGCATTTATTGAGCACTTGCAGTGTACGGAGCGTTTTACTGCCTGGCTGCCTCCAGCCGCAGCCCCTCACCTCCACCCGCTTCCTGCAGCCCCAGATCCAGTGAATCCGAGGCTGGGCTTTTCTGCTTCCCCGGTACTGGGGAGTGAAATCGGGACCTTCCCACAGAGCTACGTCCTCAACCCTTTTTATGTTTTATCTTGAGACAGGATCTCACTGAAAGTGCTCAGGCTGACCTCGAACTTGCACGCTCCAGGGCCCCAGCTGGTCACAGCCCAGCTCTGCACCCACCCCGGCAGCGGGCGTGGCAGCAGTCACCAGAAGTTGTGTGTCCCCCGCGTTGGTTACTACTGGGGGCCATTGAGAAAGTTATTCCTTTCCGGCTCCTCCATCCTGCTAAGGCCTTCAGAGAGGAAGGCTCCGTCTGTGCTGTCCATCTCTCACACTAGATTTTAGTTTTTCCTTCTTTCTTAAACTGATGTGTAATTTAAATACATGAAAGCCCTCAAATCTTAAATACATAGCTCAATATCTTTTTTTTTTTCAGTACTGGGGACTGAAGCCTGGACCTTTGCACTAAGTTACATCCCCAGCCCCTCCCCTTCTTATTATTTTTAAAAATTTTTGACACAGACTCTCACTCAGTCATTAAGTTACCCAGGCTGGGATTGAATTTGTGATCCTCCCGCCTCAGCCTCCTAGAACTACAAGAATGAGCCACCACACGCGACTGAGTCCAGCATTTTAATCACTGAGTAAATATGTTCATTGCCCTCAATAATTTTTTACATATCCACCACCCAGAGGGAAATAGAAGACTTTTCCAGCCTCCTGGGGGTGCCATGCCCTCAACGCAATTTTATACTCTGTCTTCCCAAAAAGAAATCTGGTATCCCTCAGGCATGATCTTGAAATCCCTGTGTTCTCCAGCCCCTTGCAATCACTGACCTATTTCCTGTCTCTATGGATTGGGCTGTGCAGGTTGTTTGGCATCAGTGAGTTACACAGCATGTGGCTTTTTGTTTCATGCTTCTTTCCCTTGTCATGTTTCCAAGGTTCATCTATGTTGGAACCTGTATTAGTCTTTCCTTCCTTTTAATGGCCGAATAATATTCCACTCTCTGGATATACATTTTATTTACCCATTCATCAGTAGATGATTATAACCTTTAGAATTTTCTTCTTTCACTCACTATTTTGACTATGAGCTTCCTCCATACTACATTCTGTTTACAGGTCATTCTTTTTCATTGCTGTGTAATATTCCCCCACACCTGTTTATCAACCATTGTTGGGTTGCTGGACACTTAGGTGCCATCCACTTTGGCTCTGTTCTGAACAAAGCTGCCACAAATATTCTCTCTCAGGCCCCATGGTGACCTTCTTTCTGCTGGGTATATCCGGCTATGAAATGGCTGGTCCTCTGGTAGGTGTGTGTCTGCTAAGCTCCGTTCTGCACAAAAGCAGAGTCAAGTGTCAAGAGGGAAGCCTTTGCCGGGCTGTGTCTTGCTGGAATGTGACACTGGCAACTTATTCTTGCTGTCTAGTGCCTCTTGTTATTTTTCCTTTATGACAAAAGGATGTTCTGTCTACAGCACCGGTCCCAATTTTTCTTTTAAAATAATACATTTGGGTTAAAAAGGAAAAAAAAGAGGGCTCGTTTAAATAAAAGAAATTCAGTAGATGATAACAGCAGGAAGTTCTGGGTGGGGTGAAAGTCCAGAAGGCGCCCCAAGCAAGTGAGGTCGGGGCACCCCGGCAGGGGTGGGAGGGGCACGGGCATGGGCAGCGGCAGTCGGCTGCTGCCTGGCGGGAGAGGGGCTGCGCTGGACAGAATGGTGGGGCCAGGGATGCGGTCCTCAGCAGGCCGGGCCAGCTCAGGGCAGCTCAGGGCTGCCTGGCTTTCACCTGAGGCTTCACCTCTCAAGTTCGCCTGACCTCAAGAACGGCGCCCTCGCCCCATGCCTGGGCTATCAGCCATCCTGTCTGTAAGATGCGGGCCTCAGATGGGACAGGTGCAGTGGTGCACACCTGTGATCCCAGCTCCTCGGGAGGCTGAGGCAGGAGGATTGCAAGTTGAAGGCCAGGCTGGGCAGTATAGCGAGACCCTGTCTCAGAATATTTTTAAAAGCCCTTGGAGGTCTAGCTCAGCGGTAGAGCCCTTGCTTAGCATCGTGAGGCCCTTGGTTCCCACCCCAGCTCTGAAAAAGAAAAAGCAGCAGCGGCGGCCGGCGTGCTGTGTGTGCAGACGCCCGCCTGAGAGCAGGGCCTGCGAAAGAGGTGACCCCGCGTTGAGAAGAGCGGCTTGCAAGGGCGTCGCTCTGGATCTCCTGCCGCTTTCCCAGGCCGTGACGGGGCTGCATTTTAGGGGGACAACATGTGGCCAGAGCTGAACTGCAGCTGCACCCACGCAGCCTCCGGGCCACCACGGCCCGCCCCGCCGCGCCCCGGGGCTTCTCCAGGGTTGAAGGCGCATGCGCTCACCTCACCCGGCTTTCCGTTCTGTCCTTGTTTTGTTCTGTTTTTCTCGAGACAGGGTCTGTCCATGTAGGGCAGGCTGGCCTCAAGCTCGCAGCCTCCCCACGCTTCCTTAGGACTTGTAAAGTCCGCCCAGGCTGGCGTCGGAATGGGGTGACAGGGCTGCCGGCAGGGCCCCGGGGGGAGCGCTGGTGGCTGCACAGCTGACAGATGGAAAACCGCTGTGCGCGCCGGTGCCCACCTGGCAGAGCTGCTCATCCACGTCACCTCGCCGGCAAAGCCCCCGCCTGGCACGTGCCGTCCAGCGGCTGTGTGAACCTGAGCAAGTCAGCCCCCGTGCCTCAGTTTACCCAAGTGCCCTATCACACGAACTTGTGCAGGAGTCATGTCTTAGTCTTACTGCTGATGTCCGGAGCACAGGGTGCCCAGGGGGCCCGCGGCACAGGCCGGTGATGACGGAGGCCCAACCCTCCTCGGAGATGTCCCTGACAGTCGCCGGCTCCCCGGCTCCTTCCAGCAGAAAGTGGCTGGGAGGTTGTGGCCGTAAGTGGTTAGTGAGCTGAATAAATGAATGAGGCAGGTCTGTGCTGATATAAATCTCGCCAGAGAACATTAGACACTGCGTCCTCGAGCTGGGATCACCTCGGTGACCGGGCTGCCTCCGCGGCCGCGGCCCTGGCTGCGACACTCTTCAGGCTCTTAGAGGCACTCTCGGCCTCTCATTCGTGGCCCTCCGCTCCTTGGCCGGGGTGGCCAGGGCCCTAGCGTGGAGGGGACACATGTGCAGGGCACAGACTGTGCCGCAGAGGGGTAGGGGGCCCCCAAAGCCGCCCTGCTGCCCCCATCTTTGTTTCTGCTGGGCTCCTCTCTGTCCAGTGAGCCTGACTCTAACTCCAATGATGCCATCCAGCCAGCTTTGCCCCCTCAGCCCCTGCTCACACAAGTTAAAAGCTAAACTCTCCCTTTGCTTTATTTTGTTTTGTCTTTGTGAGACAGGGTCTTGCTATGCAGTGTAGGCTGCCTTGAACTCATTTTGTAGCCTAGGCTGGCCTTGAACTCACAGCAATTTTCCTGCCTCAGCCTCCGTAGTGCTGGGGTTGCAGGCATGTGCCCCCATACCCATTGTAAACTCTCACTTTGGGTCCACAAACCCCTGGAGAATCGGAACCCCCATAACCTGTCTGACTTCCACCGCCATTGCTGCCCCCCACCTTGTGGGCTATGACCTAACCACACCAGCCTCCTTCCTAACCCCAGGACCTTTGCACTTGCTCCTGGCTCTTCCTGGCTTGCTGTTCCCCCAGCATTTGCATGATGGACTCCTCTGCCTGCTTTGGGTCTCTGCTGTCGGAGCCCTTAGCTCACAGGAGGTGGGGCCAAGTGGCAGGAAGTTAGGTCATCATCAGAGCTGCACCCTTGCAGGGGTATGGGATGGTGGCCCTTCCCTCTTTCTCTCTGCTCCCCTACCATCCCAAGGTGAATGGCTTTGACGCTCCACATACTCCACCACTCTGTGCTACCTTTGCTCATGGACTGAAACCTCTGAACTGCAAGCTACACCAAACCTTTCTTCTCTTTACATGTATCATCTCTGGTATCTTGTCACAGTAACAGAAAGCTGACAACACACTTCTCTTCCTTCAGATCTCTTTTCAACATCCACCTGCAGGGCCACTTGTCCCCTGAGACCAGGGCAGACCTTGAAGCGTAAAGATAGAGAAAAATATTTCCGCCAGTGGCCTGATTTAAGTGCCTCGGTGGGATGCAAACTGTAGCCACCTGCAAAGCAGTGTCCCCAGGTGAGACAGGGAAGAGGAGGCCAAGCCAGTGCACCGCTGAGGGGGTAACAGGTGGAGGAACACTGCTCTGAGGGCCAGGGTAGCAGGAACGTTCTTCCACCAGCACCCAGGGTCACTGATTAGAAGCTGCTCCCAGGGGCACTGACTCTTGGTCCCTCTGGCGTGTGCCGTGGGGTCTAAGCTCACACCTGTGGCCACCGGAAGCCCACCGACAGGAGCAGGTGTTGGGAAAGGAAGCCGTCAGCAAGCTGGGAACCATCCTCCCAGCTGTCCTCAGGCAGGAGTGACACATGTGGCGGCTGACAGCATGTGCCACAGCTTCTTGCTGTGTACTGTTTGCATATTTATTAAACTGCCAATCAAAAGCACTTCCGCGGCTGGGCACAGTGGCACACACCTGTCATCGCAGCACTCAGGAGGCTGAGGCAGGAGGATCACTGGGAGTTGAAGGCCAGCCTGGGCTACATAGAGAGACACTGCTTTAAAAAACAAACAAAAAACTACTTTATTTACTAACCTTGACCATGTATCCAGTCCTAAGCTCTAAAGGGTAGCAGAGAAGACAGCGAGCCTGCCCTGTGGGATTGAAATTCCCATCAAGGAGCCCAGGTGAGACAGTAGCACAACCCAGCCAGGCAGCGACATTTCACAGCTGAGATACAGAGCCACTGGGAGGTACCGTGATTATCTGAGCTCACACAGCTGGGAAACAGTGGTGCTGGGATTGAACCCACAGCCTGTACCCCACACTCCTTCTGTGCAAATCCCTACTGATATTGTAGTTTCCCCCACCATGAGTACAACTTACAGCTACCCTCATCTCCCCATTTCACAGATGGGGAAACCGAGATCCAGTGGGTCCATGATCAGAGAGCAAGGGGGGCCAGATGCTGGGATCGGAGACTAAGTCAGCTGCTGTCCTCAAGGTGAGCGTTCCTTGTAGGGTAGCACTTGATTACCTCCACAGGATGGGGAGCTTCCCACCCTGCAGACATGCCCATCCTTGCCATCCAACCCACCACGTCCTGCCTGCTGTGCGGGAGTCCGAGCTCCGGGCCTGGGGCCTGTGCGCAGAGTCCCCACACCTGCTTGGCCGTGGTGAACACGGTCACCTTGAGCTGCGGTCCCTGCCCCTGCAGATTCCGTGCCTCAGTGCTCCTCTGCGGCCGTCAGCCCAACCTCCCAACTCAGAGGAGAGGCAGGAAGACAAGGGCAGAATGAAACCACATGCAATGCCCCCTGCTGGGTGAGAGCAGGGTCTGCAGCACGGCGCCCACCCCCACCCAACCCCCTGGGAAGCAGAAGTGATCACTGGTGCTTTTATTCGTATTAGTACTGTTCCTGGAGGCCCACGCCACGCAGAAGCCCCCACCCTGTACACTCAGTCACCACTGTCCCACATTTATTTATTTATTTAGTCTCCCTAAGTCACTAAGTTGCCCAGGTTGGCCTTGAAGTTGAGATCTTCCTGCCTCAGCCTCCCCAGAGTGCCAGGATCTCTTCCACATTAAAGAGATCTTCAGTGAAAAATCTTGTGAGAGGAGTTTTGTCGTTTTGCTCTGAACAACACCATTGATCTTGATTCTGAAAGTTCTTTTTCATATATTGGAATGAATCACCTTGCTTCTGCTTAGATGACAAGCACTCCTATTCAGGGAATCCAGATGGGGAAACTGAGGCCTGGGGAGGCAGGTTCAGGCCCAGTGAGACCCGTTCCCTGCTGGTGGCTGGTGGCGGGTGGCTCCCTCCTTGGCTAAGATCAGACTCATCAGAGATAGAGGCTGGGTGGGGCAAGGGGATGGGATGGCTGCAGGAGGGGTGATGGGGCCAGCAGAGGGCTCCAGGTAGTGAGAGGGGAGAGAGGAGGGGGCGGGACTTGGGCCTGGAGTGGGGAGGGGAGAGACAGAGGGGCCCCTGGAAACAGAGTGGCTGGGGACAGACGCAGAGAGGGCAAAACACCAGCTAGAGATGGAGGGAGAGAGAGAAAGAGAGAGAAGAGGAAGGGAGAGACAGAAGCAGGAGAAAGAGGGGCCGGGTGTGGTGGTGCACCCCTGTTATCCCAGCTCCTCAGGAGGCTGAGGCAGGAGGATCACAAATTCAAGCCCAGCTTGGGCAACTTGAAAAGTAAAATAAAAAAGGCTGAGCAGGTGGCTCCGTGCTGCCTGAGCTCAGTCTCCCACACCACAGAGGGGAGGGGGGATAGGAGCAAAGACAAAGACAGGCAGAGACAGAGAGGAGAGAGCGACAGAATGACAGAGCGGGGACAGAAGAGACAGAAGGAGGAGAGAAGTCAGAAGAAAAAACACTAGGCAGAGGTTTAAAATACAGAAGGAGAGAGGAGACCGGGAGAGGCCCAGCGAGTGGGGGAAGCTGGGACAGGAAAGAACCGGCCCAGCGGCCGCAGGTCCAGGGAGGCGTCCCTGAGTCCCTGCGTCCCTGTGTGCGCGCAGGGGCAGATGGAGGGGAGGGGACGGGGCCACCACCTCCTGGGACAGAGGGACAGGGCCGGGGCTCCTGCTTGGTGACTCCTCCTTGGCCATTTCATTTCATGCATATACATATATTTATACAAATTTCTAGGAAACACAAATATATATGTATGATCTCTCTCTCCCTCTCTTGCAAGCCGGGGAGATAACCAGGCCTGGAGCAGAGGCGACACGATAAGAAGATTAGAGAGGATTGGTTCATTTGTTGTGCGATGCTCCAGGAGGGATATTTTGTTCTCAGAAGACCAACCGGAAGGTTATCTAAATAGGCTGTGTCTGCTCTAACCCGAGCTGCGCCCCACAGGGACATTAATGGTACAAAGAGCGAGAGACAGGGGGGGCGAAGATGAGTTATAATGATTATTTGATTATCTTGGGCTTTAACAAACCCAGCCAGTTCGGCTAGGTGTGAAAAATTAGCTGTTCTCACAGCGGCAAATTTCACAGCATTTCCGCGTTAGATGCCTCTTTCTCCAGAGAGGAGGCAGGCAGCACGCTCGGGAGGGGGGCGGGGGGCTGCGAGGGCGCCCCAGTTTCTCCCGGAAGTGGCCCTGTGCCTGCGTCCTAGGCATAAGAAAATGTTCCAACCATTCAGAGTCAGCTCAAAGAATGTTCCAGACCAGCAGTTAAAAAGGGAGACACAGAGACTGGCTACAGAGTGGAGCACAGCCTTCAAAAATATAATTACACTGGGTGTGGTGCTGCACTCCGGAGCCTGAGGCGGGAGGATGGCAAGTTCCAGCCTAGCCTGGGCAATTGAGGGAGACCCTGTCTCCAAATTAAAAAATAATGAAAGGGCTTGCAATGTAGCTCAGTGCAAAGGTCCTACATTCAATCCCCAGTACCACCAAAAAAAAAACTATATATATATTGTTTTAGATTAGGTAATTATGGTTTTTTAATTATAATTGATTTAAATCATTTCTGTCTAGAACTTTTCTATTCAAGACGTAGCCCATGGCCATAGGTAGCTGTCAAGGCCTTGGAATGGGGCCAGTCTGTCCTGAGAGGTGCTAAACACTTAAAATGCCCACTGGATTCTGAAACTTCAATAGGAAAAAGACACAAAAGATCTTCCCATCTCCATAATGGATGGAAATGAAAATATGATATACAGAGTGATGCATATTCCTAAGATTCACTTTACCTGCTTGCTTTTTTTTTTTTTTTTTTGAGGCAAGGTCTTGCTCTGGGCTGGAGCGATCCTCCTGCCTCAGCCTCCTGAGTACTGGGATTACAGAGGTGTGCCACCACACCTGGTCCTAGGCTCTGAGTCTTGTACACAGTAGGTACTTAGAACTCGGTTGTGTGGTCAGGAGCCAGCAGTCAGTGCAGTGAGACCTACAGGTCAGCAAAAGCCAAGGGGGCACAGACCTGCCGTTCTGCGGCCTACAGCAGCCTAGGGCACCTACTCCGGGCCAGGTGGGCAGAGCAGCTCGCAGGCAGATGAGATAACTGAGGAAGCTGTAAGGGGGCATCCTGAACCCCAAAGACCTGGTAGGAGGGGTACAGGGGACTGACCTTCAGCGTGGAGCACCCACAGAGCTGCCAGCTCTCATAGAGGCAGCCACCTGCTGCCGCTGAGATCGTAGGACGCCGTCAGAAGCCCTTGGAAAAGTCAGAGTGATCGCTGACCTTGTTCACTGCTGTCATGGTCGCCTGTCTCTGCCCTCCACCCACGTCCCCCGCAGGCTTGCCCCCCTCTCTCCTTCAGTGATAGAGCCAGGGCCCAGG
>NW_004955482.1:9795468-9834905 GCF_000276665.1 Chinchilla lanigera | reverse complement strand
AGAGAGAGAGAGCTGGGCCTCCCCTGGCCTGGGAAGGACAGGAGGCTGGGACCTGGACCTCCTGCGGGGTGGAGCCTCCTTAGGACGGGGCGTCCACTGTCCGGCCCCAGGGCAGCACCCGGAGCCAGGGTGGCCCACACGGGGGGACACGGCGCTCTGGCCAGGCACCGCTGACCTCCAGGGCCGTCATCTGCAGCCACCGCACAGCCGGGACACGGCTCGGGCCCCCATCCCCCACAGCGAACCCCCCAACCCCCACGTCCACCCACCCCCGCCCCGCGTTCTCCTCCCCGCCCCGCCGACTCCTCCCCCTCTCTCCTTCCTCTTTATTTTATCTCAACTCGCCACAATCCGCTCCCCTACAAAGCAGCTACCATCTTTGCTCCGGCCCATTATCTGTGGCAGGGAGGCCCGCGCGGCCGCGGGGCAGACAATCGCCGGGTAATAGAGTGTCTGTGGCCATTGTACCCGCGTCCGCGCCGATCCATCACGCGCCTGACACCGCCAGAGCGGGCGGCAAAGGCAACGAAATCCTGGCCTCGCTGCTCGGAGACTCAGGATGGGGCCGGGCTGAGGCCCTCCCGGCTCGGTCATCTACCGACCCTGAAACCCCTCGGAGAGCACCCCCCCACTTTTACAGGTGTGAAACAGGCTCAGAGAAGGGAAGACACTTGCTCCAGGTCACACAGCAATGTGCCAGCGTCACCTCGGCTCAACCCAGGTTTGTGTGTCCTGAAGCCTGTGGCGAGGGACACAGCATGTCTGTGACACAGGATGGCGGCCCAGGATCCACACAGCCAGCACCTACACACAGAGCAGGAGACTTATTCCACCACCAGCAGCTACTCCTCCTGGGGCTAGGGTCACAGGGAAAAGCAGGGGTGGCAGGGTGCATTGTGCGTAGGAGCGGGGCCTCGGCAGGCAGCTCTGCCCCTCTGCTGTGGGACCTTGATCCTGTGGCTACCCCTCTCTCTGCCTCAGTTTCCTCCTTTGTGGCCTCTCCTGGGCTTGCTGGGAGGACTGGTTGTATTACAGGAGGGCTCCGCGTTTAGGAAACATCACATAAATACTGGATGGTTTTATGCATTTGGGGTTCTATTTATATGAGGCATTTGTCTCCCCTCCCCCCACCAAACCCAAGCAAGGTGGGCACAACTGTTACCTGAATTTGGGGGGAATGATTGTAAGGCAGGGTCTCAATATGCAGTTCAGGCTGCTATGAAACTCACTATGTAGCCCAGGCTGGCCTTGAACTCAAACTCACAGGGATCCTCCCGCCTCAGCCTCCTGAGTGTTGGGATTATGGGCCTGCACCACCATGCCAGGGCTTTATTATCTCCATTTTTTAAGGCTGATGCAGAAAGAGGCTCAGAACCTTGCCCCAGAGCACCAGGCTACAAAATGTCTCTCTTTACCCTCATGAGTTGTGTGGGCATTGTTTGTGCAAGATTTTGTCCCAAGAGTTACAGCTCTGAAAAGACGGCTATAGAGGCACCCAGTTTTGTGGGGTGCCTCCACACCACCAGCCACCTGAGGGTGGTATCACTCTTCCCACTGCACCAAGATGCCAGGCAGTTAGGCCACCAGCTGCAGGTCGCAGACCCAGGCCCCGGGTCTGATTCCAGAAGCAGAGGGACAGGTTGCCTTGCGCAAGCACACTCCACCCCATCCGATTCTGCAATCCAGGAAGGCTGCTTGGAGGAGGAGGCGGGGCTCTGCGGGTGGCTCAGAAGAAGACTTCTGAGTGCTCTCCCAGGTCAGATGCTTTCACAGACATTATTTAATTGAGCACCTACTGTGTGCCCACCCCTGTGTGCTCTGCTCTTAGTCAGGCAAGGGGACAAAAAGTGGCATGTGCTCAGGGGCTCAGGAGAGGGGTCCTGGACCAGTTTTCGGAGGCAGGGCGGTTTGGTGGGGGAGGAGCATGGTGTGCTGGAAGGGGATGCCAAGGGAAGGGAAGAAGGGATCTAGGAGGGGAAACAGGTCAGAGGGAAAACAGGGGTACCCAGCTTCAGACCCTGTGCTGCCCCTCCTTCTAGGGCCCTTACCCTGTCCTGTCTCCCAGGTACCCACAGCAGCCAGGCTTCCTGCCTTCCTTTGCCAGCCAGCTCCTATTCACCCTGCAGAGCCCTAGTGAAATGGCCTTGCCCTAGAAAGCTTTCCCAGCCAAACTGCCCTCCATCCTGAATCATTTCTCCTGCATTAATGTGTGGCCCTTTTTGTGTGCGCTAAGTTTTGTCCTAAGAGCTACAGCTACAAAAAGATGGCTGTGTCTTTTTTCTGGAAGCTATTTCCCTGGGTTTCTTGATTAGTAATATGACATTCACTATCACTTATTAAGCACCTAATACATCCCAGGCGTTGTATATAGCAGAATCCATAAGAGCAACAGAAGCACTAGAGTAAGCTGAGTGTGGTGGTGCAGGCCTGTAATCCCATCCTTCAGGAGGCTGAGGCAGGAAGATAGCCATGAGTTTAAAACCAGCTTTAAGGGGCCAGGGATATAGCTCAGTGTCACTAGAGCCTTCCTGGCAAGTGCAAGGTTCTGAGTTTGATTCCCAGTACCAAAAAAAAAAAAAAAAAAAAAAAAACAAACAGCCTGAAGTACATAGAGAGACTCTGTCTCAAAAAACAAAAGTACAATAAAACAAAAAGAGGTACTAGAGAACTGATTATAGCAATCTATGGCTGTTCGTGGGGACCACTTCTAAGATCCCTCTCTGTGAATATTTTTTTTTGAGACAGGGTCTCACTGTGTAGTTCAGGCTGGTCTTGAACTCCCTGTGTCCCACCTGCCTCAGCCTCCTGAGCGCTGGGTTTAGTTTTGGGCCTCCTTGCCCAGCTCGGTCTTTCTGAAGGGCTGGAAGCTTCCTCCAGGGGCGCTGTGTCAGCGATTTCTCTCTCTGGCCCAGTTCCCTTCTCCCCGGTTCTCCCCAGAGACCCGTCGCGCTCTCCCCTCCCCCACCCCGGGCACAGGCTTCTCCTCGGTCCGGAGTGTAGCGGTGGATGGGGGACGATGTGACGCAGTGCAAGACCCCAGGGTGGGGGGCAGGATCACCTCCCAGCCTCTGCTCAGCGCCTGGGGGGCGCCTGGGGCTCTGTGAGGACGTGCAGGGACCCTTGGGGACAGTAGAGGGGGCTGCGAGGTGGGCTGCGGGCCGAGGGGGCTGGGGGAGGGCCGGGGGTGTGGGGAGAGGTCGTGGGCTGCCCGGGGAAGATGGGGCTCTGAGGGGGTCATGGGAGAGGGAGAGGCCCGGGTAGGGGTGCACAGGGATGAGGTGGGGTGCACGGTGTCCAGGGGACAGGTGGGCCGGCCGTGCGCCCAAGGGGGACAGACATGGGGCGCCCAGCGCCGTGAACCCCGAGCGGAGGGACCGCAGAGCTGGGCCTGGCGGGGGATGAACGGCCCGGTCCCCGCGCGGGCTCCTGCGACCCCGCCAAGTCGTGAACAAAACGCCGGCCGCGCACCGAGCGGCTTACACCGCTCTCCATATGGAAATGCAGATAATCCCGCGGCTTTGTGCGCGCCGGGCGGGGGCGGCCGGGAGGGGCCGGGCGCGGGGCTCGGCCTTTCAGAGGAAGGGCTGCTCGGGCTGGGGAATTTAGCTGGATTTTGTTGGTCAAACACTTAGGGGCCCGCGTGGCCCCCCGCCCCCACCCCGGGGCTGCTCCACACCCCGGCGAGGGACGCGCGGGGCCGGGGCTCGGCCAGCACAAAGGAGGGGGGATTACGGGCAAGGTCAGAGGGCGCGCGGATTAGAGGCGTGGTGTGTTGGGAGGGCGAGACCGCCAGGAATACTTTCCGTTTCCATGAAGCCCGTGGTAATTGATGGGGAAAATCTCGCCCCTGCGTCCCCTCCCTGGCTCTGCTCTGCAAGACCCGGATTCATGAATTCTCTCCTCTGAACCCGGCGGAGGCCGCCTTGTTCGTCCTCCGCGGCTTTGCCCCCCACCCCGTCCCTCGGCGCGCAGCTGTGCTGCCCAGTGGGGGCGACCCCAGGTGACACAACTTGCCAGGCCAGCAGGGAGGCAGGAGGGCCGCAGGCCGCCCGAGGTCACATCCTGTCTCCTGCGCCGCACCTGCACACACACGCGTGTGCCCGCACACACACGTGCATTCGGTGCGACTAGGGGAGTTACTCGGCCTCGCTGAATCTCGATTTTTTTAATCCTTGAAATGGGGATCAGAAATAAGGGGCTGTTAGTAATTTTCTGTTTGTTTTTACAACCTGCGCCGGATGCTGTGTTCCACAGGAAGGAGCCGCAAGCACACAGGCCGTGCCTTACCCAGGCCCCCAGTGTCCTCATCTAAAAGAGGACAGGTGACAATCATACACACCCAGTGGGATTGTTATGAAGATTTAAGATGTCCGTGTCCATCAAGAAACAGGACAGCGTGCACACCCACGGCCTCCACACTGAGCTACATCCCAGACTCTTTATTTTTTATTTTGAAACAGTTTCTTGCTAAGTCACTGAGTTGCCCAGGCTAGGCTTGAAGTTGTGACCCTCCTGCCTCAGCCTCCCAGAGTGCTGGGATGACAGGTGTGCGCCCTCACCACCCTCACTCCCACTCCTATGGGTGCATGGAGTCCTATGTAGCAACTCGGGTTAGAGATGACGCGTGTCAGGGTGGTGACAGTACAGACCCGCGTGGAGAATGTAGGGACCTTCATCCGTGGAAGAAAAAGACCAAATGGTTTTTTAGCGGGTCACTCCCCCCTCCCAGAATCATAGCGGTAGTGTGGAAGACTGCAAAGCTCCCAGCATCCTTGGCTGCTGGAAAGGAGGCATAAAAGAAGAGATAAACTGGGAGTGCTGGCACACGCCTGTAATCCCAGCATTTGGGAAGCTGAAGCAGGAGGATTGATTCAAATTCAAGGCCAGCGTGGGCTACATGGTGACACCATCCAAAAAGCAAAGGGGATGGACAATCCTGTACTTGGAGTCTCATCCTCAGCACTGCCGGCACCTCTGGTTGGGTGATTCTTTGCTGTGGGCTGTGCTGGTCCAGTCTCCGCACAGTAGGTGCCAGTAGCATGACACACCTCCCATGTGACAAATGAAAGTCTCCAGACATTGTCACATTTCTCCTGGGGGCAAAATCCGCCCAGATTGAGAATTGCTGTTCCACCCTGAGCTGTTCGGACCCATACCCCAAATATTCTGTTTTCTTCTGGTTTATGACCTTCAGATCCAAAACAGGAGTAGAGACCAGGAGACAAAGACCCTTAAGCTGCACATTTTGTGGACATGAAAAGGCTCTTGGAGAGGTACTGTGACCTTGAAGGACAGAAAGGCCATTGTTTGGAAGGCAGCCAATAGGTGGATTGTTCTGAGAGACAAGGAAAACCTGAGACTCCAATCCAGAGCCGCCCCAAGGTGAGACGAGTTGGTTGGGTAGGGAGTGAGTTCCCCATCACTGGCAGCATGCAAGCAGCAATCTGATGACCATTGGGAGGAGGGAATTGTCTGAGATACTTTTCTCATTGCTGAGGCAAAATACCTGACACCCAAAGTTAAAGGAGGAAAGGTTTATTTAGCTCACAGTTTGTAGAGGTTTCAGTCTATCATCGGCTGGCTCCAAGGCAGGGTGGTGTGGCAGAGGGGCACCGCAGAGGAGAAACAGTTCATGGTGGGCAGAAGGCAGCAAAGCAAGCAAGGGACAAGATGCGCCTCTTTCTGCCCCTTACATTGTATCCAGTCTACTGGGATTAGGGCAGTGCCAAACCAATCAGTGGACTGACTCCGTGATCACCCACCCTTAGTCCTAGCACCCTTAATCCTAGCATTGCACCATGAATCGATCACACACACTAGATCTAGCCACCTCTGAAAAGCCCCACCTGTGATGACGTGAGGCTTGGGGGGACATCTAGACACAAGCCACAACAGGAGTACTACAGAAAACGGAGGTTTCCAGCCCGAGACCGCCCCTCCTCCTGCCTCTAGGGAAAGCCCTCTCGGCTTCTCTTTTCTAATCCAGAGCCCACATCTAAGACTGTTCTCTCCAAGGTGCGGCTTCCTACCACCTCCCACAAGGGTCTCTCTCTCCCTGCCGAGCTCCAGGAGCCACTGAAGGGCAGCAAGAAGGAAGACCAGAGTCTCCTGGAACCGGTGGCTCCCAAAGGAAAGAGGAGAAGGAGAGCCGCCCCAACCAATGGCCCGGGGCAACGTGGAGCAGTGTGCTGGGCTGCAGCCCAGGACACAGAGCAGAGCCAAGGTCTCCTCTATGGCCCTGCAGTGTGGACCTGTACCAGGCAACTTCAGGGTGACCTTCCAGCGTCCTCTCCCCAGACAGACCACGCACCCATGGCCGAAAGGTCAGGAGACACAGGCTGGGTTCTGAGCAGAAGAAGGACCTTACAGGAAAGCTGATGAGGCCCAAGTGCAGTCCTAAGCTGAGCCGGAGGCTTGTCCAACACAAATTCTTAGTTTTGACAGATACGCGTGTGGCTGGGAAAGATGGTAATGATGAGGCAGGTGTGTGTGCAGGGCTATGGGAACCCCCCCGTTTATTTTTGCAACTTTTCTAAAAGTCTAAAGTGAGCCCAAAATGTAAAGTTTATTTCAAACTGGGCATGGTGGCACAGCCCTGTAATCCCAGTCCTCTAGGAGGCTGAAGCAGGAGGATTGCAAGTTTAAATCCAGCCTGGCAACTTAGTGACTCGGGGAGACCCTATCTCCACAACACAAGTTTTTAAATAGGGCTGGGGAGGTAGCTTAGTGTAAAGGCCCTGGGTTCAATGCCCAGGAAGGAAGGAAGAAAGGAAAGAAGAGAGAAAGAAAGGAAAAAGAAAAGAAGTTTATTTTAAATAATAAAACACAGGCTTAGGAAGAAATCTGACCACTAAAGCTCCACTCACACACCATTTTCTATCTATAGACAAAAGATGCACTTTCCTATTGGCTTAATAGTTTTATTTCAGTGAGGTCATTTTTTAACTTTAAAATTTTTATTTTAAAGTGAAACTCTATCTGTACAACAACGAGAAACAGGGTTCTCTCGATGCAAATCCGTGGTAAAAAAAAAAAAAAAAAAAAAAAAAACACTGAGGCGATGCTGCCGTCTTGAAGGCAAAGGCTTCCTCTGCCTCTGGAGGGGTCGGGCCGCTCCCTGTGCGCTGGGTGGGAAGTGAGCCCCGGAGCAGGCAGGTGTTACAGACCCATCCGCAGCCACCGCAGTGGGGACTCGGTGCTGGCTGGAGTCCCAAGGTTGGAGGGAGACAATAGAGAAAGGGACTCATTTGTCACGTGTGATTCAAGGTCACTGGGAACTGTGGGCCGAGAACCGCTGGAGGGGGCGCCCTGTCTGTTGGAGGCGTTTCCCAAAGCTGGGCCGCAGCTACATGTGGCTCTTGATACTGGAATTCATTTAAATTCAGTGAGGTGGTAGATTCCATCCTGGGGTCACAGAATCCCAAGTTTTCAGTATTGTGGGGGCCACCGCGGCGGAGTGTATGGGAAAACCTTTCCTCTGTGCAGGGAGTTGTGCTGGCGTCCTTCTCATCTTCCTTTCAGGAGTCAGCTGGCAGCCCCTGGGGACAGCCAGAAGCGCAGGAAGCAGAGGGGGCCCGGGGTGTCACCAAGAAGCCTTCTCCCAGCTCTGGCTCCTGGCTGCTATGTCCCTGAGGTTAGTGGCCTTGCTCTGGGCATAGAAAGAAACCAGGATCTGTCTCAAGGATATGACTTTTAGGAAATCATGAAACGACCCAAGTTGGTTAGATTTTTGCCCACATTGTTACTGAGTGTCCTAAACCACTCAAAGCTAAGGTTTTCCAGGTAACATGAATGTCTAATAGCACATCACCAATCACATTGGTCAGTCGTCAACCTTCCCTCCCTCCCCAAGAGAAAGGAGTAGCCAGAGTTGGAAGCACAGCTGTTCATTGCTGTACAACTCCAGGAAAGTCACTTAACCTCTCTGATCCTCACTTGTGTCTGTAAAATGGGATTCACTGTAATACAGTGCTCACAAGATGAAGTGAGAAAACACAGGGAAGGTGCCTGGAACCTAGTCAATGTTTCTTTTAAAAAGTCAGTTATTATTGAAAAGTTTGAGCAAGGTGTTTCTGGATACCTTGTGTAGACTACGAAGACAGTAAGGATGGCGGTGGAAGTGCTAGCTTGTAAATTTCCCACCTGTTGGGAAGCTCCTCTTGGGCTCCAAGTTTTATGCATCCCAAAAATCTCTCGTCTTCCACCATTTCAGGGTCCTTGTGGCAGACATTGTTAATGCTCCTCCACATCCAGGGCTCTATTTCCAGGTTCGGGGGTACCAATCTTTCCCTTGAATTTAGTGTGATGATGTAACTGTTTTGGGCCAAATTAAATATGAACAAAGAACTTACACCACTTCTTGACCAAAAATTTCATTGCTGGTGCTGGACCTTCCACCTCTCTTCCTCTACCATGTGGCTTGTGATGACATGTGGAGGTTCTGGGGTTGTATGATGGTCACTACCCCTAAGGTGGGTCCGTGAGTAACTTCAGTGAACAAAGAGGCACCTGTTGACTTGCAGGGGAAACATGATACAAGAAAGAAATGAACTTTCCTTATTTTAAAGCATAAGATGTTAGGGCTGTTTGTTACACAGCACAACCCAACCTGTACTGACTAATACAACCTAGTTCATCCTCTCCAAAGCCTGCATGTGACATGGTGCCAGTTGGGAAACTAAGACTCAGACCAAGATTCACCAAAAGAAGTCCAGCCACTCACCAAACTTCCTTCTCTTTGCACCAAAGTCCTGCCAAACATTGCATAATCTGACTCGAGTCTGAAAATGTATTACTGGTAACACTTAGGAAAAAAACCCCACATCAACACACACATAAAGTCACAGAGAATTCATCCCTCTTTTCAAATAAAAAAGACATCTTGTTCCTGCGAAGAGCCATGCTGGTCAATGCACAAGGACTTTGCTAGTTAGCAACAGCAATCAATCAGATCCTTGAAATTCTGTTAGCATCTTTCAATTTTGAGACAACCAAGGAAATAATTATGTGATTCTAAAGTATCTCCTAATGAGATTGTTCTTCAGGAGAGCAGCAAGTTTCTCTTTCTTTTTTTTTAATCAGCTTCAAGTGTTTTGGGGGATGTCAAACTGCTCTTTATGCTAAGTGTAATTTGTATGGCATTTGTTACACAACAGTGTAGGAGCTGAATCCCAACTGCTTGCAAGAACTGAGTTCCCTTAGGGAACAGGGTATAGTCAAAAGTTCATATAGTCACTCAGCAAACCCAGCACAGTGACCATGCACCAGGACCTGTGCTAGGACCAGGGATATAGCAGAGGAAATTTCCATCTTGGCTCTGCTCCCAGGAGCTTCTGTTCTCCTGGGGAGACAGACATAAAATAAAAGTGACAAAGATGATAATACAGCCACTGAGTAATTGTACAGGACACTGAGGCTGGCATGGGTCTTGATGAAGCTCTCGCTACAGCTTCTGGTGCCAAGTACCGAGGAAAGTCTGGGCACTGTGGTGTAAGCATTCCCACCACCACGGGGGCCGTGGTCATCTTCATGGACACGGACGCTCAGGCAGTTCAGATCCATCAAGTAGGTCTGCTGAAGTTTGAGGTGCTGGGTTAGATGACCTCCACTCCAGTTGGTTGGGCAATAACCCAGCCTACAGAGCGCCTTCTTCTGCATGGTGCTCTGGAACACTGCTTCCTGCAGGAAAAGCACAATAGGTCCCCATAAACCTGGTGGTCAGGGGCCCTAAAACCTCGCAAGTCCTGAGCTGCAGAGTTCCCAACCCAGGATATTTTTGCCTCCTGGTCCTTTTTATTTTTTTGAGACTGGGTCTCACTAAAGTACTAAATTGCCCAGGCTAGGCTCAAAGTTGGGATCCTCCTGCCTCAGCCTCTCAGAGTGATGGGATTAGCAGTGTGTGCAACATGCCAGCCGGGGCTAGCATTTTAAGACTAAGTAAGTTCATCAGCAAGAATGTAAAGATTGGGCAGCCGCTGAGAGCGTCCTATGTACCACACACTCCGCTAAGCACTTTGTGTCCCTTGGACCCCTGTAACCCCACTGTGAGGCGGGACTGTCCTTCTGCACATTTCATAGACACAAAAATGGAAACACAGACAGGCTCGGCAACCCGCTCGAGGACACCCAGCCGGGAAGTGGTGTGACCTGGATTTGAACCTGGCCGGCTACACCCTAACACACCATATCTGATAGCCTCCAAGGTTGGTAATTACCAGTGCATTTTATGCCCTTGTTTGGAGATGCAAGACTCACTTAGAATTTCACGTGAAGGAAACAAATTCCTACTCGCAGGAAGAGACTTCATTTTCAGACCTGCTACATGTTCAGGCTCCTCTTTGCTCCCCAAGTCCCTCCAAATGGGCCAGGCGGGAGGGTTTGGCTCCAGAGCCATCTCTGCGTCGCTGTTCCCCTGCCAAGTGCCTGGGTGAAATGAACTCTGAAGAGTGCCTGTTATCACTCCCAGAGACTCTCTCTTGATTCCTTTCTGGCTGCTTATAATTTAGTTTCAAGATCATGAGTATTTCCAGCTTTTTCTCTCTAGACCTCGGACTTGCCACTGGCCTTGGAAATGTCATCCTCTGCATTACGCATGGCACACACTTCTCGAACGACGGGTTCCTGCAGACCCAGAGCCCTGGCCAGGCTGTGGGATGCTCTGAGCTGATTCCCCACAGCTCCAAATCCCCAGGAATCGCTAATCCATACACCGCTCATTCCAAGGGCTGCAGCGTTTCCACCCTTAGTCCCAGTTAGCAGAAGATACCTTGATTGGCAAAGCCAGAGGTAGGAGAGTTGAAGGAAGTTCTTAAATCAGACTCCCCGAGCCAGATCGTGTGAATACATAATCTCCCGCGTGTGCCAAGGTGCACGATACATCACCATCCATAATCGTAATATGGCGTCATACATCACCCATTCATAATAAATAGCACATCATCTGCTCATGATATTTTATCATACAATATCAGGACATCTGCTCACAACATCATATATTATGTGATCGACACTCGGCATTTCTTCTTAGAAGGAGCATCTTCAGATATATTTGGTTAACAAGAAAAGTGCCACTGGCTTGTGTTAGAAGGAGAGGAGTTTCCCACAGTTCCTCGAGGCTGGCCTGGCCCCAGCGCAGTCAGCCTGTAGCTTCTCATCCAGGATGCAAGGTTTCGGCTACAATGCAAGGGCAGGCACCTGGCGTGCTAAGGCGGCTAGGAATGCGGTGTCTTAGGCCCTGCCCTGGATCTGCTGAATTTGGGTAAGATTTCCAGGTGATCTGCGACCACGTTAAAGTCTGAGAAGTGCTGTCCAGCTGGGATCAGTGACACACACCCATAATCACAGCTACTTTGGAGGCTGAGGCAGGAGGTTGGCAAGTTTGAGCCCAGTGTGGGCAACGAGTTAATGAGACCTTCTCTCAAAAGAAAAGATAAAAAGGGCTGAGGATGTAGCACAGCGGTGCAGCACCCCAAGAATCAATCCCCAGTCATACACACACACACACACACACACACACACATACACATACACACACACACACAGCAGCTCACCAAAACACCTTAATGTAAGTGCCTTGAAGTAAAATGCAGGAGTCCTCTGGGTCTGTGTGTGTTTCCTGCCCTGGCAAACATGTAGGGTGACACATAACATGCACGTTGCAGGGTCACCCAGGAGCTGACCAGGGTCTCCCATAGCCTCGACCACGGCATCTCCAGAATTCGTCTTCTTCCAACCCTGCATGTGTCCCCTCCACTGACAGTGGCTCGGCCAGGGGCGTCATGGGACCAGACCAGTATTTTAAAAACTCAGATTTGTCTTAATTCTACTTCACCTTCCCAAATCTCCCAGACTTACCTGGAGATGGAACTGCCTGAGTAAAAATACATTCTACTCTTCTATTTTGATTTCTTAGTTCCTAATCCTGTCTTTAAAACATCCACATATGAACCCCAATACTTCCTGCTGGAAATTAGAACCACAGAGAAATGCTTTAAAACCAAAAGGAAAGCTAAACCCCACCCCAGCGCTTCTCAACTCAGTATTGGGACAGGCGGCTGAGCGGCCCTTCCTGCAGGGCGAGGCCTGAGTCCTGAGTGCCTCGGGGTGGTCAGCAGCGGCTCTGGTCTCCACCTCGAGGGGCCAGCAGCACCCCTCCTTATTCAAAAGTGGCGCTGGACATCACCAAATGTCCCCTGAAAGTTGAAATTGCCCCAGTGCAGCACCACAGCCCATCTTAAAAATCCAGCCCGATCATGCCAAGTGCAACCCTCTTCTGCGATGTCTCCAGGCACAGCAGCTGGGCGGACGCGCTGCCACTCACCGCCTTCCCCTGGCCAGCCCGTGTGTGCCCTGTGTGAACTGTGAGCGAGCGTGCGCGCGTGTGTGCAAGGAGTACATATGCGTGATTGCGGTAATTCTTTTATCTTCCTCTCACACCCTGGGCATTATGAACATTCATCAAAATAATTGACGCGGATGAAATTAGCACTTCCTGCTATGTTGGGCAGATAAACTTTGCTGAATATTGATTTCACACAAAGAAAATGACATGTGCTTGGGCCTAACCCTTTATCTGGCCGGGCCAGGGAATGAGGCAGGAGGGGGACGGGGCTGGTCGCAGCCGGTGGAGACGTGGCCATGAGAATTCCTGTTATCTCTTCCTCCACAAGAAGACAAGAGAAGATAAGGAGCCGGAGGGAGAGAGCGAGCGGCCCTGGGCACTGGGGAGCTCCGGGAAGGCGTGGGACAGGGACGGGGCGGCCCCTGGGGGACAGCGGGACGCACTGATGAATGCGGAGGAGGAGGAGGAGGAGCACAATCGGAAAGAGAAGAATGGCGCTGAGGGGATGGGGCGTGAGGACTGCCTGTCTGGGGCCCGCTCCACGCCGTCCTGAAAGTGGGAGGAGCAAGCACTCCGCTTCGCCAGGAGGTGGGAATTTCAGTGCTAAAGTCAGGCAGCCTCCGACAGCCCGGGTCAGCTGATCCCCCTGCGGTGCAGCTGGGTGGCATGGAGCAACTGCTCCTCAGCCTCCCCCTCTGTCCACCTGAGGTCGTGGAGACCCACCTCTACGGCCTGGGTGGGGGAGATGAGGGCCCGCCCTGGCGTTGCGCCATGTGGAGCGTCCGGCACAACCCAGGCCGAGGCGCCTCCTCCCAGAAGCCCTCCCTGGCCACCACAGCCCACGAGGTCTCTGCCTTCCATGAAGGCTCTGCCTGGCCCTGTCTTCTACAGTAAGCCGTGCGGAGTCGGCAGCAGGAGAGGTGCTGGCTTCCTTCTTCCTTCCTTTCTTCCTTCCCTGGGCTTGGACGTCAGGAGCGCCCAGCCCGTGGCCCAGGACTGGGCAGGTCTCTGAGATGCCCACAGAAGCAGAAAATGATTTCCTTCCCCACCAGTCCCAAGCTCTCTTTACTGAGGGTCGACTGTGTGCCAAGTTGGACCAGCAGCCCTGACGGGCAACAGAGGCCTCTTCCCCCTCTTCCTCCTCCTCTTCTTCCTCCTCCTCCTCCTCGGCCTCCTCCCCTGCCCAGGCTGGGCTCCAACTTGCATCCTCCAGCCTCTGCCTCCCTGGGCGCTGGGCTGGCAGGTGTGCCCTGCCCCGCCTGCACACGCACCCTTCATCGGATGCCACACCACTCGGGACTCTGATTCCAACGCAGCGGCAGACACTTGCCACACTCCCGAACCGCGCTGTGCACCTCCCAGCAGCCACGCGGGGTGGGTCCCGCCGCGACCCTGCTTCTCACCCGGGAGCAGAAGGGCAAAGGAACTCTGCTCCGTCCTCCTCTCCGGCCACGGACTGGCTCTGCTGCCGGTTCCGGTTGCACTGACCACAGTTCCACTCGCTGCTCCGCTGCCGCTGTGCTCCCGTGCACACACTGGCGGGACGGGGATGTCCACCTGGTCTCCCGCACAGGCTGTGGAGTCTCAGGAGAGGACACAGGAGAGGCCGTGACCCCGCCGGGAGACTGAGCTGAAAGCTACCCACTTCCTTTATGGGGCGAGGTGACAGGGTGTTTAGCTGAGGGACAGGGCTTGGGGTCCGCTCTGGGTCCTGCAGGGAAGTAGATGAGGAGGAGGAGAAGTGGGGGAGAGGTGGGACCCACCACCCTCAACAGGACCAGTGCTGGGACAACATCACACCCTTCCAGGAGCCCGCCCAGAGGACCCCAGTCCACAGAGGCCTCCTCATGCCACGAAGGTCAGGAGCTCCCGGCTCCCTTCGGATGTGTCTGGTCACCCTTCGAGGTCAGCCTGAGTCCTGGTCGTACCCACGCACATCCACTGCCATGTCTGCCTGCAGGCAGGGGCCCGAGGATCCTTCCAATCGCCACTCTCCTCTCCAGGGACGCGGGGTCAGGGGGCAGTGATGATGATGATGATGACAGCAGTGGTGGTTGTCGCTCAGCGAGCTCTTCCGGGCCTCAGCGGCTCGTTCCCCAGCCTAGGAGCAGCACCACGACAGCACACTTGCCCAGCGTGTGTCAAGCCCTGGTTCCATCCCCAGCACCACGAAGAAGTGTGCATATTCTCATGTGATGCAGACAGTGTCAGTCTCATTGTTCAGCTGAGGAAACTGAGTCTCAGAGAGCGGGAGTGACCTGTGCCAGGTGACACAGAGAGAAAGCGGCCAGGCGGGGACCTGCACCAGGCGTGCTTGGCTCTGGAGCCCTCTCTGCATCCCCTTGAGTGTCCATCCTGACCAGGAGGGTCCAACTCTCGCTGTATCCCAGGTGACCGGCAAGAAGTCCCGTGTCCCTCTGAGCATTTGTTTCCTCCCATGCACAAAGAGGCCCTGTCCCCGCCTCCCTGAGTAACCAGAGGGGACTTCCCAGCTGTGTGGGACCCCGAGGGCAGGGACTGGTTGCAAGGGGACACTCCGGGTACAGTCCCCACATAAGCGGGGTGTGCCATGGTTGGAGAACTGGGCTGCAGGGAGGAGGCCGACACATTGGATCCAAGGCCACTCTGGCCCAGCGAGGTCTTGACCTTGACCTTTCACCCCGACAGGCTCCACCAGCTCAGAGAGAAGCCAGGGCTGAGACGCCAAGTTTGCCCAGCTGCCTTCCCGCTTCTCCCCATGACTGGCAAGGCTGGCGGAGGCTTCTCCCGCCCCCCGGCTATTCCCCACGCAATGCCCAAGCCTCAAGTCCCAACGGGGGGCCGTGGGGCTACGGCTAATTGCAAATCATTTCTCAGGGCTCCCCGCTGCTCGGCTAAATTCACTGGAACTAATGTGTCCCGAAACAAATTTCACAGAAGAGCCAGGGCAATTACATGATGTTTAGTTCCCCTCCCCCCGCCCTCCCTCCCCAGGCTCCAGGCCAGGGCAGAGCCCCAGTGGGGCTGGGGGCGGGGAGGGCGAGGCAGGGTGTCTTCTGGGGACCAGAATGTTCTTCCTCCGCAGCCCCGAAACCCCGACCCCTCCCGACCCTCCTCACTGTCCTGCTCCCAAATCTCATGCCCAATGTTACGGTGCCCAGCGTCAGCTGCGCCCCTCCCCTGGGCCAACATCCCCTCTGCTAATCTGGGAGATGTCCCAGCATCCCGAGCAAAGCAAGGACTGAGCCCGACGTTAGGCAGACTTGGGATGGAGCCCCAACCCCAGCACTCACCAGCCACTTGCCTTCGGAAAGGTCTCTTACCCTCTCTGAGCCAGTTTCCTCATCCCTGGAAGGAGGGTACGCTGCCTGGCCGGTGGCAGCCACTGTGACAGAGCAAAGGACACAGCGATGTTTTACCTGGACCTGGCACACAGCAGGCCTGGCATAAACGCAGATCCCCACAGGCGCCTACTTCAGGACTTCGACAGTCAGGGAGCGAAGTCCCAGCCAGGCCCCGTCCTGGCCCTCCCTGAGCTGCTCCTCCTCCCACCTCCCCGGCCTGTCTCTCCAGATGGCTGCGGCAGGACAGCTGTCCCTTCCTGGTGGCCCCTCCGTGCTTCCCACGAGTCGCTCTTGGACCTTTTATTCCGCTTTGTGGTTCTGGTTTCTTGGCTGACTGCAGTCACTCCTAGAACCCTATGTCAAGATGGGATCATCTGTCCCTCACGGCATCCGGGGCAGGCAGGCCCGGGTCCTGACGACATCCATAAACAAGGGAGGTCACATCACCAGGGGTGGCTGGGTGTCCACTCCAGGGCAGCAGGCCAGGCTGTGAGCAGGTGGCCAGAGACATGAAAGTCACACTACACTGAAAGTTTCAAGAGTTAGCAAACCAGGAGCCAGGAGTGGTGGCACATGCCTGCGATCACAGTGGCTGGGGAGGCTGAGGCAGGAGGGTCGCAACTTAGCTTAAGCAACTTAGTGACTTAGCAAGACCGAGTCTCAAAATAAAACGTGGAAAAGAATAAAAATTTTAAAAAGCCTGGGGATGCAGTTCAGTGTGAAGACCCTATATTCAATCTCCATCCTGTAAAGCAAAACAAAACAAAAATCACCCACTTACAATTGACAAAACATCAACATTCAACAGTTAATTTTAAAAAAAATACCCACTGAGCTCCTGCTATGCCTCAGGACCCTGACAAACCACCGAACAGCCAGCAAGGAACAGGACAGACCCATCCCTGACCACGGCTGACACTTTGGTGGGAGGGCAGGTGCTGGGTACACCAAGACCTAAGATCACATCCAGTAGTGCTCAGCCCAAGGAAGAGAACAAAGCCTGAACCAGAATAGCATGCTGCGTACTCGCTACCTGTTAGCTGGGCTAGTCCTGGATGGTGGCGCTAACCTGGGAATTTAATTAGAGAAAGAGCTGCAGGGTGGCTGGCAAAGTGTTCCCGAAAGTGCAAAGGCCCTGAGGTCGGCATGAGCTGGTATGGGAGGAGATGAGTGAAGCAGGTAGGGGTAGAGGAGAGAAGATGGACCAGGCCTTGAAGGTGAGCAAAGGGCTTCAGCTTAGTTCTGAGAGCAGGGGCGGTCATGCGGGGTTTGAAGTCTGGGAAGCTGATGTAGGTGTTTAGAGGATTGGAGGGACCATGATACAGTCAGTCACCCTGACTTATCTTCTCAAGCTCAGCAGCACTTCTCCCAGGAGCCCCAGGGGCATGGCTGCAACAATGCCACCCTTGGCGTGTGCCCAGCACTCTCATTTGCTCACCTAACCTTCATTGTGCAGATACAGCAGGCTCTGTTATTGCTCCCATTTCACAGGTGAGGAAACTGAGGCTCGGGGAGGTGGAGCTGCTTGCGCAGGGTCACATAGGCTGCAAAAGCCAGGATTCAAACACCAAGACAACCAAAACTATGCTTGGATACCAAGGTTTACTGAAAAGAAGGAAGGAAGGGAGGGAGGCAGGAAGGGAGGGAGGGAGGGAAGGGAGACGTCAGAACAAACTCGACTCCTTGGCCGGTCTGTGCCTCCTCAGCCCGAGATGACTCTCCTGACCAAGGACGTTGGCGGGGTTGCCTGCACCAGCCTCTGCTGTCACAAGGTCCCTGGCACCCCACAGTGTCACCTCCCCCAGCAGCCTCCTGTTCCCACCCCCGCCAGCGAGGGGCTGGCTCCCTTATCAGCCCCGAATGCACACGAGTGAGTTGTCCCCTGCGACCCCGCCTGCCCTTGGCTAAATGAACGCTGTGCCGCCCCGATAATTCCGGAGCCATAAAGATGATATTAAAAGGGAGTGGGGAGCCGCGCGGCAGGGACGCGGGAGAGGAGGAGATTACAGGCGCAGGGCAGACCGCGGCCTGGCCTCCTTATCTGACCCACGGCAGGCTGGCCGCGGGCTTTCTCTCTGCAGGGGACAGAGCTGCCCGGTCCTCTCTGGTCCTTCCCCGGCAGCAGGAGGCCCCGGGGAGGCCCCCAGCAGTGTGCAGGGACAGAGGCATGGGGGGGTGAGTCTGGGGTGGGGGACTTGGGGACTGCCCCGCCCCAGGGACCAGAGGCGTCAGCGCAGCCAGGAAAGGGGGCAGCCCAGGATGCTGGAGAACAGCGTGGAAGGCCTTGGGCAGTGTGGCCTCTATGAACATGGACTCCGGGGGAAGAGGAGGCGGCTCCTGGCTATGCCAGAAAGGGACAAGGCGGGGAGCAGGACAGGGAGGCAAGTGAGCAAGAGAGACCCCTCCACACCATCACCCTCTGGGATACCCACCTCCTCCCTTCTAATCCCCAAATGGCCCTGTGGGCTAAGGGCCCCATTCTTCCCATTTTACAGATGAGTAAACTGAGGCCCAGGCTCAGAAGCTCACTTGTTTCTGTCCTTCCCTGACACAAATGTAAGAGAAGGGTGAGGAACAAGTAGACCCCATGGGGTGGGTCACAGGCCAGGGATCTGGGTCACTTCCCACTGTCCTCAAATACACAAACGATATGGTGGTCGCACGGGTCTTTCTTGGCTGCTGCAGCTGCAGAAGTGGAGAATGGCTTCCCAAGGCTGCTTGCCATCCTGGATAACAAGAGGAAAAATACAAATCCTAGAACAGCAGACCCGGACACCTGTGTCCGCAGCGGTCAGTGGTGACGGTTTTGAGTGGTCACAGTGTCCCCAAGAATGAGTCCATCATTCAGACGGATGAGCCTCTGCCCAAAAACGGTGGATACAGAAAGAGCCACCCCGAGGCGCGCGTCTGAGACATCTGCGGCCATCGTATGTGAACAGGCGCTCTGTCCGCCCCCACATCGTTCTGTGCAGTGACGGGGCAGTTACCCAGATGCCCTGTGCCGCGGCTTCCCCGGGGTAAAGCCTCTTGTTAGGAGCAGACAGGTCCCCAGTGCGTGGCTGGGCACACAGTGAGGACCTGTCTGCGCTCTCAACTGCCTGCCTCAAGGCCAAGGCCAGGGGATGCAGGCCATGCCAGAGGTCAGCGGCTGGCACTGGGGAGCGCTGTGGCCCCCATCCGGGGGGAAGGTGGCAGTCGTCTTGGCTGGGGTGGCCTGGACAAGCGGAAGCTCATCTGTGACTGCTGCAGGTGCCTTGTCAGACCTGGCGGACACCACAAAGGCTAGAGTGCTCCTCCCACAGAGAGGTGCGCAGGCCTGGGGCTGGGGACCGCTCAACACGCAGCATTCCAGCCGGGGTGGGGGCTGCACCTGTCCCAGCCTCAGTCTCTCCCTCTGTGTTGTGGGCCCATTCCCTTCCTATACTCGGTGTGATGGGAGGCAGGTGAAACCCTGTGAGTGTGAGTATGAGTGTGAGTGTGTGTGTGTCAGTGTGCACAAGTGCATGCATGCTTCAAAGACCAGCAGGTGCTCTAGCTAGAGATCAGGGGACAGTCCAATCGCAGTCCCCAGGACAGTCCTGGTCACCCACATCATACTGAGAAACAAGGACCGGGCCACAGCGCCTTCCTCGGTTTCCAAGGAGCCAGGCGAGGTGTCTGTGGGGGAGGGCGCGGTCGAAGGCTGCGGGTCCCCAGGCAGGCTCTGCATGGAGTCTGAAGACAGAGAAGGAGGGGTGGACAGAGACACAGACAGACGGAGAGACAGAGAGAGAGGGAGAAAGAGGGGGGTCAGAGAGGATAGGCAAACGGCACAAAGCTAGAGAAAGAGATGGGAGACCCCAGATCAGACGAGAGAGAAACAGAGGCGGAGACAGACAGACAAAGAGAAAGACACAGACAGACAGACAAGAGGGGAAGCAGACCGGAGGCAAACTAGAGATGCGATGCAAAAGGGCAGGCAGGACGCGGCAGGCCTCCCGCTTGCCCTGGCCCGGTGCCCGGCAGCTGTCCCCTCCCTGGGCTCCCAGCCCCCATCCTGTGTCACCCCCCACGTCTGTACCTTCCACCCTCTGCTCGGTCCCCACCGTGCTGTGTCCCCTTCCTCCTGTCCCCTCCTGGCCCTGCTCCCCCCACCTTTGGGACGCAGCGGGGCTGTCTGGTGCCTTTGTGGCCCTCCTGAAGCTCTTGGAGACACAGGTAGGTGAGCACAGGGTTAGTGTGGGCGGAGGTGGCCTGGGCCGGGGCAATGTGGCAGCGCCTCTGAGTGCCACTATGCACAGTGGCAAAGTCTCTGCCCAGCCCAGATACAGCCTTGGAGGGGCTCGGGGTCGGCCGGTGGGGGGGGTGTGCAGCCAGGTTTAACCCCTGCCACCCTCCCCATCCTGAACCCAGAGCTAAGGGGTTCCGGGTGAAACCCCCCACACTCACTGGCCGTGTGACCTGGGGAGGCCCCGAGGTTCTCTGTGCCACCAGGCTGGACTCCCGGCCGGACCCTCCAGGAGGCCGAAGCTGGCACTGGAGGGCAGCGTCTCCCTGAGGACAGAGAAGAGGAGGCCGCAAGGCCCTATCAGGCCCTGACAATGCCAGTCTCAGCTCCGGGCTCCCCGCGAGTCCAGGCCGGGACATCAGACTCCACAGAGAGACACTCAGCCTGCTCCACGGGGCCGGCTGTGTGAACTCAGGGAGCTGCAGGCCCTCTCTGTGTCCTCCCTGCACGCTGGGAGCACAGTGCCACCTTGTCACGGGACTCTCCGTCCGTGGGGCCTGGGTCATGTGCGTGCACAGCACCGAGAACGACCCGAGCCGTGCTGCACTCCGGAATCTTCTGCCGTCCAGGCGGCCACAGAGCGTGCCGAGCACCGAACGCCCCGCAGTGTGACTGTTTCCTCCTCCAGCCTCCGCACGCTCCCCGTCACACGGGGCAATGGCTCTGAGACACTGAGAACCCCCTTCCTTCCCTCCTGGAAGCTCAACGCTGGGTCCTAACTTGGGCTCCGTTTGTCACTTTTCCACCCACCTTTGTGCCTGGGAGTCCCTGGCAGGTGGCTGCCGTCACGTCCCCAGGTCCTGGGAGGGGGATTTCTCCGGGCGACGTGTCTGACCTGGACTCCCCTCCACCTCAGCTCCTGCGGACCGCAGATGGCCGAGAAGCAGTGTCCCCACTTGGTGGGGGGTGCAGGCGGAAGAGGAAACCGAGGCCCAGAAAAGCCAATGGAAGGCTTTGGGGTCCCCCACCCCTTCAAGATTATGTGGCAGCCCCATTCCTCTTCCCCAGGAAGCTGGTCATTTTTTCTACACGTGGAATATTTTATTCACAGCCTCAGAGGTCCCCAGACTTCTCGGCACCCGCAGAGCCCGGGGCAGAACCTCACCAGCGTGGGGAAGACACTGGAGCAGGGCACTTGCTGCGGGCCCGGCACAGACCAGCTTTGGCTCCTCCTTTAGCAGCCCCTCATCCAGCTCTGAAATGTTGGGTGCTCAGAATCGGGGTTCTAGAAGCCACGCACGGCCCCACACCCGAGCTGGGGAGACGGGCACGGACTCTCTCTGCGCCCCGTCTGCGCTGCGTGTTGCTGCGGGTGTCCGTGGGGCGAGGCTGGGGACACCCAGAGCAGATGTCACCAAAGGCCTCCTGCGCACCATGCGCGCTCTGGCTCCTTCGCCTTCCTCGCCCTGGCTTCAACCCCACCCTCCACCGCCTGTCTATTTTCAGTTCTCTGAAAACACCTTTCCCAAGAGAAAGCCAAAGCCGGGTCTGGGCGTCCCTCTTTTCCGAGCAGGGACGGGGGTGGGGGGACTCAGAAAAGCCCTCAGCTGGGGAAGAGAAGATGGGGACAGGCATGACCAGCGGTGCCTACGGGGCCCTTGCCGGGCCGGGCACAGATGGAGGGGCACTGGGCTGGGGGCAAGGGGCAGCTGCAGCCACCCCGAGCCTCAGCTGCCTCGTTAGCTCCTCATTGTCTCCTGGTGTCCCAGCCCAGCCGCCCTTCTGTCGTCTCCACGTGCCCCCTCGGCCCGCAGCCCTGCCCCACAGCTCCAGGGGGAGCCCGGGCCAGGGGTCCCCACGGCCTCCCTGCGCCGGGGGCAAGCCAAAGCTGGGGGCCGCAGGCAGGCGAGTGGGTGGGTGGGAAGGAGGGTGTCGGGTGGAGAGGCCAGGAGGGGGGTGTCAGAGTCTATAAATCACACCCCACTGCGCTCCTGTTTAACACACACTTCTCGGACGAGCTGTCAGTGAAACCGTTAATTAATTAGCTAATCCCTCAATGAAGTGGATTCTAAATGGGCCTCCTCCTCCCAACCTCCCATTTAGATAATTGCTGCGGAGGGAGCTTTTGTAAGAGCCATTTTCTCCAACAGGCATGGCCCTGGCACACGGAGGGAGATGAATTTCGAGGAGGGGTCAGCCTGCCCTCCCCAAAGTTCCTGTTGAGGGGAGACCCCGCTCTGCAGCCCAGGGAGAAACTGGCCAAAGGGAGCTCCATTGGTGGCGGGGGCAGGAAGAGGGGTAGGCGTTGGATACTGAGCTCTGGCATTTGTGGGCTGGTTTTTGACCTCACATGATTTTAATTCTAGGGACGTTCTCCTGGACAACGACACTGACAATGAATCTTGATGACCGTCACCACGTAGGCGATGCTAACTGCAGGCCAGGCCACCCAGTTGCGTCCTTTACACTCCCGACCTTGTTCATCCTAACTGCCGGTGACCACGTGGGATCAGAGCACCCGGCTCCCAGTGGGGAAGTGACTTGCCCAAGGTCGCAGGACTGGTGAGCGGCAGAACAGGGAATGAAATGCAGGCGTCTGAGCCCGCAGCCCTCCCTCTGGACAATGATGAGATCTTCTAGGGCCCTGGTCCTGTCTCAGGGGGAACGCCAAGGCTATTGGAAAGGGATGGGGTCGGTTTCAAGTCACACAGGGAAAGTAAGGAACATCTGTCTGACGAATTAATGAACAAACGAGTGAATGAAGGATGACAGAACCCAAGTGACTTACGACTCAGGGCTCCGTGTTTTGGCAAATCCCCTCCTGATGCTAAATGGAAGTGATGGAAACGACACGGGGACATCCTAGGGGCAAGCTGGTGGCTTTTACCTGCCCGCTGTCCCTCCCCTCGTGATGCTTGGTCCTCACCTGGTCCTGGTCCCTGTGGCATCCGTGGCCCTGGCCCTACCCTGAAGCTCCCTGTGGGACCACTGCGTAAGCCTGGCCAATCAGCATCCAGCCCCTCTATGAGCTTCATCCCCAGGAGTAATGGATGAGCCACGGATGAGCCTGGGACCCAAGCCAGGATGAGGAGACGAAAGTCTAGGCTTTCCATAGGAACAATCAGGAAGGGCCTCTTCTCGATCCCCGGGATTACTAAGCTCCCAGGATGCCCACTTGAAGTTGCTGGGAGCTGTGTTGCCATCAGAATGGAACCCCCCAGGGCTACCACAATATCCAGAACCATTCTTTGAGCCCCTGGATCCAGCTGAGCCTGATGCTTGGGGATACTTGGTTTTGCTTTCAGTTATTGAAGTTTTCATTACTGCGGCTGATACTGCTGGCCACCCACCAGCATCCATTTTCTTTCTGTTCCTTAGCAACAGGATCCTGATTTTGTTTGAGTCACCCATGAAGCTAGCTGAAAGACCTGTCCAGACTTTCTTGTAGTTCTGAGTGGCTGTGGGTGACCTGGTCCTAGGCAGTGAGTCCTTGGGGGAAACATCTTTCCTGAAGAAAAACACCAGATCCCCAGGAGAAAGCTCTCTGCCCTCTGCCCTTCCATCTTTTTTGCTGCCTGGATAACAAACACAATGCTTACCTTAGAAGTTCTAGTTATCTGTCGAAAATAAACCCCTGGTGAATTTAAGCCCTCGTTCTCACGTTCGTGTTACATGCAGCTGAACACAACCCTAATGGACAGAGTGGGGCTTCTGTTTGCAACTGGAATCCCCCTGCCTGATATGCGCTTTACAGGAGATCTAAGGAAAGAAAGGAGAAAATGTCAGCACTGGGAAGGAGGGCTTGGCCCTTTCTATTTGCTCCAAGATGATCACCCACCTTGTTCTCTTGTCTCTATTACCTAGCAAAGATAGCAATCTGCAAGGACCATAAATTGTAAGTAGATGGGGAAGAAAATTGGCCTTTAGCAAGGACTGACTCCAGGCAATATTTCAAAGTGGGGAGGAGGAAAGGGCTGCAGAAGAAACCTGTCATAGCTCCCTCCACACCAGGTAAGAGGTGAGTGGATGAGCAGCTCTCAGCACAAGGTGTTGTTAAGAACTTGTCACCTACACGACACCAGCTACATCCTCTGACTAGTCAGTGCCTCCATGCTAGTGAGGGCTCACAGCTCCCCGGTGCCTGTGAGGAGCTGATGTTCTGGAACAAAGATGAGGAAGAAGCGTCCTAACTGTTGGTCTTCCACGGGCTACTCTAAGGCTAGGAGCTGAAAGATCAAGGACAGAGCTGTTTGCACAGGGAACAAGTGCTGACATCGGGACTGGCTGGCCTCAGGGGGACACCCCTCCCCTGAGAGATGTCCCGTCAACCACAGCTCTGCAAGCAACCAAGCTCAAAACTGAGACCCTTAGAGTGACAGAATTTCAGAATATTATCCCAGGAGACATTCAGAACCACCTTATTTTAGATGCTCTAAAATAATATCTTAGAATTATACAATTCTAAAAGAGTAGACAAAGAGATTCTGAAATTCTACCTTGGTAGGAACTTAGAACCACAGAATTTTAAAATTGGAGAAATCATTAAAAGTTGAATCTCTGAAATTTAATAACTCCATTTACAGAACCCAAGAATCATAAAATGTTGGAAAATATAGTGAGCAAAAGTTCTGGAAAGTGAAGCTTAATTAATTTTATAAGTACTAAATGTAGGGCATCATATCTTTGAAGTTTTAGAATTGTGTAAGATCATGGAGCCACAGAGTTTTAGAATAGTAAATTAAAAGACTCAAGATAAAAATATAGAGTGTGAGAATTGCTGAATTTTAAAATGTTAGAATAACACTAAGATATTTGAGTCATGAGGACTTTAGAGCTCACTCTAGCTAAACTTTGACCAAAGCTGGCCACTTCTCCAGGGATCTTGACCGAAATCTCCAGCTCATAGCACCACTGCAATGAGGCTGGCACAAACAGGTGTTCCAAAAATGCAAGCAAACAGAGTTTTTAAAAAATAGAATCACTAAAAGGAGAAAAATACAGTGCATTGCTCCCAAACCAGTAAAAGAAAATATGATCTCAGCCACTGAACAGAAAGCAGAGGCATAGCTATCAAAAAAATAAACTGGCTAAAATATTTTTACTTATAAAAATTACAATAAATGTAAATGTTTGAAAATTATCTATTAAAAGATCAAGATTCTCAGATCAGATAAAGTATAAAATTAGCTGCCTGTTGATTATAAGTAAGATATGACAGGTGACACAGATAGTTCAAAAGCAAGCTGGGCATAGTGGCACACACCTGCAATCCCAGCTACTTGGAGGCTGAGGCAGGAGGATCACTTTAGCCCAAAACCAGTCTGAGGAAAGGAAGGAAGGAAGGAAAGAAGGAAAGAAGGTAGGAAGGAAACAAAACTGATGTAACCATATTAATAACATACACAATAGAATTTAAGCAGAAAGACATTAGGAACAGAGTAGATGCCAAGTGAAAGTCTGATGAACGAATGAATGTTGCCATCCAAGAATAAGAACGTAGTCTCAACTAAGGGCACCCACTGCATTGCTGGGTAAACTGAACCCTGCTCTTGTCCCCTCCCACCCCCACAGGATGCCCACATCCTCTTCTCTGGAGCCTGTGACTATATATTACCTTCCATGGCAGAGGGGACTTGGCAGATGTGATTGAAGTTATATCCTGAAGAGAAGGAGGTTGCTCTGGTTTGTTCAGACTGTGGATCCAATCTGACTACATGACAATTTCCAGGAAGGAACTTCCTCTAGTTGGAGAAGCAGGCTGGGGGCATGAGAAGAAAGCCATCTCCCTTGCCGGGGTGGACGGAACACACATGGAGAGCAAGAGATGGAATGAGGACCACCTCTGGGATTAAAGATGGATGCTCAGTAGACAGCCGGTAGGAATGGGACCTCACCCTACCACAAGGGACAGGGTCTGGCCCATGGCACAGTGAGCTCAGGCACGGCTTTTACCCCAGAGTCCCCAGTATGGAGAACAGCCAGCTGACTCTTTGGCTTGGACCTTGTGAAACCCCAGGACCAGTGAAGGCTGTTGACCTATGGCCTACAGAACTGTGAGAAAACAAACACTGAGCCAGTAAGTCAGGTCTACCTTGTCAGACAGCTTTAGAAAGTGAAGACAGTTGCTGCTATCACGTGGGTAAGTTCTGCTCCCTGGAACAGAATACAGAATCTGCTTCCCAGCCACGAGTCTCCTGCAATCCCACTCTGCTGTCTTAGGCCACACGGGACTCCTGCTCCCTCACTCACCCATCCTGCTGGGTGCGTTGTGAACATTTGAAATCAGGTATCGCACTGTTCCTAAGACTCTTCACTTCTCCAGGGCGACCATCCCCAGATGTTGATTGGATGCAGTTTCCAGATAGCTCTCCAACCTGGGTTGCTGCCGGACTCTGCCCCTTGATGGTACCTCTCTGCTTCCAGGCCAACCCTCAGGAACAGCTGCTATGATGTCACTCCTCAGCTCAAACTCCTCCGATGGCTCCCGGGGTGTCCAGGTGAAAGGTCTCAGTTCTTTAGAGTGGCATTTGAGATCTTGCCTTGTCTGCTTCTCAGCCTCAACCTCTGCTCATCTTCTTTCCACCAAAATTGGGGGGGCGGTGGGGGCCCTCAACATCTCTCCAATAGACAGGTGACTTTTGTGTAGCCACACTTTCCTGGTGCTACTTATCTTGCCTGATATGCTTCCTATCTTCTGCAGTGACCAACACTCTGTGCCTTTAAACATTCTCCAGAGGAATGACAGACTCAAAGCCATCCTGTAGATTTCAACTCCTGAGTATCTCAAGTCATTCACCTCCAGCATCTCCACTGACCCCGCTCCTTGGACCAAATTACTGTCATCTCTCCCCTAGGCAACTGGTTTCCCAGCTTCTACTCACTCTCCTCTCCACAAAGGGGTTACAGGGACCTGGATACAATAGCAACCCCACTCATGACATCCTCTACCTTCAAACCCTCTGTAGACCAGCCTGCTGTTAGGACAAAACTAAGCCCTTCCTTGAGGACCTGGTGTGATCTGGGTCCCACCCCTCTCTCCACCTTCCTGTCAGGCCACACTGCTTTAGACCCCCATTCTCATCACACACCTCCCACTGAGCATAAGCCCAAGCCATTCCTCAACCTGAAAGGTCACCTCGCTTGTCATTGATAACCATATCTGTCAGGATGGGCTAAGTGGTGCTGCCTAACAAACATACCCACCACATCTCCATGGTTTAACTCAGCAAAGGATTATGTCTCACCCCATCACACAGCAATCATGGGTAGCAGGGTATCCTGCTCTGCATTTTCATTCCCATCTCCACTCTGGGCTCCAGGATCCTGATCAGGAACTACCTGAAATATAGCTGGCAACTGTGATAGAGCACAAAGAATATCCCAAAGTGCGTGCTGACTCTGAGGTCTTCTGGTGAGAGTGAGACATCCCTTTTGTTCACATCCCCTGGGGGAAGCAATGGTTACCCCTAGGTCAGTGGGAGGAAAAGTGCACCTTCTATGTCCCTGGATAAAGAGGAGGAAGTAAATACTTACAGACCACCCTGGTGACTGTTCCACCTTTTTTCTTTTGCAATTCTCCCTTTAGATTCTATAGCTCATGTATGACTTCCTTTAGGAAGCTGCCCATGACCTTCCCAAGCAAGTCACTCTCTGCATTAGCCAGCTTTTCACAACTGGGATAAAATCGCTGGCCTCCAAGATGGAAAGGAAGAACAGTTCATTCTGACTCACGGCTTCAGAGGTTCCAGCCCACGGTCAGCTGGCTTCCCTATGCTCAGGCCTGTGGTGAGATGGGAAGATCACGGCAGAAGGGCGTGGCAGAAGAAAACTGTTCACCTCCTGGCAGCTGGGAAACAAAAAGAGATTAGGGAACTGGACAGGGAAGAAAGACACAGCCTTCAAACACAGCCCCAGGGACCCACTTCTTCCATCCATCTAGGTCCTACCTTCCAACAGCTAGGAACTCTTCATCAATGCATTGGCCTAACAATGAGGTCAGCACCCCATTGCCTTCAAACAACTCCACCTCTGGACACACAAGCTTTTGGGGGACATTTTTTACCCAAACCATAGCACTCACCTGGTACATTTGTTAGTGCTCCTGGTACATTTCTCACCACATGTCACCTGCCACAGCTGAGATTTTACACTGGCTTATGTGATTATTTGTATAACTTCTCTCTTGCAACCATGAGCCCCATGGGGACAGGAATCTTTATAGATCCTACAGAATGGAGGATTCTATGTACATGGCATTGTAGAAAAGACAAAACTGTTGAGCTAGTGAACAGATCGCAGTGGTAGCTACGGGTTCAGAGTTCAGGATGGGGGCTGAGTAAGTAAGGCACAGGGGATTTTTTAGGGCTGCAAAACTCTTCCGTATGATATGGCATTGGTGGAAATGTGGCTCTGTGCATGTGTCAAAAACTATCAATTTTACAGCATAAAAAGTGAATCTTAAAAATCATTAGGCAATCGGGATCCTAGGGGGAATGCAGGATGTGGCAGAATAACCCACCTGCATGATAACTGTATAAAGCCCTCTCTCTGCAGCAGGTGGGAGGAAGCGTGTCTCCCTAAGTAACGTGGAAATGACTGGTGCCCCTGAGGCTGAAGACGGAGGGAGGGACACACAAGCACAGCACTCTGGCCATGAACTAGTCTCCCGCCAGAGTGTGGTTGGCAGCTTGTGTGCCCGGGAATCGAGTGGTTAGGGAGGGAAGGTCAGGGAAGCCATGTTCTCACCATTGGAGTGAAGGGACACAGATAAGCAAGTGCAAGAAGCCAGACAGATCCAGCTACTGATGGATTTGACTTAGAGACACCGCTTTGAACTCATATTCAGCGTAACATAGCTCCAGATGGGCTGGGGGTGGAGCTCAGTGGTAGAGTGCTTGCCTAGCACAAGTTCAAGGAATGGGTTTGATCCCCATCCCTGCAACCACACACACACACACACACACACACACACACACACACACACACACATACACACAGAGTCATACCTTGGTGCTGGACTGCTTTGAAATTCATTGAATTTGCGACTTGAATTTTGACTTGGTATTCATTGGGTTCCATGAGCTGGAACTTGCTGGTGCTGATGGTCTTGCAACTATGTCTTGCTGCCTTTTCCATTCAAAACAATTTGTTTGGTACTCACTGGTTTTGGTATTCATTTGTGCCTCTAAGAACTAATCAATGATAGTACCAAGGTACCACTGTGGATGGGTGGATGGATGGATGATGGATGATGGATGGGTGGGTGGATGGATGGATGGATGGGTGGACGGCCAGATGAGTAGATAGGCTAGTTGTGTATAAGAAACATAAAGAGATGTACGCAAATGAGAGATCGATCATGCACATATTCATTTCCTTGCTCCGAAAGCCAAGAGGTTTTGGAAGCCGGGACACCCTATGTACTACGAGCCATGAGCACACTCAGTGTTTAATACCACTGCAATAAAAAGAAAAACAGGATTCCTCAGAGAAACAGCTCATTCTGTGGCTGCAGAAGGAAATACACAGAATGAGCCGGAGTTTCTTGTTGTGCCAGAATGTAAAGAAGCGCTCAAAAAAATGAAAGTACACGCACTTAATGTTGGGGACAAAGGGACACAGGACCCAACTGAAAGAGTTCTCGGTGGCCAAACCCGTAACAGTTGGAGCAACAAGATTAGTAAGATGGAATTGGATTGTAACCCAAAGTATAAAGTAAGTATCCATGAGTTCATGCTGTTACAAGGAAGTCACTGATGATGTAATTAAATCCATGGGAAAGGCCACACAAATCTCCATGCAGAGCTCCAAGTAATTCAGGGAACTGCTCTGCCTCTAAGGAAATGGGTCATAACCCTCTGGTCCTGCAGTGTAGACAGCACTGTGCCTTCCTTTCAAGGACTACAGGATGGAAAGGGTGACCTAAGGGGGGGCCCTGGTGAGGAGTATGTCAGCCCAGCCCAAGACCAGCACCAGCCCCCGCAGTCCCACTGATGGCTGACGTCCCCAGACCTTGGGTGAGGTCTGAAGACAGAGGAGGGAGACTTCATAAAAACCAAAGCCTCTGCACCAAGTGTGGATTCTTGGTTGCTAACAGGAACAAGTGTGTCAACATCGGTGCAGTAATTCTGACAACTGCTGTAGTACGACTCTGTGATCTTAATAGCGGAAACAGAGTGTGAGGTGTACGGAACCCCTCTGGACTGTTGATGTTCCTTTCTTTAAAAAACAAACAGAATGGGTTTGCAAATATCTATCCAGAGAGGGATTAATAAGCAAAGTGCGATCTACCTAAACAACTGAATATTATTCCTCAGTAAAAACAATGGACAGCCCAGCATGGTGGCACATGCCTGTAATCTCAGGGCTCCGGGAGGCTGAGGCAGGAGGATCAAAATTTGAGCTCAGCCATGAGACCTTGTCTCTAAATATTTTTTTAAAAATTGTTTAATGCCTGGGATGTAGCTCAATGTAAAGACCCTGGGTTTAATCTCTAGTGCCACAAAATAAAATAAAGTAAAATAAAATAGAAATATGTGGCTGGATGCCCACCGGCACCTGCCTGGTCTCCAAGCTTTGGGCTGCATTGGAGAAGACCGCCCAAAAGAGCACACACTGGTTCCCCTTATACAAAACTTTTAAAACTTGCTTCTCGTGATAGGAGCAGATCCATGGGCACCTGGGGATGGGAGGAGGACAGAGATAAGAGCGGAGACACCAGAAGAAACTCACAGGCGACAGCGAGTCCGGTCTTGATTGCGCAGACGGCTCCACAGTTATATGAAGTATGGAAACATATGAGGCTGCACGCTTTAATATGGAGGTGCATTGTGTGTCAGTCCCACCTCAGTAAGGCTGGCTTTCAGAGTGCGCTCAGGGAAAGGGACACAGGGCAGAATCGCGGTGTCTGTGACCGAGCCTGAGCCGGGCGCCGCCCCTCAGCCGTGCGTCAGCTCCCGCTCGCTCGCACTCGCTCGTGGGCACCTCCGCTGGTTAATTCCGCTCCCCCGGGAGTCCCCAGGCGCACAGGGCTCATTAGCCGAGGGCCCGGCCTCGTGCAACTTGGTGTTTGTTAAAGATTAATGGAGTGTCTCCGTGAGGGAGCGGAGGGGTCTCCTGGCCTCGTTTCTTCCAAATCAGCCCCCCACCAGGCCGAGCCTCGTCCTCAGCCGCGGGGAGCCGCCGCCCGCCGCCTGAGAGCTAATGGGGCTCTGCCAGCCTCCCCGCCGCCCCGGCCTCGGATTCCTCCACAGGCCCGAGAGTCCCGGAGCTGACCGGCTGGCGTCCACGCCTCCCTGCTTCTGAGCCCCAAATTCACCCAGCCCAAAGGAGCCCGTGTCCACCCCAAGGGCACGGCCAGGTGGCCACGTCAGGGCCGAGTTCTTTAGGACAACATCTTTGGAGAGAACAGGACTTTCCTTTGTGTGCACGTCTCCCTCTGAGCAGGGGTTTCCATTTCTGGAGAGAAACACAGGTCACTGAAGGAGGCTTTCACTCTGGCCTTCAGCGCTGACCACATCTACGATTTCTTGCTGGGTGGAGATAACGGCTCCGTAAAGGGCAGGACTTGGTGTGACTTTGTCACCACTATATTCCCAGCATCCAGCACTCTCTGGCATCTAGGAAGCACACAATAATTGTTTGCCGAATGAATAGATGAATGGATCATTTCCCTATACGCTGAGAATCTGAGTATGGTGCCACACACCTGAAATCCCAGCTATTTGGGAAGCTGAGGCAGGAGGACGTCAAGTTCAAGACCAACCTGGGCAACTTAGTAAGACCCTGTCTCAAAATAAAAATGAACACAATTGAAAGGGCTGGGGATGTGACTCGGGGTAGAGTGTTTGCTTAGCATACGTGAGATCCTGGGTTTGATATGCAGCACAGGACGGAAAAAAAAAAGTAAAAAAAGGAAATAGAATGAAAAGAAATTCACATGGCCTCTGACAAATGTTCTGAATGTGCATTGCCACCTCGGCACCCTGGTGCCTCCTCCCTCCCGCAGTGCCTGGGGAGCCCCGCATGAGCCCCACTTCCTGTGCACAAGGCCCTCACTTCCTGTTCCGCAGCCCCTGCACTCAGCAGCCAGTGAGCTTTAGCAATGAAGCCAGGTCCCGTAAATCCACCAACCTGAAACTCCTCAGAGGCTTCCCTCCTACTGGAAGTAAAAGCCATCCCCCGCCTGCCCAGGAGGCGCTCTGTGCTCCAGGCCCTTCCCACGCTGGCACCCCCAGCCCCACACCCCTGCCTCATCCCCGTCTCCCCGCCAGGCAGGGCCGCTCCTGCAAATGTGGCCTCAGCCTTCCCCAGGGAACACTCCCCACCCCCTTCAAGCTCCTTCCTACCCAGGGGTCTTCACACAGCCCTTCTCTCTGAACCCTCTCCCAGTGATCGATAAAACCCTGATGTAACATTTTGAAAAATCACAATTATGAAGAACTCTGACCGCCCAAGTGTCAGAAAATACATAAACAGGTAAACGGAACGTGGTCTGTCCAGACAATGGAACATTACTCAGCCATGAAAAGGAACGAAGGATTGATGAGTGCTGTGACAGAGAGGAAACTTGAGGACATGACCCCTTTGACTTAGTGGCACAAGTAATCCCAGTGCTCTGGGAGGCTGAGGCAGGAAGGTCACAAATTCAAGTCCAACCTGGGCAAATTCACAATTCAGAGAGACACTGTCTCAAAATAAAAGATGAAAAGAGCTGAGGATGAAGCTTAATGTGAAGTCCCTGGCTTCAACCCCAGTACTACAAACACAGAGCAAGAAAAAGACAGCATGGAATGTAACTCCGTGTGCCCAGGACAGCAGGCTCCTGGAGGCAGAGGCGCATTAGCAGCGGTGGGGAGAGCAGGGAGCCCGAGTGACCTTGGTGGACAGGTGTCTCTTCTTTTGATGACAACATTCTGGAATTAGATGGTGGTGGGTGAGGGCTGTGCTCAGTGACACTTCGGAAGGCTCGAAATGAATGTTATGAACGTGAATTTCATTTCCATTTAAACATCTATGAGACTGCACTGTCCATGTTTTAAAGGCGCTGCGTGACGGTGCCTCGGAGACCTCGGGCCCAGGGCCAGGGCAGGAATGAGTCCCCGTTAGAGCTGAGCCGGCTGGCATAGCCCCGCTTTGAGGAGCTTTTATAAACCCTTCTCAGCAGCAGCCCTCCCTCCCCCTTTCATTTTCTTCTCCTCAGATGGCTTTGTGGGTTTATTCGCTAACTGCTGTGCTGTCAGCCCCGGGGGAGGGGATTACAGCACCCCCCAGCACCCAGCCCTGCTTGAATGAGTGAGTGAGTCCACGCTGGGACAAATTGCTTCCTGGATCCTGGAGGCTCCATAGAACCAAGACCAGTGGGTGGCAGAGCTCCCCAGACTCCTTCAGGCTCAAGAAATAAAACTGTGCTGGGCGTGGTAGAGCCAGCACTCAGGAGGCTGAGGCAGGAGGATCGCTGCAAGTTCCAGGCCAGCCTGGGCTCCATAGTGAGTTCAAGGCCAGCCTGGACTACATAGCAAGACCCTGGTTGGAAAAAAAAAATCGAGAGAGAAAAAAAGAAGAGGAGGAAGAGGAAGAACAACAACAACAACAGAATTAAGTCCCTCCCATGCACGCAGCATCTGGTGCTGGAGGGACTCTGGAGAAAAATGCCGCCAGGCAAACAGAAAGCCCCCCAAGATCTTCTGGGCCGTGGTGTTGGGGGAAGGCGGGTCCAGCCCTGCCCGAGGGCCTTGTGTCGGCTGTGGGGACGCAGAGCTGTCTGGGGAGCTGATGCACACGCTTCACGCCGGGGCTGCTGCACGGCCCGAAGGCCAGGGAATTAGCAGTGTTTGCCAAGCAAACATGGCCCGGTGGGGAGGAGCCGATGGTGAGTGTCTGACACACGGTCTCCTAAGCGCTGGCAAATAGCCCAAGGGCCAGGCCAAGCAGGGGCTTCAGGTGTCCAGAGGGCTCCCAGGACAGCTTCCTGTGGGAGTGGGGATGGAGAGAAGGAGGGGATCCATGGAGACCCACCCTATTTTAATGATTGACTGATTGATTGATTTTAGTTTTTGAGACGGGGTCTTGGTATGTAGCCCAGGCTGCCCTTGAATTCACAGCAGTCCTCCTGCCTCAGCCTCCTGAGTGCTGGGATTATAGGCATGCACCACCACGCCAGGCTAAACTCCAATTGTTTTAATAATTATTATATAGTTTCATTAAACCTATAGCTTCATTGCTTTTAGAACTTTTATTTACCCGTGCATTCACTCCAAGCAATTTTTTTTCTTGAGCACCCACTGTGGCCCCAGCGCTGTGTCAGGCAATAAAATACAGGACAGCAAAGCCCCTCTCTCATTCTACTTGGAGGGGGAGGACGACAAATAGATCAAACAAAACAATAATGACCGTAATTGCTAATAGTTCTACAGTGTCTCCTCTGAGCCAGGAAGTAGTCCACCCGCTGGACAAATACCTCATTTAGTATCTCATTTAACAATCACTACAGCCTTTGGAGGTGGGGACTATTTCACACTCATGAAAAAGCTGAGCACAGAGAGGTTAAGACATTTCCCAGGGTCACATAGCAGGCGGGAGCCTCACAGATGGCCCTGAGCTGCAAAGGCAATAGAAACCGTGATTTGCTAGAAAGCGCTGAGGCTGAGAGATGACGACTTCAGACTAGAGAAGAGGAAGTGATATTTGAACAGAGACCCATAGATTTAAGGAGCCATCTGCATATCCATCCTGGTCTCCAGCCTCGGTTTCCCCATCTGTCAATGTGAGGGGGGTCTGGATCCTCACAGGACCCATGATTTGTATCCACTCCTGGTTCAACAACCAGGTGCAGACTGAAGACGTCCTTGCCCGAATCCTTTTCTGCTCCCCAAATCCTCCCTGCTAACCGTGCTAGAGGCTTTGCCCCAAATCTGGTTACAGAAGAGCCCGTGGGGAGAACAAGGCCACGATGCTCACACATAAAAAACAACCCCTGTCGTGCACCTGTGCGGAGCCCTCTGCTTGCATTACCTCCTTTACTCCTCCCCAGAATTCTCTTTTTGAATCTTCGCTGACTCAGCATTTATTGAACACCTGCAGCACACAAGGCACCGGCCATGCTCCTGCCCTTAAGGACCTGCAAGCAGAGCCAGGCACGGTGGCACACACCTGTAATCCTAGTAACCCAGGATGCTAAAACAGGAGGATTGCAAACTGAAGTCCTGCATGGGCAGCTTAGTAAGACCCTATCTCAAAATAAAAACTGAAATTGTTCTGGATTTCGCCCAGGGAGAAGGTCCTGGGCTCAATCCTCAGCACCCCATACCCCCACAAAACGGAACTATAAACAGAGAATCCTAACTAATTTGACAAGCAGGCTGGGGCCCTCGCAGGCTCCAGGGCTGGCTGTGTGATACTGGGCCATGCTGTGTCTCTCGGCCTGTTTTCTTGTCTTTTAGCTGTGCAGAATAATATGTCCCCTTCTTGGGGTAGATGTGAGGATCCCATGGGATAACACTGGTCACACAGTAAGTGCTCCATAAATGTTACTGTCTTCTTCATTTTGTTGTCCCTGGGAGACAATACTCGACACCTACAACTTAAAGGACAGGTTTACTTGGGCTCACAGTTCCGGTCCATGGTCAGCTAGCTCCAAGGCAGAAACGACCTGGCTGATGGGCCTGGCAGAGGGAATGGCCCTGCAGGTAGAAAGAAAAGGAGGAGCCAGGTAAGGGAGGGAAACCCATGCCCCGCCCCCTCTGTAAGACCACGCCCCTCCACAAAGGCCACGCCTCCTCCGCAAGGCCCCGCCTCCTCAGAGCTGTCGTGGCCACGAATCTATTGCGGGTGAATCCTTCCATGAATCTAACTCTCCCACGCATGATCCAATCACCCTCCAAAAGCCCCAGCTCTCAATACATGAGACTTCGTGGGGACACTGTAGACATAAACCAAGACAGCGGACCTCTGAGCTCACACATTATGGACAGCCACAGAGAGGGCAAGCAGTCAGACCAGACTGGGGAGGGAAGGGGGTTGACATCAGCCACCAGAGGCACTTGCACCAACACAGGCACCTGCATCTGTCCTGCACACTGTCCCCACACATCCTCTCGGGAGGACTCTGGGTGGCCCCAACTCCCCTGCCATAAACAGTGCTCTGATGGATACACTTGTGTGCCCCTTTGGGCAACTGTGTGGGGATCTGTGTCACTGTATACCTAAACTGACTCAGTCCTGTTGGAATGTGCTGTGCAGACAGATTCCTGTATCCCTACATCTTCCCCGGCACCTTGTATTACTCAGCTTTTTCATTTGTGTCCATTTAATAGGTAGCAATTAGGAGCTCTACAACCAAGCTATAGGAACCTTTTTTATATTTAAATCTAGCAGTTAATTTAGAAGTAATCTAGAATCAAAGGAGGATGAAAGAGGAGAGACCAGCACCCCAGAAGGGAGCTTTGCAAAGAACCCCAATTAGTAGAGAACAACAGGAACCCAGCAGAGGCAAGACCATGGTCTTGTCCTCTGGCTGCTCCAGACCATGGGTCTCTGACTCACCTTCTCAGGGGAGGACCCCTGCAATTGGACTTGAGCCATCTCCTCTCCCCAGGGGCCAGCCTCTGTAGGCTTTCAGGGTTTCCTTTCCACCACACGTGAGCACAGGATGGGGCAGTCACCCAGGGCTTTCAAACACAAGAGGCTCCAGACTCGGAGCTCAGAGAACATGGCTTCCTGGTCTCTAAACACAAGGTCTCAGGGTCCCCCTCCCCAGGGAAGGCCAGGTTTCAGGGAGAGGATGGGAACCTCCTGTTGACTTCCCTTTATCTCAGAGTGATAAGTTTGCTGATTGACACAGGGTAGCAATGGTGAGCACGCAGGCACGGGTGGCCCTGAGCAAGGGGGAACGTTCTGCAAGCTGGGGGTGTGCTGTGGGGGGTCAGATCGGCTCCAGGAGCCCACTGTCAAGTTCACAGGAATCAGGCGTCTGGGAGTTCAATCACCCATGAACTTCAATGAATCATATTAAAATGAAGGCAGGGCTGGGGACATAGCTGTGCAGCACAAGTGCCTGCTTGGCATGCTCAAGGTCCCCAGTTTGATTCCCGGCACCAATAAATAAATAAACAAATTTTAAAAAGGCAATAATGCACCTCTTCTGGATTATTTCATTCTATTTTATCATTATTTGTAATCTGTGTGTGTGTGTGTGTGTGTGTGTGTGTGTGTGTGTGTGTGTGTTACTGGGAATTGGACCCAGGACCTTTACATTGAACTACAGCCCCAGCCCTTTAAAAAATTTTATTTTGAATCAGGATCTCACTAAGTCACTAAATTGCCCAGCCTGGGCAGGAACTCAAAATCCTCCTGACTCAGCCTCCAGTGTGCTGAGATTACAGGTGTGCGTGGCCACCCCCATCCGTGCTCTTGAGGCTATTTACATCTACTGTATCTGTGTGGCAGAGATGCTATCTATAGCGTGTGTATCTGCCAGTTCCTCCAGCCACGTCAGGTGGGCTGTTTACACCACAGAAATTGACAACCTACAAGATACGATTTTTGTTGTTGTTGTTATTGTTGCTAGCTTCGAAGCAGTGCGTGGAGGCTGGAGACATCCCACCCTTCTCTTGTCTGTGTGTCCGGAACCCACAGAGGGACTCAGAGCCCTACTCTATGGAGAGGGCTTGGTGGGCAGGGTGGACACACAGCGCAGAGATGGTCACGCCCTGCCCCACACCCACCCGCAGGCAGCAGCAGAAGCCACACAGACTCTAGGCCACCCACCCGTCCCCCTCCTCCCCCAGCCCGGCCCTGGGGCTCCGAAAGGCCACATATTATCCCTGCTAAATTTCCTCCATCTCCCGTCCCCCTCTAACCACTCTAACTGCTGCCGACTGACTGCAGTTTGAAGCCAGAGAATGAGGCCCCATAATTGGGGCTTCTACTTGCTATTTCTCTGCCTTCTATTCTACCAGAAAAAATGCCTGGCGGTAATTGCCTGTCCTCTGGCACGGAGAGGGAGTCGGCCCGACCACGGCCGTTCAGAGTCCCAATTGGGCTATTACCACCCGGGCCCACTTTCTCTTAAACGGCCCTGGTGGATTGGCCAGCACTGTAAGAAGAGAGGACTCATCTTTCTCAGTCCCAGACAGAAAAAGGAGATAGAAAGACGGGCTCTGTCTTTACGGGATGGAGGCAGTGAGATTGCTTCTCACTCTTTTGAAACGAAAACCCAAACTAACCTGTTCTTCCCATTTCATAGATGGAGAAAACAAGGCTGGTGATCGACTGCATATCTGAATCCCATAGCAAAGGGAAGATTAGGGGCAGAAACATTTTCAGATATTAGTAGGCGCCTAGACGTCCCCTTTACATTGAAACAAACCTGCGAAAAACACCACACACCCGTTATCTAGTTTCACAAAAAGAAAAAAAAAAAAACTTAAATGGACTTTTCACATTTTTCCATTTGCAATTTCACTCGAGGGCTCATTGAATGAATGCTTGATGAGGATTTCCACAGTCGCTCCCAGGAGGCCTGCTCCAGGATTTCTGGGGGAATAAAAAATTTCAACTAAAAAGGACATTGCTTTGGAATATAAATATGTGATAAATACTATTTTTGAACAAGAAAGGTAGAATTCAGGACGGTGGCTACCCCTTGTGCGGGGGAAGGGGTCAGAATGGGAGGGCAGCCCAGATGTTCCCATCATGGGGTGCGAGGCCTCTCACAGGTGTTCATTGGAGAACTGGAAAGGGAGCCGGGGGACATCGGAGCGACGCGGGTCGAGCGTGGACGTCCTGCCCACGAGCTGTTTCCAGAGGCCAGGACAGGTTTGTGATGAGCAAACGGGAGGATGAGTGCCCGGACATCAGCCAGGTCACGCAGACTTGAGGTTGAGGGTTTAGTAACTTTGAGGCGGGGGTTTTTCTCTGCCAACTCTGCAGCTGACCGCGCCCTCCAGGTCGCAAACCTTCCCCTCCGGGTTGAAAGGCCCAGCCGTGGGCCGCAGCCTCCCGGCCTCTGGTGCTCTGAGGGTGTCCCTGAGGAGCTCTGGGATTTGGGCAGGGGCTGGATCCTCCAAAATGCGCCGCCCCTGGCCTCATCCCCAGGATGACACCCGGCTGCTTTCAGGAGGACTGACAGCCCACCCCAGGCACGAGGTCTCTATCGCACCTGTCACCCTTACACTTCTGCGCACTTTTCCTCGGGCGCACGTGCTCCCCCTCCGGCCTTCCGCCTCCCACCGCAGGGCAGGTGCGGCCTGCAGCCTGAAGTCTCGCTGGTGTAGCTGGCTGGGGGTGGGGGATCCTGGTCCTCAGAGGCCCCGCTTCCTGCTCCCCCCTCGCCTCCCCTCCCGCTCCTCGGGTTCCTCCCCCTCCCCATCGGTGAAAGAAGTATTTTGCGAGGATGTTCGGTCTTTGTTGGGGGACGAGGATGCCACATAAAGGGTCTGAGAAAGTGAAATGGGGTGTGTGGGGCGGACACAGGGAGGGGGCAGCGAGGGGAAAGGACGGATTCTCCGTATCTAAAGGGGAATTAAAGTGCTTTTACTGGAGTGAAGAAATCAGCCGAAGAATGGCC
>NW_004955482.1:9733866-9795113 GCF_000276665.1 Chinchilla lanigera | reverse complement strand
GCACCAGACAAGACAAGGCTCAGAACCGCACAGAAGCCTCGCGCACCCCGCCCCTGCCCCGACGGTCTCCCCTGCCCAGGCTGAACTTCCCTGCGCACGCGCAAGACACACGCGTGTGCACAGGCCCGCTAGTCGCGCTGCTAGACCAGGCCAGATTCACAAGAGAATAGCAATTAACCTCCTATCCCTGGCTGACAGTGATCTAATCAAACCAGGCCTCCCGATTCTCGCCCGCGCCCACCGGGAGCACGGTTACCCAGGCTGCAAAGCGTCGGGGTGGGACCCGGAGGCCCTTTAGGAGGTGTGGCTTCCTAACGCTGACGGGAAACTGGTTCTGCCTTTCCCTCCTTCTCAAAGATGCCTGCTGGGTCCTGCCGCCTCAGGACCTTTGCTCTTGCCTGCCTCTGCCTAGGACGCTGTTCTTCACCCTTCTGCAAAGTTCCTGGAGCTCCAGGGGGGCCCTCCCCCACCTGACCCTCCCTCTTCCCCAGAGCCCACTCCCTGCACCTGTTCTTAGCTCTCAAAAGACCCAGTGCTGGAAGAGGCTGAGGCAGGAGGATCAAAGGTTTGAGCCCATCCTTGGGTTGAACTCAGTACGAAGGCCTTTAGTTCAAACCCCATATTGAAAAGAAATTTAAAAACAAAAAAGACCTCAAAACCAGGTAATGCACAATAAATATGTGAGATTTACAACTTTTAATTCATAAGGTATAAATAAATGCATACATGTGTGGGCACCATCTGCAATGTTTGAACAAATGGCACGTTTCTTCCTGATGTGTGTGCTCAACCTTTGTTTTTCCCCAAAACACCAGTGATTTAGGGTGTCGGGCAGTGCTGGCTTCTGCCATGGGGCTCCAGCGCGGGCACCAGCCTGGGCACGGAGACGCTGCTCTACAAATTCTTGCCGAATGAATGAATGAATGAATGAGAGGGATGGACCAGAAAGAGCAGAAAACACGGTGTTTAGGGCCATGACAATGTTTTCATGTTAATTTCTTTTTGAAGTCAAAACTATATCAACACAGTTAATATATATATATTTTCTTCTTCTTCTTCTTCTTCTTCTTCTTCTTCTTCTTCTTCTTCTTCTTCTTCTTCTTCTTCCTCTTCTTCTTCTTCTAGTGCTGGGGATTGAACCCAAGGCCTTTGCATTGAGCTACATCCTCAGTCCCTGTTTTACTTTTTATTTTGGGACAGATTTTTACCAAGTTACAAAGTTGCCTAGACTGGGTTTAGACTTGGAATTCTCCTGCCTCAGCCTCCCAGAGGGCTGGGATGACAGGCACTTTCTTTTTCCTAATGGAAGAAGGAGCCTGTGAAAGTCACAATGAGCCTCTGAGTTACAGACAAATTGGCTAAAGAGGGAGAGAATGAAAGGCTGGGATTTCTTCCCACCAGAGTGGGAGTGAGCAGCTCAAGTGGGTTTTTTCATTCTGCTATTCATTCAACAAACACTAGATGAGTACGTACTGTATGCCAAGCACTGCTGTAGGCCACATGGACCCAAACCCCTGTCCTGTGCAGCTGGCCATCTGGGGAGCACGGCAGATGCTGGATGTGCCCAGGCACAGGAGCAAAGATGTAACGCGTTGTAGGGCCGCGTCTTCCACCACAGAGACGGAGATGGCACACAGTGAGTCACCAGGGGATGGGGAAGTAGGGCAGTGCATGGAGCACCGCCATGATGACACCCAGGAGACGCCATTCTCCTAGACGTGTCCCGCCCAGGAAGTTCATCCCTCAGTGGGCCGGTCCCATCCTTTCTCGCCCTGCGGTGCTGGGAATGGAACCCAGGCCTTGCTCACACTGAACAAGTGAGACCACCGAGCCACGCCCAGCCGCAGTGGCTTCTGGGAGAGCGTGGCGTCCTTGGAATAAATGTCACAGAGATCCGGCCGTGGGCCAGGCCAGTCCTCGCGTCTGTGTTCTTGCGTGCTCTACCCCTTTGGGTTGAAACCATGTAATTCGTATTGAGAGTATTTTTCAGGAAGATGACACTATCTTTCCAGACAGCCAAGTCAAGAGAGACACTGCAAATTAGGATTTCATTTTAGACCCACTCGATTTCTGAGAAGGACAAGTTCATATGGTAATAAAATAGAGGAGGGGAGAGAGAGCTCCGTGGCCAAGAGTGGTGGAGGTATTTTGCAAATCATGACGAGACTGGCTGCAGCCCTGGCTTTGTAAGCATTCTGTTACTCCTTACAAGACAAACGCATGCTCGCTGCAGAAAATGGAGAAATTTGGGGAGGGGGTAAAGCAGGTTTCTAGATTGCTTCTAAACCACCATCCAGAAAGAACACAGAGGACAGAGGACATACGTGTTTTATGTTGTTCTAGACACAGTCCTGGACCTTGTTCTCTCGTTCAGCATGAGGAAAAATCTTTATGTAAACTTACTTTACCTGTCAGGTGTAGCGGTCCACACCTGTAATCCCAGCTGCTCAGGAGGCTGAGGCAGGAGGGTCACAAGTTTGAGGATAGCCTGGGCAAATGAGTAAGACCCTATCTCAAAATAATCAAAAGGGCTGAGGGTGTAGCTCAATGATAGAATACTTGCCTAGCATTTGTAGGGTGCTGATTTCAATCCCAGCCCTGGGGGTGGGGCTCATTTTACCTTGTCCTAGTTTATTTTTTTTATTGTGCAGAGCCAGAGATTGCATGTGCTAGGCAAGCTCTCCACCACTGAGCTATCCTTTCCAACTCTGTATCTTATTTAAAGCTATTCTTAAGCAATTATTTTCATATTTGTAGTAATTTTTATTCTAGAAAAAAATAGTCATTGTAGAAAATTTAGCAAGTAGAAAATGTCACATAAAACACAAATAATTTGTAATACCATTCATTAGAGACAATCACTAGTGACATTTTAGGGTATTACAGGTCTACCCACATGTTAAGTTATGAGTCTTTTACTCTTTCTTCTTTCAGTGACTGGGCAGCATTTCGTCCTAACCAATCACTTGTGGTGTTACAAGGTTGTGAACAGTAATAATAGCTGGTGGCTTGTGCCTGTAATCCCACCACTCTGGGAGGCTGAGGCAGGAGGATCACAAGTTGGAGCCCAGCCTGGGCAATTTCGCAACTTAATGAGACCATGTATCAAAAGAGGCCAGAGACGCAGCTCAGTGTAAAGGCTTTGAGTTCAACCCTCAGCCCAGGAAAAAGGAGAGGAGGAGGAAGAGAAAGAAGAAGAAGTGGAGGGAGGTGGACAGACAATAAAATGCCACACTGCTCCTTTAAAGCTTCCACATTGCAAGGACACCCATGAATGCGCTCGTCACCCAGCTGCTACCAGGAGGGAGGGATTCTGGGTGAGCCCCACCCACCTGCCCGCACTCTGCTCAGCATCTCTCTCAGGGGTGGAGCTTTACCTCTCGTTTCTGAACGGGTCCCCAGAACATCAAAACACCAAAGTGCTAGCCTCAGTGTCTGTTTATTGGACTCAATCTTTAAGCATCCTTTTTTCCTTTGTACTGGACACTGAACCCAACGAGCACTGAACTACATCCCCAGTCATTTTTATTTTTTATTTGGAGACAAGGTCTCCCTAAGTTGTCCAGGTTGGGCTTCAACTTGCAAACCTCCTGCCTCAGCCTCCCGAGTGGTTGGGATGACAGACATGGACTATCGCACCAGGCACAGTAACCATTCTTTAATTGTCCTCCTCACTTTTTTTGGCACTGCTTTTCATTTCTGCTTATCTATTAGAAACAAGAAGTTTCCTTTATTTATATTTTCTTGCTGTTGCTCATTCTTCACCATTTTGCGAGGATTGCCGAAGTCCCGCAGAGCTGAGCACACTGGCTCGAAGTCTCCAGCCAGGACAAAGCAGTTGGCCACGAGGCTCACTTCTGTGTCCATCGAGCTGTTTCTGCCGTTCTTGAGCTCCGTGTAAACAGACTCATATACTGCATATGCGTGTGAGTCGGCTTCCTTCACTCAAAATAATGTCTGCGCAATTCTTCGACGTATTCCGATGGATTTCCGGGCAGTTACTCTTCTCTGCTGTATCCTTCTGCTCCTTCAGACCCACACCTACGGGTTCAGCTCCCCGCTGGCGCTTGTACCTGCTCCCCGCCTCTCTGCACCGTGCCTGTGTGCCTGGACGGGTGCAGTAGCTACTTCACAGGCCTCCCAGCTCCATGCTGCTCTCCACGCCTTTCACACTTGGCCTCAAGCCCTTCAGCGGCTCCCTGTTGCCTCCCAGCTGGCCCCTGCACATTTGTCTTCCTGCTCTCTAAGCTGCATTAACAGTAGCTTTTCTGTTTCTCAAGGGACCTTGGTCTTTGCTGCCTGGAGTGGTTTGCACAAGCAGCGTCCTCTGCCTGAACATCGTGTCCCCTAGTTAACTCTCCTGTAGCTCGACTCTCCTGAACACACGCACCCACCTGCCGCCCTGGGGAGTGCCTCCCCTCCTTACAGTCTCAGGTAACTCCCTGGCTGCTCCCTCCTACATTTGATCACGGTTAGACGTTTCATACTGCTGGGAAGGTTTTGTGAAATCGCCCTCCTGGATTAGATCGCGGACCCCTGTGGGCAGAGGCTGGCTCTTTTGCTTCCTGCTGTATCCCCAGAACTTCCTGCAGACCTGAGGCCCTTCTAGCAGATCTGACACACTTCCGGTGCTCACAGACTTTGTGTGCAAAACAGGGATGAGCAAGTGGTCACTGGAAAACTCGCTTTGCTAGTGACTGTGACCTCTGCTGAGCTTCTCACGGCAAGCACAGTGAGGCCATTCTGGTCTCCTTATCTGAAACTTACTTGTTAAATTCAAGATCTGCAGTTCTCTGTCTGTGTCTCTGCCTCTCTCTCTCTTTCTCTCTCTCTCCAAAGTCCTCATTCCTACACTTCCGTCTGACTGGACGCCCAGCGCAGAAAGGCAGGTGCTGCCCTGGTGGAGATCCACACCCAACATGCTGGGGACGCAGAAGAGGTCCTCCTTCATGTGACGTGTAACACTGCCCTCCCCCAGGCAACTCATAGCACTGCTCTCTGCGCCTCTTCCTTTCATCTAAAACTTGGCGCCAACAGTCCTTCATTTGCTTATTTGCAGTAAATAAATGAGTTGAAGATGGCAAGGGAAGGAAGAGAGACCAAGGGCATTAGGAATGTGGCAGACCTGAGTTCGAATCCCAGCCCATCACTCGCCAGCTGTGCAACTGGGGTAAATGATGTTAGATCTTGCGGCCTCAGTTTTCTCTTTTGTAAAATCTGCATGGGAAACGTGCCTGAGAATTAGCAGTGACATTTGTGAAACATCAGTGTGGACAACAAAGGCTTAATGCATGACGTCTAGTAAGAGCGAATATTTAAATATGAGTTAAGGGCAAGCAGAGTCCTGCTGCCCACCTGAGCTGGGATATCAGCGATGGAAATGTTAGGAGCTGTGTCTTGCTGCGCTACGTACTAACAGGTGCCTACAGCTTCTTGCCACCTGCATGCAAGCACCGCTATGGCTTTGCCATTGTTGTCTATCTCCGTGCCCGGTGCCATGCGTCTGTGTGTCACACCCTTTGGGTAGAGGCTCCTAGTCCCAACCTGCTTGGATTAAATGACGAGAACCAGTTGAGTTCCTGGCACCGGTCTTGGTGCTAGGAATACAACAGCGAGCAAGGCAGACCAGAACCCCAGCCCTGGTAGAGCTCACAGTCCACACTGCAGATGTAGGGAGAAACTGAGCTTAGTAAGGACCAGTGCATCGATTTCCAGTCACGAGCCCCGCCCTTAGCAAAATGCATGGTACACTGACTGTTTTTCTCAGAACTAGAAATCGGACCCAGGGCCTTCACACCAAGCCGCATCCCAGCCCCTTTACTAAATTATTTTATTCTGACCCTGGGTCTCAATAAATTGCTAAGTTTCCCAGGCTGAGCTGGAACTAGCAATCCTCCTGCCTCAGCCTCCCAGAGAGGTGGAATTACAGGCAATAATACACTGATTTGGGGGGAAAATTAGGAATAGTGAGATAGAAATGGGAACCTACTGTTCAAGGTCCCTCAAATCTATTGCCCCTCAAAGTCTTTGGCAAAGAAGGCAGAAAGTGCAATTGGAAAGAGAAAGCTGGGTGCTCTGAATCAAGGTAGGTGCCTTCCTTGCAAACCAAGGAGATTTGCACACACACACACAGACACTCATACCTCAATTACACCTCGGGAAGCACAGCTAATGAAAGCTAGATTGATTCAAAGATAACAATTAGGGAACGATTTTATTCCCTGCTGTGAGTGAGACACACAGTTTATTTTTAATTTGTATCTATAATAAAAAATAATAATTAAAAGGGCTGGCAAATTGCAGCTTTTGCGGAGAAATTAGATTTGCGCTGCCCATCCTCAGCCCATCGGGAGTGCGGCCTCCTCTCCTGCCTCCCGACTCTCCTGCCCGCACATCCCCACCACGCGCTGCTCCTGCTCTGAACCTGTGGACCCCATTTTAAATATAGAGCTACGTTAATTAAAGGAGATGAGAAGTGAACTTTTTTTTTAGCATCTACTATGTGCTGGCACAATGCTAAACACACGCAGGTAGATTATTTCATTTAACCTTCTTGACAACCCTGGCAAAAGGATTCCAGCTTGCTCTCATTTTATGGAGATGAAAACAGACACCCGGGTACTTGCCGAAGGGAGCCCAGCACCACAGTGTGGACCAAGGTACTGCACTCCTATCGCACACCTTCCCCCATCTCCGCACAGCTTGCTTCGCCGCTGCAGCCTGGAGGTGACGTCCAAGACCAGAGAGGAAGGGAGGTTCACGGGGTTCATGCGTGAGCCCCTGGCTGATCCCTCAAATAACAAGTCTATCAGTGATTATAAAAGTTCCAAGGTGGAGGCTGCGGGTAGAGGAGGAAGAGAAGACAGAGAAAGAAAAGGAGGAAGCGGATGAAGAAGAAAGGAGGAGGAGGAGGAGAAGAGGAGGAAAGAGAACATGAGGAGGAGGAGGAAGGAACACAGCCCACCCCAGCTTCCTTGGCTGCCCGCATCTCTGTGCTGCACGCTGTCTCGATCTTTCCCACCCCCCAACTTCCTAAAATCATCCCTGGGACCCGCTCCCGGCTCCCTGCAGCACTTGGCATCTTACCTGTGCTGCTTTAGACCTGGTGCTGTGGCTATTTGTGCACCTGTCCATACCCTACCGGCCATGGAGCTCCCCAAAGCCACCCAGACCCGTCTTGCACCCTTCCGTGGTGCCCAGCACCGTGCCCTATGCCTCCTTCAGGGGTGGCCTTTCCCATCTCCATGGCACCTCCCTTCAATCGCAATCTGTCCCTCAGTCGCAATCTGTTCTCTCAAAACAAGTGAGAGGAAGAAGAGAACTAGTTAATAACACCGGTAGATAGATTATGCTGCCCCTGATGATGGTAATGATAGTTTCCAGAGGTTCACTGCTCATAGCTGAACCATTAAAGCCATGTGGCAAAATAGCAGACGTGTGAATTCCGCACTTCCCTGGGTTCAAGTCCCAGCTCTACCACTCACCAGCTGTGTGACTTTGGCCAAGTTCCTTAGCCTCTCTGTGTTTTAATTTCTCATTATAATAAGGATATTGTGGGTAGTGGCTGAGATAATACATTCACACTGCTGTATTTAGGACAGAACCAAGCACATAGTAAAGACTCAATAAATGGAGGTTTCTCTTGTTGTTATTGCTATTAGTGGCTACTTACTTGGCCTCCAGAATAATAACAATACTGCCCTTTATTGGGTGCTTTCTGCTGAGTACTGTTCTGTAAGTCAGATCTCATTAATGTTTAAAACAACCCTATTAGTAACAAGTTTATTTTTTTCCAGCTTATAAGTGGCCAAGCTAGAACAAGATCCCAGCCAGTGCAGGATTAGAACTCTTGTCCAGACAGGTAAGAAAGAGGATGCCGCCCAGAGAGGCAGGGGCGGGTACAAAATGGCCCCAAGGAGTTCTCTAGGGGTCGGTGGCTCTCAGCCTAGAAGGGCTGGCGCCTGCCTCTGTCCTTGGTGCTGAAAAGCTCAGCACCGGAAGTCGGAGCAAAAGGGTTTGCAACCCTGAGAAGGCAATAATAACTTTTAGCCATCGCTCCTGCCACCTGCTAATTTGAACCCGAAGTACTGATTTTACTAACTTGCCTGGATCCCTGGAGTCAGACCATAGGTCCGAGCCCACCCCACCTCTACTGCCTGCAGAAGTGTCTAAGCTGATTTCAGTTCCCCTTAAAGTGTTCCCAGGCACCTGGTACCCGCACAGCCCTTTACACATAACGAGGTTGTGTGTCTCTTGGGCCCACACCATGACATAACACCAGGTCCGTCCTAGTCAAGAAGAGAGTCCTTGTTCAAGCCAGAGAAGGTAAGACTCCATGCATCTCTTTGGCCTGGTTGTAGGAGGAGTAGCACCTCAAGACTTCAGGGTATGAAACGACTCCCCTTCTATCTGAGCAAAGCCTCACAATCCTTTCCCAGAAAACAGATCAGCTATTGGAGCAAACGGAGCAGCAGGCTGGACTTATGTGTGGCCTAGGGTAGGAGTGACCGACACAGCCCATGTCTGAGCAGGGAGAAGCAATAGGAAGCTCGGGAGTTTGATACCAGTTACAGCTTTGGTAGGTGCAGAGAGACAAGCTGCCCTTTGTTTGGTGTGTGACAGATGATGAGCAAGTCAGTCCTTCCTCCAAGGCACTGCCTCTCCCTGGACCCTCAGTCTGTCCCGCCTGTGCTCCTTACAAACGCCCGCGTTCTCAGCCAAAGATCTGAAAACCAGTGACTTTGCTCTCCCTCCTAGTCAGCACGTTTGGGGAGGAGTCCCTTCATCCATCACCAGCCCAACGGGCAGATCCATTTGAGCCTTTAAATCTCCATTTTTGTAGGTCCAACCCAGTCAGAGGTAGGCAGCATCTCATTACAACGGCAGGAACAAATGGCCTGAGATTCCTCACCCAGCCTTTCTAGAAGCAAGATGTGGATTCATATTTTTGGAAAGTCAACCTTAGCCACTCATCAGATCTTTGAGAGCAGCAAGGGAAGAGTGGGAAGGATTCGCCTCTCTGTATAAAACGTCGTGACAAAAGTGACAGATGGGGCTGGGGATTTAGCTCAGCGGCACAGCGCCTGCCTGGCAAGCGTGAGGTCGTGAGTTCAATTCCCGGAACCGAAAAACAAAACAAAATGAAACGAAACAAAAAAAGCGACAGACAACAACACAACCAATAGCCACTACCAACGTCCCTGTTCTTTCTGCAAGGCCAGCAATACAGCCATTTCTGAAGAAGAAAAAATGTATCTCCTTGTCACACTCAGCAACAAATTGGCTTAACTCTTCCATGTCGGTGTCTCTTGTCTCCCCAGCTAATCATGCTGGGAAATGGTTCGGTATTTTCCCCCTGTGGCTGCTGCTTGGGAAGCGGGGAGATGGAAATGGACTGGGAAACAGAAGGAGGACAACGGCCCGCGATAGCCAGCTGATCCCAGAATCCTTTGATATTCTTTCTTCACTTCCTCAGACACACAAAACACTGGATTGGTCAGACAGCTCCCCCTGTGTAGCACAAACAAGAAACATTAATTAACAATAATTACCACCCCCTCCCCAGAATTAAGAGAGTGATGTTCAGATTCGTTTTAAGAAAGGTAATTTGATGCCAATAAATTACAATTATAAAAACTTCATTACAGTCAAGAGCAATCTATCCAGCATTGTCCTAATTATACATTGTAAGGATAATGAATGCTAATGATTTAATGTACAATAATTACCACGATTGAAAAATAAAATATAATAATCACTATCATTATTGTTATCAATAATACAGATATTGTGGCATGGTTAATCTCCACTTGAGGCTGAGATAAAATTTCAGAGGTTTTCTTCCCCCCCCCATTAAAAGAACTCTGTCTTCTCCCCCTTCCTCTCCCAGCTCTGTCTTTATTAAGACAAGAAATCTACAGTGCAGAACAGAAATGTCTTGCTCTTCCTCAAGGGTCAGAGTTAAAGGGCTATAGCCAAGCCTCCTCTCCTCTCACCAGGAGATCACCCTTGGTTTCTTTCTGAATGTTTTTGCGTGCAGAAAGGAGCAAGAATGCAATAATCCTGATGGAGAGACAGGGTTGTGTCCTGGTTGAAGTTACTCCCTCATTCATATATGAAATCATCCCATGGCTTCCTACCACCAAGAGAAAATACCCAGGTTTTTCAGCTTGACCTCTGCAGTGTGACATCTGTTGGGGTCCTGGAGCCAGACAGCATGGGTTCAAGTCCCAGTTCTACCATCTCCTCACTGTGGGGATTTTTACCAAATCTTTTTATATTTCCATGCCTCAGCTTCTTCCCTTTAAGATGGGGCTTGAATTAGTTCCAGCCTTGGAGTTGCATAAATGTTAGTGTGTTTAGAACATGGTAAGTGCTTCAAACAGTGAACTAAAACCTTCTATGAGCTCGCCTTGCTATACCTTTCCCAGCTCTTTTTTCCCAATATGCCCCATCCCATATATCCTCGCCAAGGCTCAGCGCCAGCTCCTTCTCTACCAATGGATCACACCCCCCCACCTCCACAACTTTGCTCATGCCATGCTCACCATAGAGTGCCACAGCCATCCTCACAGAACCCTCCCGTGCTCCCAGCTAACAGATATTTTCTCCTGCAGTATTTTCACAGCACCTCTGTCACCCATTCACCTTCTGCCAATCTAATTTCTCCTCCTGCCTGTCTCATTCTTTAATTCTTTGGCTTCTGTTTTTCAATTGTTTATTCCCATAAAAATTGTACAAAGATAAAGAAAACAAGGGTATGACAGCCCCCATCTTTATATTCCTACCATCTCCACCTTTAGTACAATGCTGTGTCTCCAGAGTGTTTGTTGAATTTCAAGGATTCACAGGGAAATCTTCTTTACAATGTTTATTGTTTTAATTCTGACCCCCAACAAATAATGCATCCTTACTACAGGAAAATCAGAAGATGAAGACAAATATGAGGAAGAAATTTAATGGCAACTGCATCTTCACAGAGCATGGCCACTGTAAGAATATTTGTGGGGTTTTTATCATGAATGAGTGTTGGACTTTAAAAAGCTTTTTCTGCATCTGTTGAGATGATCATGTGATTTTTGTTTTTAGCTCTATTGATATGGTGTATTACATTAATTGATTTGCATATATTGAACCATCCCTGCATTCCTGGGATGAATCCCACATGGTCATGATGTATAATCTTCTTGATGATTTGCTGCACTCTTTGCTAATATGTTATTGAGAATTTTTGCATCCATATTCATTCGGGAGATTAGCCTATAGTTCTCTTTTTTGGTTGCGTCTTTCTCGGTTTTGGTATCAGGGTAATACTTGCCTCCAGGAATGAGTTAGGGAGAATTCCTTCCCTTTCAATTTCATTAAAGAGTTTGAGAAAAATTGGCATTAAATCATCTCTAAATTTCTTGTAGAATTCAGTTGTGAATCCATCAGGTCTATGTTGTTATTTTGTTATTTTTTTAATTCTTTTTAAAATAAAAATAAAGCAGCCAGGTGTGGTGGTGCATGCTTGTAATCCCAGCACTTGGGAGGCTGAGGCAGAAGGGTCATTGTGAGTTTGAGACCAGCCTAGGCTACAAAGAGAGCTCAAGGCCAGCCTGAACTGCATGGCGAGACCCTGTCTCAAAAAAGACAAAAATAAAATGAAAAAAAAAAAGTTTTTAAAAAGAATATTTGTGTATTTTGGTCTTCTACATAGAGTTCTTTTTCTTTTTTTTTTTTCCCAGTACCAGGAATCAAACTCACGACCTTGTGCTTGCCAGGCATGTGCTGTGCCGCTGAACTAAATCCCCAGCCCTACATAGAGTTTTAACAGCACTATTCTACTGTATCTAGACTTTGAAAATAGGAAATAGTCTCAGCTAGCATTTCTCACATGTCTGCCACATAACTGTTAAGAATTTCACTGGTGCCAGGGACATAGCTCAGTGGCACAGTGCCTACTTGGCAAGCGTGAGGCCCTAAATTCGATTCCTGGTACCAAGAATTTCACTGGTGTCATGCGTTTAATCCTGACAACCACTTATACGATCAGTACTGCTGGTGTCCCCATTGTACAGATGAGAAAACTGAACCTCAAGAGGCAAAACACTTCCACAGAGGTTGCATGGCAGAGCTGGGGTGCAGCACAGGTTCTGGCCTCCAGTGACCACAGCCCACCTTTGTGTTTCAGTAGGCTGCTTGTCATGGCTGCTCCTCTATGCCAATGAATTATGTGAAAGGTTTGCACAGCAATCCATTCTAGGCACGTACCAACCCTCCAACTGGACAGTGCATAACTCTGCACCAACTCTTGGAAGGTCATTCTTGGGCATAAATCCTTGACCACATTCTAAGTGTTTCCTTCAGATGCCTTCTGAGATATGACAGCATACACTGCTGAGCATTGCTAATAATCAGCTTTTCAGAGGTACAATGGACATACAATAAAATCTGCCAATTCTAAGTGTGCAAGTCATTGAGTTTTGACTAATTAGGAACCGCCACTACAACCACCTAACAGAGATTTCCATCGCCTGACAATGTGCTTAGGCAAAGCTCTGCCCTTTCCAGCCCTATGCGAGCAAGTTTGGTTTTCTGTACTTATAGATGTCTTTTTAGGAATTTCATATCAATAAAATTATATAGCATGTAATCTTCCATTTCTGGCTCTTTTTTTTGCAGTACTGGGGATCAAACCCAGGCCCCTGCACACACTAGGCAAACACTGTACCACTGACCCACCACCCTATCTTCTCTGACCTCTGACCTCTGACCTCTTTTTCATCCACTTTCTTGTGTGTCAAAAGTTGACTCCTTTTTTGTTTTTTTTTGTTTTATTTTAAAGAGTAAAAGAAAGATAACATAGTAATAGGGGGTCTTACCAAATTACAGACAAAGTGGTAGGAAATTATCAATGGTTGTTGTTTTACATATTGCTATCTTCAAGATAGTTTCTCAGGAAAACAAACAGACAAATAATAGTGAGTTACAGACAAAAGTGGTAGAAGATTATCAATGGTCGTTGTACTACACTTTGGTATCTTCCAAATGTTTTCTAAAGACAGTAAATCGAGCTATACATGAGTGACCGATTGAATAATCATTGACTGTTCTCAATGGTTGTTGTTGAAAACACATAGGAATAAACATACATCCATTTAAGAAATAGCATAGGAACAATATAAACATTATAGAGTTATGGACAGAGCAGTAGGAAAATATCAATGGCTGCTGTAATGCATGGTGGTATCTTCAAAGTGGTTTCTCGGGGAAAGAGAGATATGCAAGAAAGATCTAACAAGTAGTTACAGCCTAAGGACTGTGAAAAATAGTGGATTACCTCCTCAGCAGTGACTACTTTCACTGAGGTGTGATGGCTGGGAGGAAGGCCAGGACTGAAGAGAAGGACCAAGAGACTTCCACCTGTGTTTAGCAACAGGCTGTTTTCTTGTTCCTCCATAGTTATGATTACCTAGGGCTCCTCCATGGAGGTGATAGTCTGGCCAGAGGGAGAAGGCAGAGTATGCCCTGGGCCCCTTCATTCCTGTTGGACCAACTGGTAAGGTGGGTCTGAGCTCTGGGGCCTTTGCTTCAGAGGGCAGACCGATCTCCAGTGGTCACTTTTGCAGTCAGGGCATGGCCCAGGGGGCTTCTTAGGGCAGTCCCTCTTGAGGTGGCCTGGCTTTTAACAGTGATAGCAGATGAATGTAGTCATCAAGATCTTCTTGGGGTCCCAAGAATCAGACTTAGGGTCTGTTTCTCTTAGTGCTGCAGCAAAAGCAGCTGCTTTTTCTGTCTCTTTGTTTTCTCTCCTTGGCCTCCTCCTCGTCATGGTTATAGATACTGAGGAGGCAGTTCTTGCTAACATCTCAAGTGAGCTATCTGGGGCCAAAGCCATTCTTTGTAGCTTTTTCTCTCCAGCCTCCCAGCGCATTGGGACCCCGCAATCACTTAGTGTCCTCTCCTCAACCGTCAGCACAGGCAGCAGGAATCTCAGTGCAGACCTCTCTGGAGATCCATGTGCTCCTCCACTACAGCCTGTACAGTCAGGGGAAGAATGGCTTCCAGGAGGTCTCCCCAGGTATTGCGCAAGGTCCTCCTGGTTTCCAGCTTCTGAACAGCTCTCATGACCCTGGTCAATGAGACCTCTGAGTCTTCAGGCATAGTCTGTATTCTCATATTCTCTGAGTCCTTGTTCAACAGCTACTCTTCCGCTGACTCTGAAAATTTCTGGTTCTCAATGGCAGGGGCAAGGGTGACCCGCTGTGTGGCATGTATTCCCAGGGGTTTCTCCATGTTGGGATGGTTCATGCATGACCCTGGGCAGGTCAATTGTGTCATTGCTTCCCCATGCCATGATAGTTCTTGACCATGTGGTGGTGGTTGGGTTAGGGGCCAGGCGTGTCAGCACACACCACTGCACAGCTTCCCAGGCGCCGGCTGCCTGCTTCCCAGGTGCCTGAGTGGCTAGGGGCCCTTTTTTGTAATTGAGTAGTTCCACTGTATGGATGTACCACAACATTTTATCCATTCACTAACTGAAGGACATTTGAGTTATTGAGTCGGCAGAGTTTTTTATATATGTATTCTAGATACAAGTGCTTATTCAGGTTGATTTTTCATTTGTTTTTCAAGATATATTTTCCCTAGTTTCTAGCCTGCTTCTTCTATTTGCTTTGGAAAACCAAATTTTAATTTTGATAATCTCTGATTTATCACTTTTCACATATTCTTTGTGAAGGTTTTCTGTATCCTAAGAAATATTTGACTAACAAAGGCCACAAAGACTTTATCCTGTGTTTTCTAAAAGAAACTTTATAGGGCTGCATACGAACTCAGAGGTAGAGCACGCCCTTAGCATGTACAAAGCTCTGGGTTCCATCCCCAACCCTGCAAAAAGGAAAAAGAATGTAGAGAAATTTTATAGATTTAGTTCTTACATTTGTATGCAATTTTTCACCATAATAAACTATTGGTGAACTCATTTTTAAGCACAATAAACCACCTGGGGTTACTTCTTCAAAATATTATAAGATAAGGGTTGAGGTTCTGCTACAGTTTGAAATTTAAGCATCCCCCAATGGCTCATGGGGTAAAGTTCAGTGCCTAGCATTGTTCTACTGATTTGTGGAGTTTTCTCCCAGGAAGATCTCTTCTCTCTAGCACTGTGTCCCACAAATTCTACCCTTTGGGCTTTTCTTCCCTGTGCAGTAGCTGGGAAACTCTCATAGGGCTCCTCTTGTTTGCCTTCCCTTTTTCAGGATCACAGTCCTGGGATACCTGTTGTCCAACGTCCAAAGCTGTTGTTTTTACCTATTTTGCAAGACAGTAAGTCTAGTCTTTGTTACATTTCCTTTTCTGAAAACAGAAACTAAGTAAACATATTTTTCAGAATTTTGATAAAAGTAGTAATATATGATCAAAATTCCTCACTTTTAACTACTATTTAAAATTACTTATCATGGAACATGAATTTAAAGGAGTTTATTTAAGTACACTCCAAAGAGAACACAAACATGACTTTAGGTGAGAGAAAATGATGTTAAAGGTGCAGTAAGGGTTGGGAAGTGAGAAAAAATTGGGCACTCGTTTCTGCACTGTTCCTCATGGGAATTTCTCAAAACTTGGATTTTTGTAGTGCAGTTTCCCTGTGAGTCTTTAACTATGCATATAGCCAGGTCCTTAACTATGCCTCTAACCTACACAGAGACAAACTCTGGGGATGGGGCACAGGTGGGACCTCCTTTTGTACCTGTCCTTTCCAACCGCTTCTGGCATCTGATAAACTGACAGACCTCGGCCTACATGGCTGTAAAGGAGACTCACACACTTGGCCCCACACAGTGTGTTATTGGCAGGACCTGGCTGAACCCTGAGACCCCTGATGTTCAGACTGATTGTTTTCCACATTGGAAGTGTCCATCACCCATCCCTGAGCACCAGAATCACCCAGCAGCCCTGAATACTGAGCACTCAGGACCCTGTTCTAGAAATTCAGGTCGAGTTGGTCCAAGGCGGGGCAGCACATCCCCACATCCCCATCCTCCCCAGGTGATGCCAGTGTGAGCCTGGGGTGTGGCACAGGCTCTAACCTGGGCACCAGCTGGCCTGAGACCTCCCAAAAGTATATGGGTACCTCCTGTGGCATGCCTCAGCCTGGGCACAACTTGAGTTCTCATAAAAGGGGGGCGTCTGAGGCAGGGCTTGTAATTCAGGGGTAAATCCAGCATGCATGAGGCTGGGTTCCGACCCCAGCTCTGCAAAACATAGGGGGACGCCCTGATCCATTTTCCCAGATGAAAGTGGCTGACAAAGGAAACTTCACTGCAGCTCCCACAGTAATTCTCAAACTTCACTGGGCATAAAACCCCCCTGGAGAGTTTGTTAAAATAAATTCCTTGGTCCTGACCCAGGGATTGTGATCTAGTAGGTTTTCTTGGACAGCCTGAGAATTTGCATTTCTAAGTTCCCCCTAAAATCTGATGACGCTCTCAGAGAACCACAGTGTGAGAATTCCTGTGCTCTGGGGAGGAACAGCCCTGGAGGGTGATCCATGCTTCCCCGGTGGCCAGGGGACCTGGGAGGTCACTCCCCAGCTGTCAAACACGGAGTCCGATCCCCCAGACGCCCTCCCAGCTCTCTCTCCCTCCACACCATACCTGCTCCTTCCCAGCAGCTTCCAGCTCACGTGCCCGGGGCCCACAAACCCTGCAGCCCTTTACACATGGGAGAATATGAACAGTAATAATCGACCCTTACCGCTGCTCATGCCAGGGGGACAGTGGCCTTCGTTCCTGTCCTTCCTTCCCTGCGGGGCCTAGGCCAGCGCCTGATTCATCTACCGCAGGCGGCCCGCGAGCGGTCTCGGAATGAAAGAGCTAACAGTAACTGAGTCTGAGAGTGCTTTTGGACCAAGCACTTTACAAGCGTCAGCTCCACTGATTCCCACCCGGGGACAAATGGAAGCTGTTTTTCTTCCCACCTCCCAGATGGGAAAACTGAGGCTCTGAGAGGTGGCTGCGCTCGCCCAGGGCCACACAGCAAGAATTCGCAGGTCTGTCGGAGCCCAGGTACCCTGCGCCTGGGCATGGCGTCGGGTGTGGTTGAGGGGAAGCTGAGGCAGTGTGGGGAGAGCAGATTAGCGGAAGCCCCTTCAAGGCTACGGGGGGGGGGGCGCGGGTTGGTAAAAATAGCCTTGGAGCGGGCGCTGGGGTGAGGGGGCGTCCGCACCCCCAGAGATGGCGTCCTCATCTGTGGCACCCGGAGAGGAGAGGGGTTCAGGAGGCTCAGCACGGCGCGCGCCTGACGGAGGCGGGTTGAGCTGCAGGTGAGGACAATGTAATTAAGGAATTAAAAGGTAATTTCCACAGACGCTGCGGCTCGCCGCGTCCGCTGATCGCCTAATTGATGGTGCAGCGCGGAGCCCACGCAGCCGCGGTGTCCGTGCGCCTCGGGAGCCGCGCGCCCCGCGGTGGGCGCTGCCTGGTCCCTCTGGACTTACAGGGAGGGTGTCAGGGCGCGACGACGCCGACAGCGCTCTGACCTCGGTTTCCCCCACCTCCCGGGAGCAGCCGGTGTTCTTCCGCCCATCTCGCTTCCATCTTTCCGCGTTTTAAGCATCTGTTCTTGGCTACTCCGCTTCCTGTTTCTCTCCCTCCCTCCCCATGCCTACCCCCTCCGCAGTCCACTCGCCCTCTGTTCTCTCCCTTCGCCACCCTTCCCGCAGCTTTCTGTACCCCTGTTTTCCCTCTCCCTTCAGGTCCCGAAATTCTTTGCACCTGACTTGTGAGAACAAGCAAGGAAGTGATCTTGTCGCCCAAGGGGAGACTGGATTTACGGGACTGCCCCCTGCCGCCACTCACCGCTTCCACCTCCCACGCTGCGGGCCCCTGTTCAGGGCTGAGTCTGAGAGCCGAAGGCGCAGCGTGGCCCCCGCAGACCGACCTGCGACCGCCTCAGGCGCAGGGATGGGTCCGTGCAGGTGCGGGTGGGTGGGTGAGCGGGTTAGCCAGAAGGGGTCCCTTGAGAATTGGGAGGGACGGCTGACTGGTCAACTAGATGGGCAAAGAGACAGATGGATAGTTGAGGGTTGAGGATGAGTGGTTGGAGTGTGGATGAGTGTGTAAGTGGGTGTGAGTGGGTGAGTAGATAGATGGTGGTGGGTGAATAAAGGATCATCAGGAAAGGTGACTCTCCTGGTGAATGTATGGATGAGAGGTGGTGAAATTTGCAGGTGGACAGGAAAGTGGGTGCAGCTGTGTGTAGATGGGAGGTGCCTGAGTGGATAGGTGGGATGGGTGGGTATTTGGATGGTTGGATGGATGGGTGGTTGGAGCATGGGCTAGTAGGTATGTGAGTGGATGAGTGGGTGAATGATAGGAAGGCACTGATAGATGAGCGTAGGGATGGAGGGCAGTCGTTGGAAGATGGATAGCTGCATGATGGATGGATGGATGGAAGAGTAGGTGAATAGTGGGTAGGTAGATGAATGGGTGAGCAGATGTGTGGTAGGTGAGTAGGTGGATAGGTGAATGGATGGATGGATGGATGGATGAGTCAGCAGGTGGACGAAAGGGTGAGAGAATGGATGAGCGCATGTGTAGGAATGGTTAAAGGGTAGATGGATAGAGGTGGCCGGATGGGTAGATGGATGGGTGGCTGGAAAATCGCAGACCTCTTGGGAAGATAAGCCAGCCTTCATGGTGACGAAAGGAGCAGGTACTTGAGGGCAAAGTCAAACATAAACAAGACAAACAGGAATCCAGAACCACCAGCCCCCCAGCGTGAGGGCTCAGAGGCAGATGTGCTCTTCCTGTGTTCTGAGCTCTGACTGCCTCCAGGGCTCTGCTCCTATGACCCCTCCCACTGCCACCTCCCCAAGAAAGAGAAAAGGCTTAAGTTCCTCTTTTTGGCCTCTAGTAGACAGCGTGGCACACAATAGGTTCTCAGCAAATATTTGCCGGGCATGTGCATCTGAAATATTAAGTGCGGAGTGTGATCACACAGAACCATGGTAGCAATCCAGTTTGCCTAAGGGCCTTCCTGTTACTTAGGAGGAAACTGAGGCCAGAAGAGGTTGCCCCATTGATGCCCCAAATCCTGCTCCCCCTCCCCTCCATTCTGAACCAAGCTGCCAGGAATGTGACCACCAGCACAGAAGGGTCCTTTGTTCCCACACAAAGGTGAATGGGGGAGGGCCTTTGGGGGATTAGGGAAGAGCCTGGGGATCATTCCTTTCTCCCTTAGGCTCAGTGGGGGCCTGGAGCTGGATTTCCACCTGCCAAGAGCCTGCCCCCCTGCTGGGAATGCCCAAAGCCAAGGAAGCAGGAGGCTCACCTGAGGTGGCCATTCTGGGGCCAGCACACCAGGGTAGAGGAGGAGGAGGAGGGGAGAAGTGGGGAAGATGGAGGGAGGCAGGGAAGAGTGACGGAGGGACTCAGACACCTGCACGCTCACAGTCACAAATCTGTAAACACCAGCATGCGTGCGGAAATGTGCGGGTGTGAGTGAGAATTTGTGTGTATCTGTGCTTGCTGCATCTCTCTCCTCCACTCATTTATATTCCCACTAACAGAGCCACGCTCACCCAGATCACATGCACAAGGACTCACACACGTGCACACGCACACCACACAGACACGCCTGTGCTCAGAGACCACGTGCATTCACATGTGCACCCACAGAGCTACAGCCACACGTACAGCGCGCACGCTCCTATCCACATAGCTTCTCGTAGCAACCTCGACTCCCGCTCCCTCCCCCATTGCTGGCTGCCCTTTGTCCACAAAAATTTTAAGTTTCTTCCTCGGCAGCTCTGCAGACCCATTCACACACCTGTGGCAGCCATGTGCCTCCCCACCTTGACCTTGGGGCTGGGGGCTTGGAGGCAGGAGAGGCGAGGGGCCATAGGAACAAAGACAGTGATACACCTGATCCTCTGGGATCTTTCCAAGGTCCCCTGAAACAGCATCTCACTGGAGCTGTGCTACCCCTCTGAGTAGTAAACCCAAAAGATAGAACCCAGTTTGTGGATCAGTAAAACTGAGACTCCCAAACAATCAGGCCCCATGCTCAGGTCTTGAAGTTAGTGGGAGAGCCCAGATGTGAAATGCATCTATCTTTGAAGCACTGCTTGCTTTGCTCCCTCTGCCCAAGGGATTTTTTTATGGTTATAAAATAGTTAAGGCATACCTTGCATCCCATTTCCCCCTGAAATAATCACAGTCCTGAATTTGGTGTTTGATCAGTCATTGTTTCATTCAAGTATGGGCTGGAAATCCCTCTAAAAAATCCTATTCTCAGGGAACAGTCTACAGTTATGCGTCCTCTCGTGCTTTTGCTAAAAATGTTTAAGAGGTATGGTTTATGTAACGATGGTCTCTGCTTTACGTAAATTGCACTGTCTGCTGCTGCTGTGGGCCAGCGCTGTGCATTGCAGGGTGAGTAACGGCATCCTTGGTCCTTGCTCATTAGATGCCAGAGGCACAACCCTGCCCAGAGGTGATGAGCAGTGGTGTCTCCAGACAGTGTCCAGTGCTCCAGGGCAAAGGGGGAGGGAGGGCCAACTGCCTTGGCTGGGAACCACTGGCCACTGTCCACTCTGTTCTTCCCATGTGACTTGCCAGTGACTCTTCTTGGTCAAGGCTGGAGCACGTTCGTGCCCTTGTGCAAGAGCAGGGGCTTCTGCTGTATGGAGAATCAACATTAGCTTCAATCTCCTATTTGGGGCATTTACAGCACTTCTTGGCTTTGCTTCCGACAATCAGAGCAGCTACGATAGCCCTACCTGGAAGCCAGGTGCACTTCCATCCACCTGCCAGACCCTGTCTGCTGAAACCCTGCTTTCACTGTCAAGTTCAGTCCCTGCCTGTGCCTGCTCGGCCCCTCCACGGCGTCCTGTGACCCTGAACCAAGTTCCAGCTTCTCGAGGAAGGAATATCAGGAGCCACGTCGTCCAGGTCACAAGCCCCGCTTGTCGTGCTCTTTGGGAACACACATGGCAATGACGTGGAGAAGCTACCAGCACTACCCTTATTTCCCAAATGGGGAAACTGAGGCCCAGAGAAACTAAGCAATTTGTCCAAGTTCACGCTGAGCACCTCCTGTATGCCAGGCCTTGGCAGAGTCCAGATGACCAAGATCTCCGCATGTATATAGTCTCTCACCTGATGGCAGGGAAAGGTGGACAGAGGAACTCTGGACACCTGCCTTCCCTCAAGATCGCAGGCCGTGGCCAGGAAAGGCGGCAGCCCTGGCCTCCTTCCCAGCTGGGCATTGCTGCAAACAGACAGAGGGAAAGCCCTGGTCCTAGTATCTAGAACCTCCGAAGAATGCTGGCCCCGGGGAGTGGGAGATTGGCTTCCTGTGTGTTGATCTGTCCACGGTGGAAGGCCCATAGCCCCGCCTCGACACACCCTGTGCCTCCAGAACCCACCCACAGACGACCAGCTGCCTCTTCTCTTTTGGGGGAAAACAGGAGATGAATGGTGTGAGGGAAGCTGGAGTTTCCAAAACAGGCAGATCTCATCTCCAGCCTGCAGAGCTGTGCGCCCTTGGGCCAAGCGCACAGCCTCTCTGAGCCTCCACATCTTCACCACGCCAATGGCAGCATCGCCGAGAAGTCCCCTGCCTCTCATCCCTGGCACACAGGAGCCTTTCAGCTCATATTAATTTCCAATTTCCTCGGGGACTAATTTTTCAACCTGGGGAAGCAGCTTTGCCACTTCTGATGAGGGCTGGCTAGAGTCCGCCTCGGGCTTGTTAAAATACGCCGGGCCTTGATTGGATGCCGCAGTGAATCCCTTCCTCACCTCGCCTTCTCTGGACGTCATCCCAGGACCTTCTCAGGGTCTTGGCGGGTTCTGGCTGCTCCTCCGCACCTCCAAGTCACAGTTGCCCGACCTGGGTCACCGTGGGGAGGGGAAGGCCGAGGGGGACAATGACCTCCTGGCTCTCTTGGTTCAGGCGCTGGGGGGGAGGCTGTCATGTGGTCTCCAAGCCCTGTCTTCCTGTCCTCTCTCCTCCTGGAGATGGAGTGAGGGCTTTCGCACTTGTCTGGGCTGACTCCAAGTGTGTGATCGCTCTCCCCGGGTGTCAGAGAGCCCAGGAGATTTGCGATACCGCTTGGTTCCTAATTACCTCCCTCTCTGCGGCTCCTCCCCTCCCTGCTCTTCCCCGAGCTGCCGCCACCTCCATCATCTCCAGCTGCCAGGCTCCATCTGCAGAGAAGAAATGCGCTGGCTCTGAGGGCCTCGGGCCACAGTCCCTCGCGGGTCCAGGTGTGCGTGTGCAGTAGCCCTGGTTAGCTCCACATGGCACGGTGCACTTAGCGTCCCTCCCACACCTGCAGGCTTTGTCCTGGAAGTGCAGGATGCTGGAGCACAGAGCTGCAGCATCTTTCACCACATTATCCAGGGAAAGGAAAACGACCTGGCTGCCCCAGCACATGCTATAACACCAAATACAGAAGACACCTGGTCCAGGGTCCAGGAAGCAGGAACTCCTTTGGAGATGCAGACCCAAGGCAGAGTGAAGGAACCAAGGCCCGTGAGGGCAGAAAGGAGGAGTCATGCTGAGGAGGAGCGGCTTATGAAAGATCACTGCAGGGGTGGTAAAAGAATTTACCAACAGTCAAGGAATACAGTAAAGAGAAGAGTTTACTGATTCTCTGAGGAAGGCACCCCCAGAGAGAAACCTTTCTATTAGATGTCAGCATGAGGAGGGTCTGGGAACGTCACGTCACCCAGGGGACTCTTCCGTTGGGTTGTGGTGTTCCTGCTGTCCATCCATCTCTGAGCTAGAGGAGCCAAGTGTTGTTTGAAGATTGTGTCTTTGTTTGACAGAGTCTGGTACCCTCGGTGTTGCTAGAATCAATCCTTCCAGGCACAATTGGTAAATATGGAAAGTTTAACTAGGGTTCATGGTCTGGGGTCAGGATAAAGTCTATACATTGTCCTTGAAAGGGACTTTTGAAGTCCTATTGGGGTGGGGGAAGAAATGGTATTCAAGACATGTCAGGTGTTAGAACATTTCATCTTTGTGGCATAGCTTGCTAGGTAGAAAGTTGACATTATACCACGGGGTCATGACTCCGCTGCAATAAGACCTTTACCAAAATAATGGTAAAACCACCATGATTCTCCCACAGCTTGTATATTGCTAAGCTGCTCACTGCTTCTTGGAAGAGCATAGCACATCAGTCTCTGGCCAGTGTGGCTGCCCAGCCCTGCACTGGTGTTCCCCGGGCTGTGCCTCCAAGCAGGCTAGCAGAGGAGGAAGGACTAAGTCTATCCATACAGCTTTCTCCCTGTCCCCTGGGTTAACTCCCCTGCCTTTCTGGGTCACCCACCCAAGCCCCCTTGGCAGGTGCTTAGGAAGCCAGTCTCTCTGCTGTGCTATTTTCCTGTGTCCCCAAGGTCAGGGGAAGCCAGAGACTCTGGGCTTGTTGGGGTCAGCCCTGGATGACAGGATTGCATGAGCCCATGTGGTTTACTTGCTGCCCCTGGGGGCTGAGGCTGAGCAAGCCGCTGAGTTCCAGGGAATGCTAGAGACCAAGAGAATCTGATGAGGCTCATGAATGTGCTTGATGTAGTTGACTTTAATGTCCATTGCTAATGGACACTCATCAGTGACGTGGTTATTGGTTAAACATAGAACTGAGATGAAGTAGCCCAGGATCAACATGACTATTCACCATTGTACATCAGGCACTAACCAAAGCAATAAGACAAGAAAAGAAATAGAGAGGAGCCTAACTTTCTTTCCTCATTGAGAACTTACTAGGATAGTTTTAAGGGTTACACTGAACAAGGTGATGTTGTGTGTGCATTTATAGGCCTTTGCTCTGAACTGCATCCCTGGATCTTTTTAAAATTATTTTTTGGGGGGCTGGGGGTTTAGCTTAGTGGCACAGTGCCTGCCTGGCAAGCACGAGGTTGTGGGTTCGATTCCCAGTACCGGAAAAAAAACAAAAAATAAATAAATAAAATAAAATTATTTTTTCATTTGTTTTCCCTAGAGACCACTTTGGAGAATCCAAGCTATAGTATAATAACCATTGATAATTTCCTGCCATCTTTGTCTGTAACTCACAATTATTTGTCTATTTGTTTTCCTGAGAAACTAACTTGAAGATAGCAATAGGTAAAATAACAATCATTGATAATGTCCTGCCACTTTGTCTGTAATTCAGTGAATCCCCCTATTGCTATGTTGTCCTTCTTTTACTCTTTAAAGTAAAAAAATAAATAAAATTATTTTTTCTAGTTTTGAGACAGGGTCTCACTAAGTGCCTAGATTGGACTCAAACTTGCAATCCTCCTGCCTCAGTCTTCCAAGCTGCTGAGACTACAGGCATACACCATGATGCCCAGGTTTGAGTGTTTCCTGTACTAAGCAATGTGCAAGATGCTGGAGAAGGAAGGATGAGTCAGATCCAAACCATGGTCTCCAAGAGTGAAGAGAAGAATGTTGCTGGATATGGTGGCACATTCCTATAATCCCAGCATTTGGGAGACTGAGGCAGGAGGATCGCCATGAGACCAGTCTGGGCTACATAGTGAATTCAAGGACAGCCTAGGGAGAGGATGTAAAGTAAGAAATACAACAACAGAGAACGCCAAACTCAAGCTCACCAATATTGCATCCACATTTCCAAGCCTATAGGTGGTTATGTTGGTGGAAAAGTCAGATTAGCGCATGGAATCTTTGACCATTGGAAAGAAGTCAAGATCTCCAGCTCAAGGTCAGACACCTGAGCTCAAGTCCTGGGTTTGCATGTTTGATTGCGGTGCTCTTGGGGCTGTTACCTTGTCTCTTCCAGTCTGGGCCCCTCTTCCGTAGAGTAGGGTAGTAACAATCCCTACCCACTGAGTTGCTCTAGGAGTAAAGTGAAATTGTAAAATTGTCAGATGTAGAGAACTCGATGCAGCCCCCGCCTCCTCCAATCCCTCATTCAGTGCCAACACCCGCTTCACTTTCTCACTCTTCAGACGGGAAGGAGGGCCCAAGGAGGCACAGGATGTGTCATGGCTCACACCAGCTGTCACTGGATGGGGTCTCCTGGCTGCAAGTCCAACGTCCTCTTGAGGTTTCCAAGTCTTGGCCGGCACTGGCAGCTCGAGACCCTGTGGGAAGCCCAGGAGAGTGAGAGGAAGCTCCTTTCTGGGCCTCTGCAGCTACTGAGCCAGAATGAGCTGGACCACGGGGCTGAGCAGGACCAAGGCAGCCTTCATCATTTCAGCCACGTCGGTGTGGCCTGCCGGCAGGAGGGCTTGCAGACAGTTTGCATGGTGCCCAGAGGGCCACGGGTTGGAGGCATGGTCCCAAGGCAGGGGTGCTGAAATGGTGTGGAACCTTTGGAGGTGGGGCTTAGTGGAGGGCCGTAGGTCTCTGGGGACACGCTGCAAAAGGCATCAAGGTTGTTCCCAGAGAAGGTGCTTACAATAGGCACAAGCCCGGCCCCTCCCCCTCTCTGCTTCCTGGTTCTCCGTGTGATGCCCCTCCCATACCTGCACCCATACTGCCCCGGCCAGGAGGCCACAGCCCACACCATGATCCCCGGACAGTAGTAAGCTACGTAAACCTCTTGCTTCACAAGGTAGCCCGCCTCCTGTATTTTATTATGGTAGTGGAAAGCTGACTAATGCAAGGGCATTGCTCAACTCTAGCATGCAGGGGCTCATTCTTTCCAAGAGGCATGGGGGCAGCATTGGGTACCCAGATCACCTTGATTGACTGCTGACATCACCCACCTAGACTTCACCAGGCCCAGTCCCCCTCAAAGGGTGAGCAGTCCCAGAAGGTGATGGTGGTGATGGTGGTGGTAGTGGTCCCTCCTCCTCCTGCTCCTCCTCCTCCTCTTTTTCCTTCTCCCCTTCCTCCTCCTTGCCTTTGCCTCCTCCTCTTCCTCTTCCTCTTCTTGTTTTCCTCTCCCTCCTCCCTCTCCTTCTCTTCTCTATACTGACATAACAGAAGCATGAAGTGCAGAGACATTAATGGAAGGATTGGGAACTGCCCAACCCAACTGCACATTTCATAGAAAGAAAAAGCTGGAGAAATATCAATCAAGAAGCCCCTGCCTGAGCAGGCTGTCATAGCAAATGCTCCACATTAATTACATTTCTATAATGTTTTATTTTGTTGTTGTTGTTGTTGTTGTTTTCCGGTACCAGGAATCGAACTCACGACCTTACTCTTGCCAGGCAGGTGCCGTGCCCCTGAGCTAAATCCCCAGCCCCTGTATAATGTTTTCACTTAGGCACTGTCTTGTAATCAGGAGTAAGAGAATGACAGGGCAGAAGAGGTGGCTGCCGAGGCTGGGATATAGCTCAGTGGCAGAGCACATGCCTAGTATGCACAAAGCCTTGAGTTCCATCCCCAACTCGGAAAAAAAAAAAAAAAGAAAGAAAGAAAAAGAAAAAAGGATAGGTTGTATGTTGGCCAGTGGAAGAGGCCAGGAGAGCTGGCAGGAGAGCCCTGGAGCAGGACGTTGGCCAGAGAGACCACCTGCCCAGTCTGGGGACAGTCCAACTTTCCCTCTAGGACTGAATCTCTTATAGCAGCAAGAACTCAGTGGAAAAACAAAAAAGATAGCCCTTGACCATCTTGTCTCTTAATGGTTCACATTTGTTCCTGAAATACCAGCATGACGCTGGGGCTGGAAGCGTCCTGGGACAGGTGTTGCCCTCTGGGAAGTGGGGACAGGTGGCTGGGGACAGCTAGCAGTTTCACTCTATTCTGTTTTTGGTACCTTCTGAATTATAAACCGTGTGAACGTATTACCTGCACATAAATAAAATGTAAACATGAAGATAAAGTACCTTCAAAACAGCACTATTAAATCAGTGTACAATATGTTGAGAGTGTATAGATGGTGGGTAAACACAGCCACTTGAAAACAGTGAATTAATTTTAAAGTACTCATTAAGAAACAGAAGACAGACAAGGAGGATACATATGTGTGTATGTGTACGTATATATTTACTTACTCGTTTTACTAACACCCCCCACACACACACACACAGACAAGCACCATTCATATTTTCTAGCTTATTTCTCCCGGCCTGTTTTCCATGCATGCATGGACTTTGTTTTGTCCTGTTGCGGTTTTGGTCATTCTGCATTAGATTTTCAGCAATTGCTCTTTTAAAATCTGAATGTGATTACACACTGGACCCACCATCAGGTCTCACAGGATAAGTGACATCCTTCTTAAGGGTTGGTATGAGGTCCTCCCCTGATCTGCAAAGCCTGAGAAATCTCAGATGGAAATTCTGTCCCCTGATTCCCCCCCTGGTGGGGGGGCACTGGCTGGAGGGGGAGGGCAGGGGAGGGCTAATAGCAGAGCTGTCCGCACATCCCGCCCTCCTGTCTGATCTCAGTCCTCGGATCCCACCCTCCCCATCACAGGCTGGCTGATGAATCGCCACCAGGAGGGGAGACTGTTTGCTTTGGGTCTGGGGGAAACAGAGGGAGGGCAGTGGCCGAGTGTGAGAAGGAGTGATGGGGGGTGGCTGGAGAGGGGGCAGGAAAAGGGGTGTGATGGATGGGAGGGAAGACAGCGGAGACAGGGGAGCTGTCAAGGGAGGGATGCAGAGGGGCCTGGGGAGGGGTTTTGCTTCTGCTGCTCTGCACTGGGGAGGGCGCATCTCTGGGGGTGAATTCACCTGCACAGGGCTGGCAGGGGTGGCAGGAGGCAGAGCAGCTGCATCCAGCACACCTCAAACAGCACCCAAAGGCCTGGCTCAGAGCTGAGTGTGCGTGAGGAGTATCAAGGCGATCCTCAGCCTGCCCAGAGGAGGACAGGGATGGAGGCTCCGGGTAAGCCAGCTGCAGGAGCTGCGGATGCAACATGTGTGAAGCCCTGCAGGGTGGGGGGTGGGTCACAGCCTCTGGGGGAGGGGCTCCCTTGTTGGAGCGGGGAGAGAGAAAGGCAGTGGCAGTGGGGGACACTGGAGAGGAAGACGGAGAGGTGGAGAGGGGCTGGAGCAAACTGGGGCAGATGTGTGGCCAGGACCCAGAGGGGAAGTGAGAGCTGAAAAGCAGAGAGCTGGGCTCTCCCAGAGGAGAGGGGCTCCAAGGAGCTACAGGTGCAGGGAGGAGGGTGACAGCAGCCATATGGGGTACAGAGACCCCTCCCCCAGGGAGAGCCCGCCCTGGCCTCCTGGAACCCGCCCTCTCCTCCAGCCCCCCAGGAGCTGTATGCCCTGCCCTGCCCCATCCCCACCTTGCCCAGGCTCCCAGTGGGGCCCCGGGAACCCTGTCCTCCATCCTCAAGACAAGCTGAGGATAGTCATGGCCAGGGTCACCCAGGAAGATAAACACCAGTCAGAAAACACGTCCTTGGGCCACAGAGTGACCCCGGGTCTGCAGTCACCACTGCCTTGCATACGCTGCCTTTTTGGAGCCACGGCTTTGCACGCCAAGGGCAGGGCGATTGTGAGGATGGTGTTGGGTAAGTGACCCAGACCTGAGGTGGCCCTGGTGTCTGGGGCCAGGAGCCAGGGCCTCCTGGGAAACACACCTCTGGCCTGGGCTCCCTGGGAGGTCTTCCAGGAGGCCCCGCCCATGCTCTGCACCCGGGCCTGGAGGAAGAAAGGGTTCCTGTGGGTGGGATATGAGGGACAGCTGCAGAGAGCAGGTGTGAGACCCTGGCCCTGAGCATGAGCCCAGGCGGCACAGACATAAAGGAGGAAAGCGCTTCCGGGGCAGAGCAGCGCTGGGCAGGGCGGATGCATGGAGCTGCTCCCTCCTCTCCCTTGTCCTGGTTCCTGTCTGTGGAGATCCGCATCCGGCTTCAGGTCCACTGTGACCGGCAGCCACTGAGCCGTGGGGTCCCACTCCTCCATGCCCCAGCCTCACTCCAGGAAGTGGCTCCCACCCCCATCTCTGCCCTCTTCCTCTTTCTCAGCAAGCAGCAGTGCAGGAGGGACCGAGCACGGGGGTCTAACCATCCTGCGGGCAAAGAAGTCTCAAGCAGGACGCCTGCCAGAACCAGGGGAGCCTGGGCCACTGCTATCTCCCTCCTGCTCCTGGTGTGCCAGCCCCCTGCCTGTCCCACTTCCTCCTGTGGCCTCTTTCCTGGATTCCACCTCCTCCTGCTCCTCCTCCTCCTCCTCCTCCTCCTACCCCTCCTCTCCCTCCTCCCCCTCTCCCTCCCCCTCCTCCTTCCCCTCCTCCTCCTCCTCCTCCTCCTCCTGCTGGGGGCCCTTGTGTCTTGCTCTCCTCCCTTCCCGTGTGGCCCTCTCAGCAGTTCTCATCTCTCCGCCAGCTCTGTGTGGCTCTGTCCCGCCTGTCTTCCCGCTGTGCTTCTCCTCCTGTCTTCCATCCTCCCCTCTCCTGCCCGCACTCCTCCACCCACCCTCTCCTACTTGCTCCTCTTTTGCATGAAACGTGCCTCTCCCACAGCCCAGCCCCACACGCATCCTCACACACTTGCACGCATATGCACACACAGTCGTACTCAGGCTCACACTTGCATGCACAGGTTTGCCATCACACGCACTCACACACGTTCACACTTCCACTCCTGCGGCCCTGCAGCCCCTCCTGCCTCCTGGGTAGGCATGCACCAGGGCCACCGCCCTAGCCAGCGGGAGTTGGGACCCGGCACCCCAGGAAGCTGGAAGGGAATGGGACGAGACAGTGACTGGGGAGGAGCAGAAGGCGCTAGAGAGAAGAGGAGGCGCCCTCCACCCTGGACCCAAGCACCGAGCATGTGGCCAGATATTATTTTAATAAACTCGGCGCATCCTGCCCTCACACCAGCTGCCGCTACCCTCTCCCATCCTGCGGATCTCATTTACTCCTCATTAGCAAAATCACCTGTTTGTCAAATAGGGAGGCTCGAGGAGACGTTAAATTGTGCTGAAGCGGAGGGGGGCTTGGGAACCACTGCAGATGCGGTGGGGAGGGTGGGGGAGGGAGGGGGAAGGGGTGGAGGTGAGCCAGGCCCCTGCTTTGCTGTGGCCACAGGGCCCCACCCGGAGAGCACGCAGACCTGCCCTCAGCTGCCCTTTAGCTGCGGGCAAGAAACTCCTTTCTGAGCCTCTGGCAGCTCCAGGATGAGGCGATGTCAGGCCCGGGGACAGGGGGTGGGTGTTCCGCTGATTAGTCAGTGAGGGCTGCAGATGTCACTCAGACCAGTGCCTGGGCCAGAGGAAATGATCGGCCTTGTCATCTGACCGCATCCGCCTGCAGTCAGGCTAGGAAGAGAGCGATGTGTCCCCACAACCTCTGACACTATCGTGGCCCTTGATGTCCTTCTTTCCCCCCTGCTTTCAGGATTGTCCATAACCAATGGCTATTCCCTTCTAACCCGCAAGGTCCAAGCACAGAGTATACTCTTGGGAACTGTTTGTTGACTGACTAATGGAGTGATGATACCTCTCTGATCACTGCCTTCCCTTCCTGGAGGTCCTCTTCCAGGGCTCCAGCCCAAAGCTGTCTGACAGACATGTAAAGCAAGCCATCCATACAGTTTTAAAATTTCAAATAACTTCGTTTTGAAAAAGCAGAAAGGAACAGATCAAACAAAATGTAATCATCTGTTTTGTTTAACTTAATATATGCAAAAGTTTATTTCAACATATGACAAAAATTATTAATTAAACATTTTATAGGGGCTGGGGATTTAGCTTAGAGGCACAGTGCCTGTCTGGCAAGCGCAAGGTTGTGAGTTCGATTCCTGATACCGGAAAAAAAAAAAAAAATTTTACAATCTCTTTTTCATACTAAATCCTCAAACCCCGGTGCACGCCCTGCCGTTACAGCCCAGTGCAGTTCAAACTGGCTACATACGGTATCAGGGGTCAGGAGCTGCGCTCCCTGGTACCCCCACATCTTGGTGAATCTGTTTTGGGGGGTAACTGTATTTTGAGGCCTCTGCGGATTCACGAGTTGCAAGAATCTGGAGAAGGCTGGTGAGTCCTTCAGCCAGGTTCCACCGGAGAAAACTGCACGGAATCCCAATACAAATCCAACCCGGAAACTGCCGTGGTGCAGTCAGCTGCTCCCGCAACTCTAAGTTACCTTATTTCTTGCATTTAAATCCCTGCAGTTGCATCCAGTGTGTGGACTCCTGTGATGCCATAGGAGTCAAACACCCGCATTCCTGGCCAAGAGCCCTTTGCTACCCTGGTCCCCCACTCCCTCCGCTTTTACCAGTCCCTCAGAGTCCGCAGGAGCCGGATCCCAGGTGATCCATCTGTCATCCACGTGGAGAGGCAAACACCAGGAGAGTGACTCTCGCTTCCCTTTTCTCTCCATCCTCTGCCTCACTTCGGGGAGAAAGTTTCACTGAGGACTAATTGTTCTTTGACACCTCTGGGGTGATTGCTAACTCCCTGTGTGGCCTGCGGGCAGGTCCTGGGCCTCTCAGAGGCTGTGCTTCCTGATCTGTACCGCGAGCAACATCTGTTCTCGGGGCTCCCGAGAGCTTTAAATGAGATGATGTAGTGAAGTGCTTCGGAAGGGCCCAGAGGAGAGGAAAAGCCTGTGAAAAGAACCTGCCCCTCCAGCTCCAGCCTGAGGCCTGGGCCTCGGGTGTTCCCGGCGGCACTGTCTGGGTGAAGGACGGCTCGACATGCTGAAATTCACGTGAACTCAGCTATGCACTGAGTATCATGCAAAATTTCAAATGTATGTGGTGGGTGTGGGCCGTCAGAGAAGGACATTAATACTGTTCTATTAGTTTCTTTGCCTCTGTTGTCATTTTCTGTGGTGCTGGGGGGAAACCCAGAGCTCCTTACCTGCTAGGCAAGGGCTCCATCCCCGAGCTACGCCCTTGCTCCTGTCCTTCTAGATTGAAAATTAAAAAGAAAGCGCCTAAGTGTGTGATGTGAGCTTTGAGTCCCCATTGCCAGCTTACACTGCTCCGATCCAGCTCCTCAGAAGAAACTGCTGGTCACAGTTGCATGTGGATCTTTCTGCAGAGTTTCTGTGCTCTGTGCATATACAAATACGTGTGTGTGTGTGTGTGTGTGTGTGTGTGTGTGTGAGACCTGACACAAAGGGTGTCATGCTAGATATACTGACACTCAACTTTTCTCACCCAGCCGTCTATGTGCTAAGTCGTTAAATGAGAAAAGCAGGTTACAAAACAACATGTTCGGTGTGATCCCAATTTGGTAAGTAGATGCGAGAAAAAAAGATCTGGAGCTCTGTCTGCCTCTGAAAAATAAATAACTAATCTGAGCAGTGGTGGGTGCAGGAGGAGACTAAAGGTTGATCCTCAGTCCTATGAGGATTCACCTTTCTGAGCCTCAGTTTCCCCGTTGATGACATAGGATGTAAACAGCATCTCCTACCAAGGCAATCTTCAAAGAGGCTTTGGTCCTTGCGGTCGGGTGCTCATCCAGCGGGGAGAGGGCAGGGGCACTGCTAGATGTCTCGCAGGGGACAAGGCCACCCCTCCAACACAGAACTACCCCACTCAAAATGTCAAGGGTGGAGGACACCTGACCTGGGTCTGTGAGGTTCTAGGAGGTGTGGACAAGGATTGCTGTTGTCAGCTGGGCGTGGTGGTGCATGTCTGTAATCCAAGCACTGGGGAGGCTGAGGCAGGAGGATCACTGTGAGTTGGAGGCTGGCCTGGCTGCAGAGTGAGTTCAAGGCCAGGCTGAACTGCATAGCGAGACTTCCTTCTCAGAAAATCAAAAGTGAAAAATGAGAATGCTGTTGCTACCCCATCGTCATTATCAGTCTATTATGGCAGCATTACCCTTGTAATCATCAACAGTGGTGAAAGAGCTGAGTATCTTCCCTGACCTCAAAGATTAGTCAGCTGTTTGAGCCTGAGCTCACAGAAGCCACTGGGCTGATTCCCCATGCAGGTGAGCACACGGCTGTCACTTTTGCTCTGGAGACAGAGCCGTGGGAGGACCGTTTTCAGCCTGCCCAAGGCCAGAGGCAGCAGGGCACAAGGTGGGGGCACCGGCTGCCAGGGCATCGCAGGCCTGGCATGAAGCCCCAGCCGGTGGCTGACCAGCTGGCCGAGCCCCCGAGTGGGCCCAGCTGCCCAGCCTGGGCCCAGCGCTCGCTCCCCTCTCCGGCTGTGCCAGGGAGCAGGAATTATCGCGAAGACGTCCTCTGCACCTCCCGAGCTCATTAGCTCCCGGGCTCATTCTCCGCAGAGAGCTGGAGTTCTGCTTGTGGCCTCACGTGCCACTGCTGGGACTGTGATTGTGGCCGGCCATCCTCCCCGTCCCAGTCCCACTGGGGGCCCCTCCTCCCCATCTGCCTCCCCGAGCTCGCGCCTGCCCCTTTGTCTCCTCCCCTCCCCCGCCAGCTGCCCCTCCTGACTCGGCCCTCAGCCTGGGCCACCGCCATGCTTCCCCACCGCTCTCCCGCCGGAGAGCACCACGCCCCCAGCACCTCTCAAACCAGGGTCCTATCCATCGCCTAAAGGGGGGACAAACAAAAGAGCGTCTACAGACAAGGGGCTTGAAAAAGAGACCTTGGGTCGCTATTATTCCACCAATGTGAAATGAAGGTCACGAGTGAGCTGAAGAATCAGCCGCGTATTTATTCGCTACACGTGGAGGCACAACTTTTGGGGTCACACCCTGCACTGGACCCCAGGAACACAGCAATGAGCAACACATTCACAGCGGCCAGGGCGCTGGGCCTGAGGGAAGGGCTTGGGCCAGGACCCACCCAAGGGGAAAGGCGGGACTTGTTTCCCAGCCTCCTGAGGTCCCCACTTCCTCCAGGACCTGCCCTCCTTCAGCCCAGCTCACCTGTAACCGCAGTCCTGGCCTGGTGGAACTTCTATCTAGAGGGGCGCGAGCACGCTTTCCCTGCAAAGGCCCCAACCAAATATTTTGGGGGTTGCCAACCGCGTGGCCTCTGTTGCAAAGGCTCAGCCTTGCCCGCTATAATAAGGTAAAAGATAGCATTTGAAAAATTAAAGGCTGGGTGTGGTGGCACACACCTGTAATCCCAGTACTCTGGGAGGCTGAGGCAGGAGGATCACAAATTTGAGCCTACCCTGGGAAATTTAGTGAAACTGTTTCAAAATAAAAAGAGCTAGAAATGTAGCTCCATTGTGAAGGCCCTGGGTTCAAATTTCAGTACTGCAAAAAATAAAATAACAAAGACAGAAAGAAATATAATAAGCATTTGCTGGCTTCCAATAAAACTTTATTTATAAGGCTGGGCACAGTGGTGCATGCCTGTAATCTCAGCACTTGGGAAGCTGAGGCAGGAGGGTCACTATGAGTTCAAGACCAGCCTGGACTACATAGCAAGACTCTGTCTCAAAAAACAAATGAACAGCCACCACAACAAAACTATTTACAAACCAGAGTGCAAGCTGAATTTGGCCCTCAGCCCCAGTGACTTCCTCCTTTGGCTCTGTGACATGGCAACATATTTAGAGGACAAAGGGAATTCTGCTCTTCACACTGCCTGCCCAGAGGGTGGTGGAGGGCAAAGGCAAAGAGCAGGCCCAGCTCCCCGGGGGCAGAAGACGGAGCCTAGATGAGGCTGGGCCTGCAGGGTCAAGGCAGCCCGGCTGGGCCCCTCGGCTCCGGCCTGTAGATGGGTCCCGGCCCGGGGTCCACACTCAGACCGTCAGCCCCACAGCGCGCCTGCCAACTTCAGTCTGGGCTTCTCCAGCTCCACTGCGCGGCCTCCTGCAAGGCTGAGGCCCGGGGATCTGGCCAGGGGCTGGCTTCTTTTCTGGCTGAGCCTCCCAGGAGCAGCGCTGCCTGTTCCCCCACTGTGAACAGGGCCCCTAGAAGAAAAGCCAGGTTCACCAGAAAGCACAAGCACACATGTGCACGTGCATAAACACAAGCCGTGCCCTAATCATTCGCTCGCCCCCAAGGGAGGACGCACCTGCCTCTTCTTTGGCAGAGCGTCTTGGCTGAACGGGAGCCATACTGCAGTGGTTAAAGGGTTCGGCTCGTGAGGAAGCCCCACTGCACACTTTGAGCTCAGTGACCTTAGACAAATTCCTCCACCTCTCTGAGCCTCTGATTCCTCTGGAATCATCGTAGCTCCACCATAGCTGAGATGCAATTGCTTAGGAAATGCTTAGCACAGGATAGCACACAGTCAGTAGACCACAGCCTGGGCTGGGGATAGAGCTCAGCAGCACAAGTGCCTACCTAGCAAGTGCAAGGTCCTGAGTTCGACTCCTGGTACTCCCCGCAAAAAAATAGACCATAGCTGCTGTTACCCTATCACTGTCAAGTTGTTAGGTCCACATACCCTGGGAGGCAGGCTGGGGAAATTGTGCCCTTGAGCCCACTGTGCAGATGCAGAGACTGAGGGGCAGCCGTGCACCTAGAGGTGGGGATGCCGCTGTATGCACCCAGGCCACCAACCTGAGGCCCTTGTTCTGCAGATGCTAGAGTGGCCACTGAAGGAACACCCCTGACACAGGGTTTGCACAGCCTCAATGACTGCTCAAAGCAGGGAACAAAAAGGCCAGGCTCCCTTCTGCTCCACGAGGGCATCTCTAAAAAGTCACCCCAACGGCAGGGCTCCTGGAGGTGGGCTGAGGCCGCCCTCGAGATTGCACTGCAGCCAACCTCTCCCTCTGCCCCGTGGCTGGGTTTGTCCTCTGCAGGCACAGATCCATCTCAGTGCACAGAGAAACCTGCTCCTGGACACCTGGATGGTAAGTGGAGGAACAGCCAGATGCAAAGCCCTCCTGCCTCTTCTGCCATGGCTGCCCCTGCAAAGATGCCTTCCTTTCACTTAGGGAGAATAGGAATTCAAGCCAGCAGGAAGCACAGCTGACTGTTTGCACTTTCCTTGGGGCCTGGGAGTTTCCTCAGCTGGGGAATCAACGTGTGGAAATAACAGCAGCAGAGGCAGGATGCTTCCCCAGTCCCAGGCAGGCTTGGGGCAGAGGTCCCCAAACTCAGCAGTGTGGCTCAGCCTGGAGGAGGGGAGTTCCTAAAACAGAGTGCTGGCCCCCACTTCCTGAGTTTAGGGTTCAGTAGGTCTGGTGGGGGAGACCTGAGAATTTGCATTTCTAGCTGGTTTCCATGCAGACACAGATGTTAGTGTCCCAGTGACCACATTTTAAGAACAACTAGCTGTATGGATACAGGCAGAAGACCTGGATTCAAAGACACCTACATGTGAATCCCAACAATACCAGTTGCATGCTGTGTGACCTTGGGCAGGTTACCTACCTCCTCTGAACCTCTATTTCATTGCATAAGAAATGGATGAATAGGGAGGGTGCTATTCTGTAGGGTTAAATGGAAGATCCACAAGAAGAGAGATGCAGAAACACCCAGCACAAAGCAAGTACCCAGAACACGAGCTCTGCGGTCATTACGCCCAAGCTCTATGCCAGGCACTCACTGTGCATGCTCTCGCTCCTTTTTATTTTCATTACTGGTAACTGTTCGTCCATTATCTTCAACTCCCAGGGCTGCCTCTTGCGTCTGCCCCTTCTCCCTGTGCTGGGCAGCTCTCCCCATTTTTGAGAGAAACAAACTGAGGTCAGAAGCCCAGCTGGGCTCGATAGGGCCTTCTCTTGTCCCTTCACCCAGGCCTCCGCACGGCCTCCCCTCCCAGAGCCGGGCCGGGCTCCTCTGGCAAAGTCTTCCCAAACAAGGAGAGAATAAAGAGCTTTCTGTCCACACCAGAAGAAAAACAAACCCCACCGCCCTCCGTTGCCCGCTAGGAGATGATGGATTTCTGTTATTGTTGTTGTTGAAATCACTACCAGGGGAAATAGATCAAGGTACATTTTGCTGGCGAGAGAGCTGGCTGTGTCACCAAGAGGGATGCGTGTCCCCGAGGCACTGCATCGCCTTTCTGCCCAGGGCTCCTTCCTCACCTGGAAACCCGGGGGGCAGGGGACCGAGCTTAGCAGGGCCAGAGGCTGGGAGCCCTGGCCGGGTCTGGGGACAGCCATGCGTCAACACGGATCCACCCCCATTTCCTCCCTGCTGTGCGGATCCGTGGGAAGGAGCGGGTGGGAACCAGGTAAATATTTAACCTGATTATTTCCCCTTGCACAGGTGGCAATGTGGAGAGAACTGTCACAGGTGCAGAGGAGCAAAGAAAAGCTGTCACAGGGAGACCTCCGGGACTGTCTGCGGTCTGTTGGAAATGCAGCCACACAACACATATTCCCTGGGCCATCTTGGTTTCCAATGCTTTGTACACTGTCCCGGGGAGAGGCCGCAGTCCAGTCCGCACAGACGACCAGGGCCTCACAGACCAGTAGAGGAGGTAAGCAGACTGGACAGGGCCTTTACACATCAGTTCTGCTCTAGTATGGACAGGTCACAGTGGCTTCCCTAGCTCACCTAATGCTTGGGCTGAGACCATGGATCTGGCCTCTGCTAATGCTCTTACCACCCCTCTTCCCTCCCCAAGCTTCCATCCACAAGGTGGAAAGAACAAGGGTCTTGGGGCTGGGGATTTAGCTCAGCGGCACAGTGCCTGCCTGGCAAGCACAAGGTCATGAGTTCGATTCCTGGTACCGAAGAAAAACCAAAAAAAAAAAAAAGAACAAGGGTCTTGCACTGAGTTGAAATGCCAGCACCTCCAGTGACCTGCTGTGTGATCCCAGGGAAGGTTTTAAAGCCCATGTGTGCCTCCGTTTTGCATTTGTAAAACTGGATCATCTCACCCATGCTGAAGGATTACATTCAAAGATAAAATGAGAACATTGATAATCGTGTCTATTAAACACCCAGCAAATAATGACAATAGATGACAATTACTGACATGGTTCTGTTCTCATATGGATTAATTCAGTCAGTCTTTACAAGAGCCCCGTGAGGTAGGTACCAACATGAGTCAGGTTTTACAGATGAGGAAACTGAGGCACAGAGAGGCGAGGGAATGAGCCGAGGTGACACGGCTGAAGGGAGGCAGAGCTGGGATTTGACCCGAGCAGCGTGGCTTCCATTCCTGGCCTCAACGCTCTGGGACTCACACCCAGGTAGATGCCAGGACCACCAACCCATCCCTCCCCTCCCTATTCTCTTCTCCTAATCTCTCTGCCCCCAGCTGGTCTCTGAGGGACCTCGTCCATCGGTCCCATCTTCCATCCAGTTGTTCCTAAGGCCTGCAGGTTCAGCACCTCGAGCTTCCTGGGGCCTCTTTCCCTCCCTGTTTCCATGAGCAGGCAGTTCTGATCGTTTCCAAGCACGTGGCAACCAGATCTGCCCTTGGGGTGAGCAGGGCTCCTTCTCGGGCGAGGACCTCACCACGTCAGGGGTCAGGACATACGGAGTCCATCCTGTTGTGCAGAACATGGCAGGAACGGGGCTCTGCGACGTCACTCCCAGAAACCTTTGCTCTGGGGACACATTAGCAGGACTGCACTGACTTTCTACGCTGACATCAAAACAGCTCCTTCCTCAGGACCTGCCGCCCCCAGTCCACCTTCAGGAAAGTATACCTGAGGCTAAAGCCCAGCAGGCCCTAAAGGACCCAATGCCCCATGCAGACAGCTGCCACTTCTCTACACCCAAACCCTAATGCTAACGCTAACTCGAATCCTAAACCCTAACCTGAACCCGAACATTAAATTCTAACCCTAAACCTTAAACCCTAACCCTAAACACTGAACCCTAACGATAAACCTACACCCTAAACCCTAACCCTAAACTCTAACTGTAAACTCTAACCCTCAACCCTAAAGCCTAACCCTAATCCTAAAAACCCAGATCTCCCATTGTGTAGAAGACTTGCACTTATCCTGAAATCCTAAACTATAAGAGTGCTGTGAATGGACCGAAGACGTGGGTGTGAGACCCACGCGTGGGACTCTGGAAGGTGACTGACATCAGCAATCCAGAGCGGCATGTGGTAGGAGCCCAAGTGACGATGAGGCTGGTCTTGGTGGTGGAGAGCAGCCTGGTAGGCAGGGAGCCGTGAGAGAGGCCGGCGGAGACAGAGAACAATCCATCTTGGCCAGAGCTTGGGGAGGTGGGAAATGCCCCTGGACAGGTGTTTGGAGACCCTGCTAAGGCACCTGGACCTCAGGGAAATGCAGACAGTGTGAGCAAGGCAGAAAGGTACAGTCTGTCCCAGCCTTGGTTGGGGTCCCCTGGCTGGGGATTCAAATACTAGTATTTTTTTTTTTTTTTTTAATCAAACTCAGATCCTCACACCTGCCAGGCAGGCGCTGTGCCACTGAGCCACATCCCCGGCCCCTAGTGATTAATTTGAGAGGTGACTCCAGGTCAGAGGGGAGAGGACAGGTGAGAAGAAAGACAAGAGTTGAATGTGGGGGTGCACACCTGTAATCCCAGCACTCTGGGAGGCTGAGGCAGGAGAACTGCTGTGAGTTCAAGCCTAGCCTGGGCAATTTGGTAGACCCTGTCTCAAAATAAAAAATGAAAAAGGGCTTAGGATGTAGCTCAGTGTGAAGGCCCTGGGTTCGATGTCTAGTACTGAAAAACTAAAACAGAAAATCGAGGAGCCAATAAAGGGGACAGTATGGAACCAATAGCCAGGTGAGAGACTGGGCAGAAAAGGCTATGGAGAGCATTTCTCAATGTCCCCCAGGGTGGGACAGGCTGAGCATTATTCTGTCACTAACTGTCACCCCCAGGAAGAAGGTCCCAGGCAGATAAACCCCTTGCTCCATTGGAAATAAAAGCTGTGCTGGTGTAAATGGCCCAAGAAATGTTCACGGGAGGAAGGAAGGAAGGAAGGAAGGAGGGAGAGAAGGAGGGAGAGAGGGAGGGAGACAGGAGGGAGAGAGGGAGGGAGGCAGGAGGGAGAGAGGGAGGGAGGCGGGAGGGAGGGAACGAGGTAATGGATGCCATTCTGTGTGCCTAAGCCTGTGCTGAGCTCTGAAGATACAGAGGTGACCCAGAACCCTTGAGGAGCTCCTACTGGCAGGGAAGGTGTGTGAGTGGGCACACGCACACACACACACACACAATAGTGGCATATTCGAGTACAAATACTCTCATTTTTAGTCAGAATCAGCCATCTTCCTAGGAAGATGAGTGTTATCACTGTCCTTCCCAAACCGTATCCCAGGGAACCCGACTCCCACAAGATGCTCCAAAGCAGTGAATATTCTGCGGTCCCATGGGGATTTCCTGGGGAATTCTATGCCCCTGTTCACACCTATGACACATTATAGGCCCCTAGGAGTCTCCTGGGAAGAAAAGTAGTTTCACTTTGTTCAGCCCAGGGCTTACCAAATATACTTGATATCTTTACCCTCTAAGATTCAAAATAAATCCAGCAAAACAGAGTCAAGCAGGTCACTGGCGTCCTTCTCCACTTTTCAAGCTGGAGAAGCTCACACACAGGACCGTATGGCGGAACTTCCTGTGGCGACGGAAACGTCCGGCTGTGCTATTCAATATGGCCGCCACGGAGGTTTGCGTGCAGGGTGGGAGTGGCTAGCGCAACTGAGGAGCTGAATTTTTCAATTTTAAGTAATTTAACTTCAAATGAAAGGTTTGTCGTAGCGACTGCATTGGACAGCGGTAGCCCCATCGTCTAATTTTTGCCCAATGCCTGAGTTCCCTGTTGGGCATGTTGATGGGCACAAAGGAGCCCACCATAAATCACTTTTCTTCCAGTAACCATAGTGAGGACTTACTGAGTGGGCACCAAGAGTGTGACCGAGTCCAGCAGCAACCCACGGAGGTTTGTATTATTGCAAGTGAATCCATTCTCCAGATGCAGGAGGAGGTGTGGGGCGTGGGGGAAGGGACTTGTTCAGGTCCTCATGGCCAAGAAGTGATTGGATCCAGGATTTGTGCCTGGGCCTGAATGATTCCAGAGTCCGCTTCTTAATCCATATTCATACGCCCAGGCTGGCTCCTAGAACCATCTCAGCACCGGCCCCAAGATCCGGAGGTGAGACCCTTAACATTTCTCTTCTCCAGTGGAGCATGTCCAGGGTAAGAAGAGATTTGCTCTCTCTCCAGTTAGCCTGGACCCTGGAGAGGAGGGAGGTGGGAGGGGCTGGAGCTAGGTGCACCCCTGCAGGAGCTCCCTGTCCAGGGGAACAGCAGGCAAGCAAACCATTACAACACCACGAGATAAGAGCCTCAGAAGATCTCCTGTCTCCTCCCCTCTCCCCTGCACAGCCCCTCCAGGCCCCAGCCCCTCCTCCTCACAAGAAGCCCAGGGGACCCCTGCCAGGGCCTTCCCCCAACAGCAACGGTGGCACGTTCTGCCCAGCAAGCAAGGGGACACGATCCCATACCTTTCATCCCTTGCTGAGTTCAGATAAATCTCCCCCTCCTCTCCCTCCGCAGCTGAAAGTCGTCTGGTCTAGCTAAGGCTTCTCCCACTATGCAGCTCATGAATATTTAACAGCATCTGCCGTGGAGGCGATAAAGCCCTACCAATCCTTGACAAATATGGCCTAATCTTTTCAATTTCGGGGTGCAAATATGCCTTCTGAGTCCTGTTTGTCACCTAGATTAATGGCCCAGGGTCCCATAATCCTTTGGTGCTAATTCAAGTGGTGGCTGACCGGCGTGTGCCTGCCAGGGGGATGCTGGGATACACACGCACACGTGAACACACATACACACATGCACACAACAAAGTGATTAGTCATGTGAGGATTACTTGTAGCAAATGTGTGTGTGAATGTGGCTATTGTGCATATAGTTTGTGTGTGCGTGTGTTTGCATCTATGCGTATGTGTGTGTAGCCTGAGTCCTTGCAAATCCTGGTTCTACATTTAGAAGTGTTCAGGTGTGTGTGTGTCCAGAGTGAGTTGTGTATGCTCTGCATCCATTTGTGTATCTGCATGAGGGCACAGACGTGTGTGTGGCTGGACGTATAATGTGGACACCATGTGTGTGCGCGCCACTGTGTCCATAGAGGAGAACATGCACTCTGATTTCCACTCAGTAGGTGAGGAGGAGGGAGCAGTTGCAGGTGGGGTGGACATGAGGACACATTGTCCACAGGAGGGTCCCCTGGCATCTGCGTGTGGTCTGTGTGAAAAACAGCCATGTCCCACGTTCCCTGGGGCCATCTTGGTTTCCAGTGGTCTACACCACTCTTCCTGTAAAAGGTCCGCAAGCAGAGGTCTATGGAGATCCGGAGTTTACAGCCCAGTGGAGGAGATAAAGTGTGTGTGTGTGTGTGTGTGTGTGTGTGTGTGTGTGTGTTGTTACAGGGCTTTCAGCGTAGACAAAGATGCATAGCAGCCCATCTACTTTTCTCACTCTCTATTTCACCAAAATGTTGGGCCTAGGCCGTGTAGACCCAGGTAGTGCCCAGGTGAGGAGGGACAAGGACCAAGGTGGAAGGAGCTGGAGCCCAGACTGGCGACCGATGTGAAATGTCACCCTCCCAGTGTCTGAGGACTCCAGCATGTCAAGCAAATCTCTGTTAAACACAAAGATAAAAATGCCCCATCTCAAGGCAAAAGCAAGGGCCTCTGTCCCTTCCTGTTTCGTTAGCACCGACTCATGTGTGTCTGTTGTACGACGTGGCTGTGTGTCCGTGGCATCCGGGAGATCTTGCTGTCCGGGCTCAGCATACTGACACAGAGGGACGAGCCTGGTGCCTAGGGCTGAGACACAACATGCCAAGGATTAAGGTGAGGAAAGTGGAGAATCACGTGGGCATGGCCGGCCTTTGGCAGAAAACCTAGGCAAACACACATCCGTCAGAAAAGAACGTGTTGTGTTGCGGGAAGGATGGCTCAGGCATTGGCCCTGGAGTCGGATGAAGTTACGTTTGAATTCCCAGGACCCTCAAAGTTATGGGACCTCGGGGAAGTCCTTGTCCCTTCTGTAGCTCAAGTTCCTCTATAATCGGGGACAATACCCAGTGCAGTTCCTTACTCCCTGTGGCCTGTTGTGGGATTAATATCCAGCACGCCGTATGTGCTCTCACAACTTGGCAACTATTGCTGCTGTGGTTGTTATTATTATTTGCAGGACTCACTACTAATGTTCTCTTCTGCCTCTGAGGTAGGCAAATTGCAAGAGTCAGGGCTTGACGTAATAAGCCCATTTCACAGGCATCTCCTCCAACCCAGCTGGTGAGGAAACGGGCTGTTCTTTAAGACTCCTCTCCCGGGGCTGGGGATTTAGCTCAGCGGCAAAAGTGCCTGCCTGGCAAGCGCAAGGTCGTGAGTTGGGTTCCCCGTACCGGAGAAAAACCAAAAAAAAAAAAAAAAAAGACTCCTCTCCCATTCATAAGGAATGTTCTAGATCAGACTGCCTTTCCACAGTTCAATACAGAAGCAGCAACTGACACCCTCTTCATCTCTGCAGTCATCACGGCATATTCCCCCAGCACAGCAGGTCCTTCCTCCATGGTTATGCAGTTGCCCCGCCTCCCCTCAGAGGAGGCCGGGGATCTGAGGGGACAGAGGCTCAGGAAGTGACCCTGACTGCCCTGAGCAAGGGCCACCTCTCTGTAGCTGGGAAGAAATCACCTTGTTCTGAAGCAAGAGGAATCCACAATAGCACTTTGAAGAATTAGGGTGAGAAAAGTGTTTCTCAGCCTTCCGATAACATAAAAATCTCCTTTCTCCTTTCCCAGGAATCTAAGAAAGCCATCCCATAAACACACAAGGATTCCTGCCCTGCCCCCGTGCATCCCCACAAACCAAGGAGGGTCTGGTCATCTTTTTCTTCTATAGATTATGCAAGGAAGAAAACATGTTCAGCTCAGTTTTTCAAACTGTGCTCACCCCTCTCTGGGAGGTTCTCTCTAGCAACCAATCCATCCACACCCTGAATCAACAGTCTCTGTATTTGCTTATTCTCTCCTGGAAGACAGGAACCAAAGCTGAGAGAACTCTGTGAGACACTCAGGACATCTTCCCTGGCCTTCCCATGTTGTAATGAATATATGAAATAAAAGCAGACTGTTTAAGCAGCTGTTGGTTACCATTGAGGGCAGCTGCAGTATAGAAAAAATACAGAAGGGTGCCTGCGATAGGCAGCCTCCAAGGTGGTCACATTAAGATGGCTACCTCCAAGATGGCTACTTCAAAATGGCCACCTCCAAGATAGCCACCAAACATGGCCCCAGTGTTCCTTACCTCTCAGTAGGCATCCCCTTGTGTAGTTTCTACTTACTTCTAATGAGTAGAAGAGATCGTATCATCCAAGATGGTGACTTGTGTTCTTATTCGTTCTCTCGCTGTCTCTCTCTCTCTCTCTCTCTCTCTCTCTCTTTTTCTCCCTCTCTGTCTCTCTGTCTCTGTCTGTGTGTGTGTCTCTCTCTCCTTGTTTTTGCTTGATTTGGTGAAGCAAGCTGCCACATTGTGGATAATCCTATGAAAAGACCTTAGTGAGAACCTGAACCCTGCCAATAGCCTCATGAGCATACTTCTAAGCAAGTGTCTTCCTCTCTGATCCTTGACATGAATATCACCCCCTCCAGGGACATATAGATTACAGTGATTTGTCTCTGACCCAGAGGCCCCAACTAAGCTACTCTCAGACTTCTGACTCAAACTTTGAGATAGTAAATGTTTCTCATTTAAAGGCGCTTATCTTTGTGTAACCTGTTATACTATTGTTGAACACAGACCACAGAACCAGCCTGCCTGGGTTCAAATCCTGGTTCTGCCATTACATAATTGTGTAAACTTGTACAGATCACTTATCTCTTGATGATTCAGTTTCCTTATCTGTAAAATGGGAATAATAATAGGACTTACCTCAAAGAGCTGTTGTAAGGATTGAATATACTAATATATGTAAAGCATTTGGTACATAGAGAGTATTCTGTCGGAGTTGGCATTACTGATATTGTTACCTCTGAAGGCCGAAGTCTGAAATACTCGTAGCTCAGGTGACACAGGAAGACCAAGGCAGAAGCTAATGACCTGGGAAAGTTCCATGAAAACCATCAGCCTTCAGAATATGGGACAAACTGATTATCTGTATCACATCTCCTGAAACACCCTTGAATAACAATCGGCTTACACTTCCAGAGCGTTAACTCTGCACCTTAAATATCACACCACTCAATCCTAACATCAGTCCTGTGAGGCAAGTACTGGGTGCATTATTTCCAAATATGGCTGCCACAGAGTCCTTCCCTCCCTCTACACCATGAACCTCCCCACAAGAGCCAGAGTCTCTTTCCACACAGCCGGTCTAGCCTTGCCTTGGGATGTGTTTAGACTTGAGAAGTACAGTGGAAAGGATGTTCTGAGGTTTCCAATTCCGGGTCTGAGAAGGATTGGTAATTTCTACTTTGTCCTCTTTGAAGCCAGTTTTCATGTAAGAAGTCTGATTACCCTGAGATGACCGTGTTGTGAGGAAACCCTCTCAGGCCATGAGGAGAGAAAGGCCGTAGGGAAGTGCAGTGAGGCACCAGACACACAAGCAAATCCTTCTAGGACTTTCCCATGTGCCGCACAAACACAGACATATGAGTGACTCCAGCAGATGCCCCATGAACGAGAAGAGCCACCCAGCTGAGCCTGGTCAGCTTACAGAATTGTAAGAAGTACTAAATCATTGTTTTTAACCACTAAATTTTGGGGCCGTCTCTTATGTGGCAATACATTACTGAAGCAGATGACTAAACTGGGGTCACGTGACTAAAGTAGTATACCTGGTGAATGGCAGTACCATGATGTGGCCCCAGGAGGTCTGATTCCTAGACGTCTAACCAGTGAGCCACACTGCCTCAAGGCTGAGGAGGAAGTGCTGTCCCTTGGGAGGCCTGCCAAGCCCTCCCTGAGGACAATTCTCATGAAGAGGAATCTTTGTGGTATGTCACCGTTTGTTTGGAGACCTCTTTCCCATGATGGTGACTCCTGATCTGAACCCCCAGAACTCTACAAAATGCTTAGGTCAGTAGGATTGGCACTGGACACTTTTCCACACCCTTTTCTGCCCACTGCCCATTTGATGTCCACAAAAGCTCAGTGGGCACACAGAATGTGTTAGTTAGCTCTATCTCTGTGACAAATACCTCAGAAAAATCAACCTCAAGGGAGGAAAGGTTGATTTGGGTTCACAGTTCCGTAGGTCTCACGCCGTCCTCAGCTGGCTCCACTGCTTTTAGGCCTGAGGTGAGACAGAAACGTTGTGGCCAAAGGGCACAGTAGAAGAAACCTGCCCAACCCCTGGCAGCCAGAGAGACAGCCAGAAAGGAAGGGGTAGGAACAGGGTGTTCAGTCCTAACTGCAGTCCTGTGAGGCAGGTACTGAGGTAGATTATTTCCAAAGATGGCCGCCATGGAGTCCCTCCTCCCCGAACACTAATGTTTCTCGCATCAGAAGGCAGTCTCTTTCCACACATTCCAAGTCAAAGGCCTGTCCCCAGCCACTGCCCTGCCTCCTAGTAGCTCATTCGGCTATGAACTCAGTGGATTAATCCTGGATGAAGCTGGTACCCTGATGACACAATGGCCTCCCTAGATCCCGGGAGGGGAACACAGCAGCAGGGGGCCCACGCCGGCACCCGTGAGCCTCTGGGGGACAGTCCAGGTCGAGATCCTAACACAGGACCAAGAGAGAAGGCCTTTCTGAGCTGATGAGGATATTATCAGGGACCACAAGTGAGTGACTAGCCAAGCCATGCTGGAGAAAACCCCGAATGTGTCCAGATATCACTAAATGTCACCTGGGCTCAAAACCGCCTTTGGTTGAACCCCCGTGTAGCTTTGCTGGTCATGAAAGAGGGCAAATTAAAACGAGGTGTCACTTACAACTTCTGTATCATTTTTGAACACCCTAACCACCAAAGATGCCAGCCATTGGTGCCAGCCAAGTTCATGAACAGCAAGGTCAGTGGGCACCAGCGGGTGGAATCCACCTGCAGGCATGATCCTGGGAATGGGTATGTCGTTCAGTGTCACCCAGGCTTAGAGCCATCTAAGAAAGAAACAGATTCGCCCCGGATGGTTCAAATAGAAACTCCAAAGACAGGGTGGCCATGGAGATGTGGGGAGGGTTAAGAGAAGCAAGATTAAGGGGCCCTGGGCTGGGCGTGGTGGCTCATGCCTGTAATCCCAGCACTTGGGAGGCTGAGGCAGGAGGATCACTGCAAGTTCGAGGCCAGCCTAGGCTACAAAGTGAGCTCGAGGCCAGCCTGAACTGCATAGCAAGACCCTGTCTCAAAAAGACAAAAAAAAAAAGATTAAGGGGCCCAGAGGCAAGTAAGGTCCCCTCCTGCTGACACCACCCCCAGGGCTGCAGGGACAGTGAAGGAAACTTCGGGAAACAGTGATGTGTGGGCAGAAGCCTGGCCCAAGCCTCGCTGCAGAGTGGGAGTGAGGGGGTCCGCCATCCTCCCCCGCCTCCACCCTCCAGCCTTGTGGGACCCTCTCTGGGGCTGAGCCCAGTGTCTCCAGGAAGCAGGGGATCCTGGGAAGTCCAAGGTCAGCGTCCCCGGCGGCATGAGCAGAACAGAGCGCAGAGCGCGAATGGGGCAACAGCAGTTCATCAGCACCCCATCAGTACACTGACCCCCACACTCCTGCAGATCTGTTCTAGGGAACAAATTCCTTAGAGGCCGAGAGAGACGCACAAAGGTGTCTGGGCAGCGTTTCTTAGGAATCCCCGAATCTCCAGGAAACCCCTCCTCCATGTCCCTGCTCCAGAGAGCCCCCGGAGCCTCCGGCCCCAGCGCTTTGTCTGTGGATGGCTCCCCCAACAGCTGCATGGAGACCAAGGCCACTCGGGCTTCTGAGGGCTGGGAGCCGATGCCCCGTTGATGGGGCATCAGACCAGAGCAGGTGAGGAGGGAACGAAAGCGGGGCTCCCGGGCCCTTCATTCTCTCCAGGACCCCCTGAGCAGAGAATTGCAGTGTCCAACCTGCCTGGGCTTGGAATACGAAGACCAGGCCACCAGAGGAGGATGCCTTCTGCTCCTCCTCCTCCTCTCCCTCCTCCTTTTTCTCCTCCTCCTTCTCCTTGAGAATGTGTCATCTCTTGGATGCCAAACCAGGGCACACACAGCTGGAAGGTGGCAGAGCCAGGGCTGCAACTCCAGCCCAGGCACCCGCCACTTCTATGCCTCCAGCACCCCCATACACCCATCCTCTGCTTCCCCCGCCTGGCTTGGCCCGGACCAGTGCCAGTGGAGGTTTTTACCATCAGAGTGTCTGCCATACCCTGTGTATCAGTCAGGCTTTGCTAGAGAAACAGATATAAATCAAGGTACACAAATGTACAAGAAATGACAAGCTTGGCTTGGATGGTCAGACACAGAGTTGGATGAGGAAGTGTGCAGAGGATGTCTGCATGCTGCAGACCAAAGGATTCAGTCCGAGGTCTGGAGCTCACTGCAGTGTCCGTGCAAGTCTGTATCAGGAGGCTGATGGGTCTGCGACGGAACGCTGAAGAATCTACGACGAAGGCCCAAGAGTCTACACCAGCAGGCTGAAGAGTTCCAAGTGGAAGCCAAACAGTCTGCACCAGAAGCCAGGAGACGACCAAGCTGAAGGCGAAGACTGGAGCTCCTCCGAAGAACCAGCAGCCAGTCCTTCCTCATTTCCCTTTTATTGTATGGGGCTCAGGTTGAATGCAAAGTGAGGACCTTGGATCCCTGCTGAGTCACATAGTTAACCTTCTAAACTTCTCAGGTTGACACAGTGTATATCCTAGACCGGTAAGGGCATGTGCTTTTCACTCCTCGATGTAGAACTGCTGAGTCACTTAGCTGACTTCTCAAGTTGACACAGTGATTCAACCATAATACCCTGGAAATATGAACATCCATCCATCCATTGATTCACTGATTCATTCACTCATTGATTCACTCATTCGGCCAGGTTTATGGAGCACTTACTATGTGCTTGGTACTTTTTGCTGGTGCTGGGCATACTGTCAGTAAACAAGATAGTTCTTGGTCTTGTGGACCTGCCAGTCTGTGGACAGCAGGCAGACAGGACACAGATCAATGTGTAGGTGAGTAAAATGAATTAAGATGAATGTCATGGTGGAAAGAAACAGGTGCTATGATTTTTAAAAATTGCAAGGGGGATCAGAGTGGAGAGGAAGGGCCTCTCTGAAGGATGACCTTTGAGCCAGGACTTAAAGGACCTCTCTGTGCCAGGAGCCAGAGGAACAGAGCCCAACAAAGGGAACAGCAAGTGCAAAGGCCCTGGGGTAGGAAAGAGATCAGGGTGGGGTGAGACATGGAGTGAAGAAGGAGCAGACAGAGGCCAGGCCAATGAGGACCTGTGGGCTGAGGCCAGCAGTTTGGGTTTAATCCTTGTGCAACGTGGTGTACAACATCAGTATACTGGTGATAAGTTGGGATCTCTGGTTCTGGTAGGACTTATAAGACTCAGCCCATGTGAGAGGTAGATAAGAGTGCTGATAGCTCAGTACTGCTTGAGAATGGGCTTAGTCAGCACTGTGCCTTCAACAAGAGAACACAGCCTTGCCCCAAAACCACCCAGTCCCCTATGGCCTGCAGCCCTCATTTTCCTCACTGCCTGTATCATTGCCTTCTCAATATCCCATTGGTCTTCTCATAAAAGTGGAGGCTTTTTGCTTCTCTGGGCTACTGGATGACTTGCTTGGACAACAGGCCATGGAGGGAGCGATGCTGGCCAGATCCAAGATCCCACAACCATCTTGGAGCACCACTGCAACCAAATGCCGGGGCCAAGGCCTTCAAGAGGATGAGGGAAAACAGAAGCCAGTGTGGTGGCAGCCCTGTTGTGCTAGTGAGGCCCCAGAGACATGAGGGAAACAGAACCACATCCAAACCACAGTTTTCCAGAGGTGCATGAGGGAGCCTACCCAAAGAAAATACACAGCTGCCCCATAAAGTAGACAGCAATGACAATTGGTCATTGTTTCAAAACTGTCAAACCTGGATAAATTTGTTACATAGCATAAGCTAGCTGATACACTATCAAATCCTCAACCCTCTTGGACAATGAGGGCTGAGACTACCTATTCTCATTTCCTCAAAAGTGTAGAGAAAAGACCCCAAAACTCACCAAAAGAGACTCATATCCTGCGGTGGTGGGTGGGGAAGGGTTACATATATCCAAGCTCACACCATAGCCTATTTCTCCCATGAAATGAAGGTTAGAACAGACAATAGTTCTCATGCTTCCTTTGTAACCTTAATAGTTCTATAAAAATAAGGATGACATCATTTATAAAGCTGTTTTCTTGCTACACGCTATTCATTTAGCAAATACTTGTTGTTCGCCCACTCTCTGCAAGGTACTGTGGGAATGAAGACAAAGTTCCCAACCTCCTGAAGCTGATGACAAGTTGGAGGGGTGGAGACGTAGACAATAGGGAGATTATGGTGCGCTGCATGCTGCTAGGAGGGAAGGGACAACAGGCTGTGCTTGGTAATGGTAAATCTCTCTTTAGACATGAGAGCTTGCTCTGTCTCTCTTCTCCTTGGAATCCTGAAACCCCATGTGAAGAAGCCAAGACAAGTCTTCTTGGCCATGAGAGATCACATGGAGAGGTACAAGCAGCCCATTTCAGCCTGCCCAGACCAGAAAGGCACTCTCGCCATCCACCATCCCAGGCAATTCATGGCCTCAAGACCTCATGAAAGCAAGTTTTTTTTTTTTTTTTAAAGACTACATTTTGCGGGTGGTTTGTTAGGCAGCAGAAGCTAACTGATACACTCACCTTGCTGGTGTCTTCAGGCTGCCTTGTTTCGAGAGGAATTTTTGAGGAAGAAAGTTTTGTTCCATTTCCCAGACTTGCCGAGCAGGAAACAGAGGTGACAGATGTGAAGGGGAGGCTGTCGGCCTTACTTGGAAGCTGACACGTGAGATTTAAATTCGCACCATGACAAAACTGCAATGAGAATGAGCTCAGTGGTAGAGCACCTGCTTAACATCTACAAAGCCCTGGATCTAATCCCTCATATTGTAGGAAAAAAACTACAACTCAGTCCTTGTGCTATGCCAAGAGTCAGTCGTTCAGTGGAGCCCGCTAGTTAAATTCGCCAATTCCCGGGGTCCACGCTTTCAGCACCCACTCTGCACCTGTCGTGCTGCCAGGCGTGTGGGGCTGGGTGAGCAGCAGGAGAGGCCGAATCCTCACCTGTCAGGGTTCGCAGCACAGCAGGGAAGCTTGGACCAAGTCCTGGGGTGAGTGCCGGGCCAGGGACCTCCAAGAACCTGAGAGCCCAGAAAAAATCCTGTACTGTGTGCCAGGGTTGGGGGACACCGCACTTGGGAACTCCCGCCCACTGGAGGACACAGAAGACAGCAGAGGCTGGGGCAGGCGTGGGACTGGCCACAGGCAGAGGAGCGTGACAGTCCTCCCCACAAAGGCCCAGATTTCCCTCCCTGGGGTCAAACCAGCTGGGCCCATACCAGCAGGGCTGGGGGACCCGCCCCCATTTTCCTTCTCCAGGGCGCCTTTCTGGGCTGCGGGCAGCTCAGGGGCCATCCTGAAGGACCATGGGCTGGGAGCTGCCTTGAATTAGACTTCACAGAGGTTCAGGGAGGGCTCAGGGCCACCAGGATTGAAGGCGCAAATCAACAAAGAGGCTGCCTCCCTCCTGCCCTCCCTCCTGCCTCCTCCGCTATCTTTCCACCTTCCTCCCCGAGTCTGTGCCCTCTGCACCTCTCCACCTCTCACCCCTCACCGCCTCACCCCTGCCTCCCTCTCCGTCTGCTCTAGTTCCTGGCCCTTCTGTCTTCTCTGCTCGCTCCTCCCGCCCCTCCCTCCCTCCCTCTTTCTCCCTGCTCCGCTTTCCGGTCTCTCTCCCCTCTTCCTCTCCCGGCCTTTTCCCCCACCCCCACCCCATCCATCTTCCTCGCCCTCCCCGCCCCCCTTGCCTTCTGACAGCCCGCGTTTGGGGAAAGATGGATGGAAATGACACGCCGGCTCCAGCGTGACTGCGGCTCCGTGATACATTGGGAGCCGCGCGGGCTTCTGTGGGAGCCATACAGATGAGACGGCGACCCCGGCGCTCAGGGTCAAGGACACGGGAAGGGCAGAGGGCCGCAGCCCGGGAGGGAGGCCTGGGCCACGCGGACTGCGGCTGCATCTGTCCCCATAAGGGGAGGAGAACAGAGAAGAAACCGCGGGGAATGTGCTCTGGGCGCAGCCCCCCAGGGACGCGCAGCCTTCGACGTACTCCCTGGGCCTCGGTTTCTCTGTTTAGCAAGTGAGAACAGACAGGTGTTGGAGGGATCTGGGAGTTAATTCACAGCGGCGCTGAGCACCGGCCACTAGCCCCGCTACACGCCAGGTGCGAGTTCCTACAGCGACGCAAGTTCCATTGTGTCATCGACGGCCGCTCAAAGTACGTGTGTGTGTGTGTGTGTGTGTGTTTCTGGGGATTGAACCCAGGGTCTTTGCACTGAGCTGCATCCCCAGCCCTTTTTATGTTTCATGTGGAATGAGGTCTCACTAAGTAGCTAAGTTGCCCAGACTGTGCCCACCTGGAAACCTTGGCTTTGACTTCGGACAGCTGTCCATTTCTTAGCCAGAGACTTTCTTTGGTCACCAAAATTCTAGGCCTCTGTTCCTGCATCTGCAACATGGGAATAATAATTGTATCTAGTTGATAGGGTGGATGAGAATTTAGTTCTTTCATTCATTCATTCATTCAACAAACATTTATTGAGCATCTGCTCTGTGCCAGGTGCTGTTCTAGGTATAGAATAAGGAACGCAATGTCACACACTGTTGTGTCTCATGATCCCTTCCCTGTCTCTGACCTGAACAGACCCTGAGTCACCCACACAAAGTCCATGAAGATCCCAGAATTTCCCAGAGACAATTCTCAGACCCAAGCTCCTCACTGTGACAGTGTACAAGTGCTTGGTGTGCCTTTCAGAGGTGTTGTGTGTTTCTGAGCTTCTGTCCTTGCAAGAAGACATGCCTGCAAGCTCCAGGAAGAGGGAGAGAGCTCTGCACATGGCTGGCCCAGCTGTGACTCAGCCAAGTCTGCCCTAGGGCAGAACCCCAAAGCCAATGTCCTGTCCACAGTACTAAACTGTAATCAGTGATGCTCGTGTGAAGCCATTGCATTTAGGACCAGTTGTTACCCAGCATTAACTGACTGATACACAGCCTCAACTTCTGTGTGCTCTGGAAATTCCCCTTCATTAGTTCAGGAAGGCTGAGCCCAAGGGAACTGGATAAAGTTAGAAATCAAGGTTCAAATCCCAGCTTTGCCTCTGACTGTCATGTGACCCAGTAAGAGACTTAACTTCTAAGAGCTTCAGTGTTCTGACCCCCCTGTAATAGACACAGATTTCCTGCACGGTTATGGTGTCTAGATGCTGAGGCAGCTCTTGATAGGTGCGTTTCTCCTCCCTCCATGGAGCCACAGCCGTGAGGTCACCCTACCTGTTCCAGGGAGCCATTCTTCTCCTCCTGGGCCACCGAGGGAGGCTGCCTACTATCCCCCAGCTCCGCCTGGCATCCCAGTGAGCAGTGCCACCTTCTAAGCCTCAGTGTCACTTGCTGCAGAATGGGGAGCATAAAGTTCATCTCAGAAAGATTTGTGAGGGTTTAATGTGCCTAACACAAGAGGGATGTCAGAAGGACCCAGGGAAGTTGAAACAGAGAGAAGGTGAGAGGGAGAGAGGGAAGAAAAGCTGCTTTAATTCTAAGGCTGCAGATGCTCAGGTCCAAAGAGACTCTCTCAGAGCTCTGTGCGACATCATGACAGTTAGTGCTCTATGCAGACCAGGGACAATTTTCCTAGGAGGGAGCAGGAGGACATCAGCCCCTGAGACCTACAGCCTCAGCCACAGGCACACAGCAAGGGATGAGACCACAGCACCCACACAAGAAGCCCAGGTGCCACTGTCTGTCCCTCCGTTTGCAGCTGGGACAGCTGGTGCAGGGGCCAGGGTCAAGGATGCCACAGAGGGCCTTGGGGGAGAAGGGGAAGATGGGGAAATGTCACTGCGTGCCCAAAGCCATCCCCATGTGAGGTGAAGACAGACACTGCCACAGGAGCGGCAGGACACTTTGGTGGCAGAAGTGGGGGGGCACATGAAGAGAGTGATGCTCTACACCAAGACTTCTCAAACTTGAACTTGTATCAGAATGCCTTGCAGCAGAACAGGAACTGGGAATCTGATTTGTGTGTGTGTGTGTGTGTGTGTGTGTGTGTGTGATGCTGGGGATTGAACCCAGGGCCTTTGCATTGAACTACATCCTCAATTCTTTTTATTTTTTTATTTTGAGACAGGGTCTTACTACTAAGTTGCTCAGGCTGGACTTGAACTTCAGATCTTCCTGCCTCAGCCTTCTGAGTATGGGGATTACAGGCCTGTGCCACCATGCCAAGCTGTCAGGGCTGTTTCTTTCAGAGAGATGACATTGTTGGCCAACCCTTCCAGGTGGGGAGGGAAGCTGGAGGGAAAAGGAGGGCCCTGCCCCTTGGGGGACTAGGCAGGGCTGGGAAAGCATCTTGGGAGAGGGCGGAGCAAGGCCTGCCAACAGGAGGAGCCTCCTGGAAGCACAGAGGACACCAAGCCTGAAAGTCACAGGCATCTACCAAGAGCTTGTGCTGTACCCAGCGTGTCACCTGTGAATGTCACTCAAGCCTCTCAACAGCTCCGCCAAGGAGGGGAGGTATTTCTCCCCTTCTAACAGATGGAAAGACTCAGGCTCAGAGAGGTTAAGCAACTAGCCCAAGATCCCATGGCCCATGACAGAGTCAGGATTTGAACCCAGGGCTGTGTGGCCCCAAGTCAGTTTCCTCCAAACTCCACTGATCAGCATTTGCTCAACTTTTGACAGCCCCTCTCTAGCCCTGTCAGATGGGAGGAGAGAACTCACTCTTGGCGTGCAGGAGTTGGACCTTTCCACACTACAGTCCCCCACAGGGCTGGGCTTGTGGGCCCTCCGTGACACCTGTGCTGGTCAGCTTGACATCACTGGGACTAAACACCTGAGAATAGCAACTTTGAGGAGGAGAGGTTTGGGCTCACGGTTTCAGGGGTCTTGGTCCATGGTCAGCTGGCTCCATTGCTATGGGCCTGAGGAACATCATGCGGAAGGGCAGGTGGAAGAAAGCAGCTCCCCTCATGGTGCCCAGGAAGTGACCATGTGTGCCTGGCTGGGAGAGGGCTTAAGAGACACCATGGCTCTCTCTCCCTCTCTCTCTCTTTCTCTCTCTCTCCCTCTCCTTTCCCCCCTCCCTCTCCCTCTCTCTCTCTCCCTCTCCCTGCTGGCCCACTCATCACTTGCTCTGGGAAGCCGGCTACCATGCTGTGAGACACCTCAAGCACCCTTGAGGAGGGGTCACAGTAGAGAGGAGCGACCTTGTCCTTGTACTACTGAGCCACCTTGAAAGCAGTCACCCTCCCAGCTGGCCACACCCCAGACGAAAATGTAGCTGTGAATCAGGAGAGACCCTAACCCCGAATCTCCCACATAAGCCACTTCCTAGTCTCCGAGCCCCACAGCTGGACCCCTGCGCAGAGCTGCCCAGCTGTTCTGCACCAGGGCGACCTGACCTCCTGCCTCCTCCTCTCCAAGGGACCAGGCAGCCCCAGAAGCACCACGGTGGGGAATCGAGGCGGGGCCCCCGAAGGCGCAGAGCTACCGCTGCTGGGGTGCCGTCACCACGGTCAGCAACTCTGCAGCTCCTGGGCGCTGTCCTCAGAGGACCTGGACACGGAGCCCTCACCTTGCACACTTCTGTTGCGGCCTCCTTCTCACCCTGCGTTCTCAGCCCCTCCTCAGCGGGCCGTCCTGAGCCCCCTCCCAAGTGCCCTCTGTCACTCTTACTTGTCGCCGTTCTGTTCTGCAGAGAAGGCTAACAATCTAAAAATCAGCTTCTCCATCTTCCACTCAGTTGTTTCCTGAGTGTCTCCCACAAGAACAGTGGCTTCACGGGGAGGGGACAGGGACAGGGACAGCGTCCTTCCCCTCCCCCGGCCCTGCAGCACCTCTCCCAGCTCTGTCCCCGCCTCCCTCGCAGGCAGCTGCGCTCAGAAGGGCCTTGGCTGTCCTGTCTCCTCATCAGTCCCCATCACCCCTCCACACCGGTATCACGCGGTCAGAGAAGCTCCAAGTCCCCATGCCGGCCGGCTGTGCTGGCCGAGACCTGAGTTATCCGTCACTCAGAGCTGGGCCCCCCACTCACCTGTCACATGTTGAGGGAGCCGGCCGGGCTCTGCGCCCCAGCACCTTTGCGGGACATCGGTTTCCCTCAGCCCCAGCTCGGCTGTAAGCTCCTCCTGGGTTGAGCACCCGGCCCCTCCGTCTGGTCTGATGGATGCTTGTGGGTGACGGCCCGGGCCTCCAACCTTCACCCCTGGACCAATGCCCACCCCTCCCCGCCCTGCTCCCGGCATCCCCTGGTAGCCAGGACCGGATGCATCTAGCTCCAGGGCCTCTCTCCCCTCCCCTTCTCCTGCGAATGGTAACATGGACTCCTGTCTGCAGGAGAGACCCCCGTGTCCCAGCAAAACGGGAGCCTCATTTCCTGAGCAATGTTAGTGCCGCACCCTGATCCCAATGGCCCTGGAGCCTTAGGAAGCAGGAGCTGCTCAGATTTCCCCCATTTTGCAGCCGAGGAGACTGAGGCTCAGAGAGGTGACCTCGCTGGCCTGAAGTGACCCAGTGAGAAGGCAGCAGAAGCAGGCCATGGTGGCACATGCCTGTAATCCCAGATCTCTGAGAGGCCGAGGTAGGAGGATTGCAGGTTCAAGTCCAGCCTGAGCAACTTAGTGACTTAGGGAGACCCTGCCTCAAGATAAAAAATAAAAATGGACCTGGGGAGACCCCTATATCTTAAGGCCCTCGGTTCAATCTCCAGCCCCAAAAATGAAGAAGAAGAGCAGGAGGGAGAGTCCGAAGAGAGATATAGCTGGCGAGCTCCAGATCCCTCTCATCCCTGCCCTCTCAGCAAGGAGTTCTTGGGGTTAAAAGTCCAACCACTTCCTTTCATTATGAGCAAGAAAAGGATGTTTTTAAACCCATCTAAACCAGAGGTTCTCTCCACCCTGCCCCACACGGCCCAACATCTAGTTCCAGAAGCTCCAGCCTGGGGAGACCCAAACACAGACAAGCAACCCCGAGACCAGAGAGGCCTGAGATTTTACTCCAGGTCAGAAGAGAAATTCGGGGCCAGGGATATAGCTCAGTAGCACAAGCGCCTGCCTGGCAAGTGCAAGGTCCTGAGTTCAGTTCCTGGTACCAAAAAACAAAAAAAAAAAAAAAAAAAAAAGAGAAATTCAGATACGGAGGCTGAGGCTGGAGAGTCGATAGAAAGCCTGGTGACCGGCACTGCCCGCTAGCCGAGGGGACCATCCGGGGGGCATCCCTACCTGAAAGCCAGAGGCACCTTGGGAACACAGCCTGGGAACAGAATCACAGCCAGCCTCATCCCTGGGCCCTAACAGAGGCAGACACTGGCCTGGGAAGCAGGGAAGGCTTCCTGGAGGAAGAGGCAGCTGGGCCCACATCTCAGAAAAAGCACAAAAGCAAGCTCAGGTCAGAGAACCGCATTCAACCACCACGCACAAGCTCCTGACCCTCCCAGGGCTCAGTTTCCCCAACCGTCATATGGGACCACCCCCCACAGTGTGTCCTCTGAGACGAGCACCATCATGCAGGCAGACAGAGCTAGATTCAAACCCAGACTCAGCCACGTACAAGCTGTGTGACCCAGCAGGTGCCCAAGGCTGCCCCTCACACGTACTCAATGAGGAAAGCGTGATCCATCCTCATTTACTTAACAAGCACTGACATGGCATAGGCACTGTGCTGGGTACTCAGTGAGTGCTTTATTCAGTCCTGCGGCAGCCCCATGAGACAGCACGGGGGTCAGGATCCAACCAGGAAAACACACGCCACTTTTAGAGTGAACACATGGGAAGGGCAGCCGGCACGTAAACAGTGCGGTGATTCACACCAGTCATCCCAGCACTCTGGGAAGCTGAGGCAGGAGGATGGCAAATTCAAGCCTAGCCTGGGCAACTTCACCACTTATCAAAACCCTACCTCAAAAAAACTATAAACTGGGCAGGACATAGAGTGGAAGGACAGAGGGAGGTCTCGATGTCCCCAGAGCCCAGCCGTGTGGCACGGTTTTCTGATTCACAATGGCAGCTGGAGCCATGGTCCTGTCCCTCCAGGGTGAGAAGCAGCGGCGACTCAGATACGTCCCTAAGCAGGGAGCACACCTGGCTTCTCCCTGCCTCCCCCAGGCAGCACCCTGGCTGAGGCGAGCCGCCCCCAACCAGGGATCTAAGGCCAGGCAGCCTCTGGGGTGACAAGGAGCTCTGCAGGGTGGGATCTAAGGGCAGGCACCCCAATACTGGCCCTTGCTGAGCCATATGGGCTTCCCTAACCCAGCTCATGAAGGAATCTGCCTTTGTAACCACTCTGCGCAGGAGTCTTGTACGCCGTGTAAGTGGTTTTTGTTTGTTTATTTTCCTTTACTTTTGTTTTGTTGCAGTAATAGGGACTGAACCCAGGGCCTTGACACTGAGCTGCATCCCCAGCGCTTTCTATTTTTTTATTTTGAGACAGGGTCTCACACTAAGTCACTAAGTTGCCCAGACTGGGCTTGAACTTTGGATCCTCCTGCCTCAGCTTCCCAGAATGCAGGGATGACAGGCTTGATCACCATACCCAGTTGAAATGTCATTTTTGAGACGCCAGCGGTGTGTCATTAAAGAGATTGGACTTCTGCATTGAGAGGCCTGGCTGGAGAGGGAAATCAGTAGTCTGTCCTGAGGGCAGCCAGAGGAGGATCCAGGACTGCCCCCAAGGAGGAAGGCAGGGCCCAGAGCCAGTGGCCGGGAAAGGAGTCGGGCACCTTCTTCAGAACCGCAGGAGCAGCGATTTCCGGAGGTGAGGGGGGACAGAGTCCCCGCCACAAATGTCGCCCATTTGTAATCGCAAAGTAAGCATTTTTCCACCCTTAATGGGGGACCCAACCAATCCGCGAGACACCCTATTTCTCTTTGTCTTTCCCCTGCCAAGTCAGCAGGCTGACTGATCTCCCCTGGGTGATTAATTTTCCCCTTGACACCCTGGGGAATGAGACATTTGTCCCAAGGGTAGAGAGACAAAGAGGCAGGGCTGAGAGCTGCCGGGCACGGGGGCCACGGCCCACTTCCCGGTCACCTCACTCCTGGGAGGCCCAGGGAGAGGGGTGTGCAGGCTTGGGGGGCCTGGGAGGGGTCCCCCTCACCCTGCAAGAACAACAGCAAGGCAGAATGGAAGGCCAGGACAGCGACGTGGGGGCGCCCACATCTCTGGGGCACGCGGTGGGGTTCTTGGAGGGCTAAGCCCGGTGTGTGTCACAGCTTGGCCGGCTGCTTCACTTCCTGAACTGCTAAGACCCTGATCAAACCAATTAGGAAATAGTCCTTCCCAGTGCGGGCTGAGCAGGAGCTGTGTGTTTATCATCTCCAGCTCTCACTGCTGCCCCTCCTGGAGCCAGAGCTGGGTGGCTGCACCCACCATCCCTAGCAGGAAACTCCCTGGGTTCGGGTCCTGCATTGGTCCTACACTTTGTAGCTGTGAGATTTGGGGCAAATACTTGATCTCTCTGACTCGGTTTCCCCCTATGTTCATTGAAGCTGATCCTTTCACCCACCCTCTGTTAGCTGGTTGGGCCTCAGGTGTAGGTATCTGAAACCTCAGAGAAGTACCCAGCACATAATGGGTGCTTTCTGGGGCTGGGCCTTACTCTGTGCATTTAGGGGTTGGGCAGAGGATGGGGTCTCTCAAGTGAGAGTCATTTTCCAATGTTGCAAGCATGAGTCTGGCCGCACTGGTTAGCACTTTGAACACCATTTACTTAGTGTATATTTATTTTTATCGAGTCTGTTTTTTACTCAAATTTATTGTAGAAGGAAACTTTTCACCCTGACTTTAAGTGGAAAATCACCCAAATGTCCTAGTAAGAAGCTAACCAGAAAAATAAATACCATAAAAAGAAAGTATTACTCTGAAATTCCAGCTCACCCCTAGTGTGTGAAGGGTCTGTGGGTTCTCTCTTTCCCTCTCCTTCCCTCCCTCCCTCCCGCCCTCCCTACTTCACTCCCTTTGAAGAGGGACCATAGCGAGGGTTGGCATGCTGTTAAAGATGAAGCAGGAAAGCCAAATGTCACGGCTCATGCCTATAATCTCAGCACTCTGGGAGGCTGAGGCAGGAGGATCACAGGTCCAAGCCCAGTCTGGACAATTTAGCAACTTAGGATGGATACGTCAGAGATTTTGTCATATAAGCAACAGAAACTCACTGTGGTTAGCTTGATAGAATGCAAATGACCAGATGGCCTCTGAGCGGCTCATAACCGTCTGCAGGAATGCAGCAGCCAGGCAGTAATAACACCAGCAGAGGCTCCTGAGTGCTCACGATGTGCTGGGCATGGGACTCAGCCCAGGAAATGGACCAAAATGGGCAAGGGAGGCTGGCACGAGGACACATGACCCAGGGATACATTAGACAGACAGGAACAGACTGTGAGGGTGCCAGCGATGGCCAGCCCCACTGCAGATACTCTGGACCACTGCTGCTGGCTCTCACAGTGACATCACTGCCGCTGGAACCAGGCATCTCGGCTGTGACAAGGAACCCCACTGCCGTGTCATTGGTTTCTCCCTTAAGATGCAAAGTCCAGGGCAGGAGCATTCAGCTAGCTGAGCCCAGATCACATGGTGGGTCCTTACTGCAGGTGTGAAGAGCAAGATGTAGTGAAGAGCAGGGTATTGTGGAAGGAATTCCCTGCCTCCCACTGCTGAAACTCACTGGGTGGAAATGCCTTGAAATGAGGATGAGTAAATGCAATGAAAAAGTGGAAGGGTGGGTGGATGAATAGGTGGATGCATGGGTGGATGCATGGGTTGGTGGTGGATGAGTGGGTGGATGAATGAATGGATGGATAGATGAATGGATGGATTGTAGGATGGGTGGATGGATGGATGGAATGGTGAGTGGATGAGAGGGTGGATGGATGAATGGATGGATGGATGGTTGGATGGATGGGAGGATGGATGGATGGACAGATGGATAGATGGATGGGAGGATGGGTGGGCAGGTGAGTGGGTGGATGGATGGATGGATGGATGGATAGATGAATGGATGGATGGGAGGATGGGTGGATGGATGGGAGGATGGATGGATGGATGGATGGATGGATGGGTGGATGGATGGGAGGATGGGTGGGTGGGTGAGTGGATAGATGGATGGTTAGATGGATGGATGGATGAATTGATGGATGGATGGATGGATATGTGGATGGATGAATGGATGGATGGATATGTGGATGGATGGATGGATGGATGGATGGATGGATGGATGGATGGATAAATGGATGGATGGATGGATGGATGGATGGATGGATGGATGGATGGATAAATGGATGGATGGATGGATGGATGGATTGATAGGTGGATGGATGGATGGATGGATGGATGGATGGATGGGCAG
>NW_004955482.1:9694870-9726868 GCF_000276665.1 Chinchilla lanigera | reverse complement strand
TTTTTTTGAGACTGGGTCTCACTATGTAACTCAGCCTGCCTTGAACTCCTGGCGATCCTCCTGCCTCAGCCTCCAGAGCGCTGGGATGACAGGGGTGCACCACCACACCCAGTTCTGCAGTGTCATCTGAGTGAGGCCCCTTGGCCATCCTACATAGTGATAGGTCCAGCATTCCAGTTTCCCTTCCTCTGGACAACTCCGCACTACCTGTGCTTGCAGGCCCAGCATTATCCACAGGGCAAGGGCTGCTCGCTTAGTCTCTGTGGCCTAGAAGGTGAGGACAACAGCGTCACATTTAATGGGAAGAGATGGGGCACCCAGCCGGCTGTGCTGAGGGAGCCCACACACAGTGACAGCCAGGGAGGCATCATTTGGTCAGACACAGGATAAATCAAGTGCGCAAGTAAATAGTCAAAGGAACTTTTTGTTTGTTTGTTTAGGGGCTGTTTGTTTGTTTTGTTTTCATTTGGTTTGGTCTGGTTTTTGAGATCGGGTCTCCTTATATAGTCCAAGTTGGCCTTGAATTTACTATGTAGCCCAGGCTGGCCTCAAACTCCCAGCGATCCTCCTGCCTCAGCCTCCAAAGTGCTGGGATTACAAGCATGTGCTACCACAACCAGGCAGTCAATAGATTATTGCCAGCTGGCATTCTGGGACATTGAGGCAGGAGGATCACAAGTTAGAGTCCCAGCTGGGTGACTCAACAAACCCTATCTCAAGATATAAAAAATAAACATTTTTAAAAAGGGAACTGGCAATGTAGCTCAGTGCAGAGGCCCTGGATTCAATCCCCTGTACCCGCAGATAGATGGGTTCAGGGATGGAAGAATGAATGGAAGGATGGATATAGATGCCAATGCATGAGCCTCTGCTAATATAAGTAAATGAATGATGAGTGAATGAGAGAGGAATTTTTTTATTTTTTTTTTTTGGTGCTGGGAATCAAACTCAGGACCTCACCCTTGCCAGGCAGGTGCTGTGCCGCTGAGCTACATCCCCTGCTGGAGTTCTCTTCTTTCCAGAGGAAAGCCAACTAATACATGTAGAGGGAAGACTGAAATTAGAAGATCTGCCTTTAGGAAACTTCAGTTCTGATCCAGGCAGGAATAATCAAACGGCTACAATGAGGGCGTTGGAGAACAGGCAGAGGTGGGCTTCCTCCCAGCCTCTCCCCACCGGGTGCTTCCCAGTTACAGAGGGGAAAACAGGAAGTGCACGGTGGGAAAACCCAGGAGGCAGCACCTGGAGCAAGCGATCAGCCTCAATCTCATCGCTGCTCCTCCGGAGAAGGTGACAGTGACACGGTGCACCCGGAAGAACCCGCCGTGGCCCGGCGCCCCCAGAGTCAGGCCCAGGAAAACGTCAGGTTCTGCAAACCTCAGTGTCCTGTGGCCCAGAGGCCAAGGACAGCTCCAGGGGAGGAGAATCTGCAGGGATGAGGGGAGAATGCAACCTGTGACCTGGGGTGCGTTGAGGGTGAGAGTGATGGTGATGTTTTTGCTGGACAAGTGCGCCACTTCTGAGCTGCACCCCCGCCCCCAGGTACTTACTTTACTATAATTTTACAGAGACCAAAGGGGAGATGTGAATAGGGCCAGTAGAGTCATCATAGTATTTCAGCATTGTTCATCTCCTAGCTTTGATCATTCTTCTGTGGTTATATGCAGGAGCGCCTTTGTTTTTAGGAAACAGACAGTGAAATACTTGGGGATAAATTGGTGCTATATACCTGTGACTTAATCTCCTCAGAAAAGTTCAGGTATCGGTACACACCTGTATATCCAGTACTCAGGAGGCTGAGACAGGAGGATCCCCACAAGTCTGAGGCCAGCCTGGGCTATACAGTAAGTTCAAGCCAACCTGAACTACATAGCAAGATCCTACCCCAACCCTCAAAAACAGCAAACAAAAAGAAACCAAAATATTTCAGGAAAAATGTACAGTGTGTATATGTGTGTGTGTATGTGTGTGTGTGAGAGAGAGAGACAGACAGAGAGAGAGAGAGGACAGAATGCACACAAGTGTTAGAACCTAAGGCTACATGCGAGTTTTGCTCTGATTTTTCAAGTTTCCTGTATACCAGTATTTAAAAACTAAATAAAAAGAGCTGAGTATGGTGGCATACACTTGTAATCCGGCGCTCCGGGAGGCTAAGGCAGGAAGACAGCAAGTTTGAGCCCAGCCTGGGCAATTTAGTGACTTAGCAAAACCTTGTCTCAAATTAAAAATAATAAGGGCTGGGGATGTAGCTCAGTTCAAAGGCCCTGGGTTCAACCCCCAGTACCACAAACTAAACTAAACCAAAATACTATATTTTTAAAAGGCACTTAGCCGGAGGAGCTGGTGAACTAGACTGCACCATGTGGCCGTAATTACAACTCAGATCCCAGATACCACACCCCCGCTCTTAGACCACGTCCTCCTTCCCCACCCAAAGCCCCAGGAAAAACAGTTGTGGTTTGGGGAGGCACCTGTGTTTGTTTATTACTGTATTCCCATTGCCTAAACAGTGGCTGGTATACAGTAGGCACTCACTAAAAATTCACTGTGTGAAAGAACAAAGTATGGGGAGCAGAGTTAAGGAGCAGAAGACCACAGGGCTGTCAGGGACAGAACCTGGGCTCAGCGGAGCCTGGCTCCAGCCTGCTGGCTCTGGCTCCTGGCCAGATGCTGTGTCCCCGAGAACGCAGAGGCCTGGACGACTTCCACAGGACGCATGCGCCATCCCAGGCTCCTCCACCCAAAAGCAAAGGTAAACATGGAAACAACCTCAAACTCTTCCCCCAAGGAAGGAGGGGAGCGAGGGAGGGAGGAGAAAGCCGAGGCCTGGCTTCCTCCCTCTGGCCTCCCCTCCACCTCCTCCCCCAAATCCATCCCGGGGGAAGCCGAGCTGGGAGCGCTGGGAGGGCCACCTCCCCTCTGCCAAGAACCCGAGGGAGAAGGTTAATTAGATGTTTGCATCCAATTTACGTCTTGTTTGTGAAAGCACCGGTTCAGCTGCAGCCCGGGCGGCAGCCCCTGGCCTCCATCAGGCGCCGGAGTTACTTCACAGCTCACGGCCTGGTGAGCGGGTTGCAGCCACCCATTATCATTTTATCACTGCCTCTCCCCCGTCATTACAGAGCGAGCACTGCCCTTGCTGGGTCCTCCTCCTCCTCCTCCTCCTCCTCCTCCTCCTCTTCCTCCTCTTCCTCCTCTTCCTCCTCTTCCTTCTGGGGCTCCCTCCCCAAGACCGTGCAAAACACTGGCCCTCCAAGACTAGATGCCACAGATGCCTCAGCCAGAGGGAAGAGGACCCTGTGCCTACGTCCCCAGTGGTCGCCAGCTGACTGACAGATCGGCCAGTCTGTCCTCAGAGCCTTGGGGGAGACGGGAGGAGAAGGCAGGAGGTGGTCAGGAAGGCAGAACCCCAGCGCCCCTGACGGTGGGATAAATCAGCCAAACGTGCTTCTCCATGTAAGAGAATGTTAGACAGCACCGAAGCTAGCAAACTCCCAAGGGCAACAATGAAAAGAAGTCACAGAAGGGTACTGGGAACCACAGGGTGGATCGCTACCACACGGGGTTTCAGCCTCTCTTGCCCCTTGTGTGTATCTAGGACCTCGCACAGCACCCGGCTCCAATCAGGTGCCTCGTATGTGTTTGTGGAGTGAATAAATGATCAAGCATCTTCCAGGAGTGTATTCCAAGATTGGATTTCAAAAGTCCACCTCCAAAAAAAAAACAAAAGTCCACCTCCAAGTCCCCAGCTCCACCAGGAAAGTCTTTTCTGCACGATGGCAAATCCTTCTCCGCGGTCCTCAGCCAGGCCAGAGTGACCTGTCAGTCACGCTAAGTCCTCCAGGCAAGGCCCACTGGGGACCAGAAGGAGGATTCCACTGTCAGGCCAGCCCCGCCCGGGGTGGTGGCCTGGGCCTGGGGAGATGCCAGTGGGTTTATTAACCCCTTCACCCCAGCCAGCCCATTCCTGGGAGGGCTGCGTATTGGATGCAAATGGGGCGGCGGGTGGAGGAGGAACATGCCTCCTTCCAGAGGTTTGGGGACATCTCAGGACAGCTCCTTGGTGGGTTGGAGCCCCCCAGTGTCCATCTCTCTACTTCGTTTTTGCAGGAATGACTCAACAACGGTTACTCCCTCATTTCAGCAGCGTCCCTGTTTGCAGATGGGGAAACTGAGGCCCGGGGCAGAGACAGCTCTGGTCACCAGAGGTCCCCAAGCGGTCATGGGGGAGCTGAGGCTGAGGCTCCTGATCCACTGCCCAGGCTTCCTGCCTCCTCCCCACCCCTGGCCAGCCCCTCCTTGCTTGGCTGGGAGGTGGAGGCTTGGGGAGAGGGTCAGAGACAGAGAGACATAGGGGCCCCTTCACCCAGTATTCTTACCCGCTTGAGACCCTGCTCAGAGGCACGGACGGCTTCCGCCCTCTAAGGTCTCATCCTGTGCCAACCTTCAGCCTGTGTGGTGGGAGCTGCCCCGGCTGCTGTGCCTTGAGACGAGGGACGAAGAAGACAAAGGCATCCGTTGCAAGGGACAGGGCAAGCGTGGCACGGCCTGGGACAGTCAAGGAGCCCTGGAGAGAAAAGCCAGGGCTGCACCCACCCTGAGGTGGGCCCAAGGTGCTGAGTCCATCCTTCCAAAGCCCAGGCTTGAGGACATAGGAACTTGGCTTACAAATTGCACCTTAACATCAGAGGGCAACTCCCGGCCTGCCGCCAGACCCTGTGTTAGTCTCCTCCCAGCCACTCACAACTTAAAGGAAGAGGGGTTTATTTCAGTCCACGTTTCAGTCCACAGTCGGCTGGGTTCCAAGGCAGGAGGGCATCATGGCACAAGGGCCTGGCGGAGGAGAACTGCTCACAGCATGGGGCACAGGAAGCAGGGAGGGAGGGAGGAGCCGGGAGGGAGAGAAACCCTTCCAGGCCACGCCCACAGTGACCCTCCTCTCCTAACCAGGCCCCGCCTCCCAAGAGCAAGTCAGTTCTCACCCGAATAACCCAGTCACCTCCCAAAAGCCCTGTCTTTGGGGGATATTTTAGATGGAAACTGTAACAGACCCCCTAGACCCCCAGTCCCTGCCCTGAGGCGGGTGGAGCATGCTCAGCCAGGCTGGCAAAGCCCCCAACATCAGCCCTCTCCCACCTGCAGCCCCCATCTTGGCTGGGAAGATCGGAAAACCTCTACAGACAGAGGGAGGAAGGGGCAGATTTACTGCTTTTTATGTGACTATGATAGCAGGACTGTGTACAGGAAATTAAAATCCAAGTCTAGTAATTTCCCCATTGCAGGGTCGGTCCTGACGGACCAGTTCCCTTGGCCCTGGAAAGACTGAAGACCAGGAAATCCACCATGTTGGCCGGGTGGGGAGACAGCGCCTTATTTATTTCCTCCACGCCGGTGTTCATTTAGTGCCTGTGGAATGCCAGGCACAGTGCTAGGCGCTGAAGACAAGGTCCCTGCCTCACAGAGCTCACAGCCTTTGGGAGACATCTTCTTTGGGGTCAGATGAAGGGAAATGAACTCCACATTAGAACTCCACCCATCCCTTCACTGGGAAAGAAGAGGACCCAGCCAAGCTCCCTTCCCCAGCACCTCCCAACATTGTCACTGTTGGGAAATAAAAAGTGTAGACGGAAGTCCGCACCCTCAAGACCTCTGGCGGTCGTATTATTTGGAAATAGGATCTATAGAGAAGTAAGTAAAAATGAGGTCCTTTGAGTGGGCCCTGATCTAATACGACTGGTGTCCTTACAAAAAGGGGACATTGGGACCCAAAGACAGAGCTGCACAGAAGGGAGGTGAGGTCGCAAGGATCGCCAGCAGGACACCGGAAACCGGAAGCCTGGAGCCGGAAGCGGGCAGCCAAAAGCAGCAGGGAAGGACCCGCCCTCTGCGGGTTTCAGCCTCTAGAACTGCTCCACATCTAAGCAGCTGTGTGACCTTGAGCGGGTTCCTCACCCTCTCTGTGCCTCCATTTCCCCATCTAAAAATGGACAGAATAACCACACAGACCTCACAGGGTTGCTTTGAAAGTTAAGTAAGTTCTGAATTCACTTGATGGAGCCATTCTGCCATGGATACACACATCCTGTCATCCATGATAAATCTGTGCACTTTTGTCAGTTAGAAAAAGAACAGAAGTTGATGCACAGACAGAACTTAAAACAATGTTGCCTGGCCCACAGCAAGTGCAGAAGGGGTGAGAGTGAAACAGATAAACAGAAACAGAACCAGCGTCCCTTCCGGCAGTCCGTGCTGGCTGCCTCCTGCCACACTGAGGCGGGCCACATGCCCGGTGTCCTCTGAGCAGATGCCACCTGTGGTCCCCACCCTGTGGCACCGTGGCAGAGGACTCCACATGCCACTTCTGGGAGCAGCCCCCACACACACACACAACAGCAGCAGCTAGGGCACATTCCACTGTGGGGCGGGGAGGAGCCACAGATTAGACCTTCTTGGCCTGGGAACCTGCTGCTGACCTCAATGAGCCAAAGGACAGATGGTGACAAAAGGCTTGGCGCATTTATTGGGCCCCTGCCACCAAGTGCTTTGGGAGAGTAGCAGGTTGGAGATCAATAGGAAGCGGGAAAAGGAGTGGTTTGAAAATGGCTTAGTGGGGAGGGGATTAAAGGGGACAGGATGGGAGGAGGCGGGTGACATTGCTGCTTCATAAAGAGAAAGCCCACTAGCCGACCATGCTTAGGGAGTTTGGGGACCAGCAGGGACCCTGTGGGAGAGCTGGTACGGAGGTGGCTGTTAGACCCTGGGCACATCTGGGGCAGCTGTGTGGAGCCCGGCTCAGTCTCCCAGGAGGCCAACCCCAATCCTGGAACCTGCTAGGGACATCACATGGGTAGGGGGAGTGGGGGAGCGCAGGGTCTCTATCTGAGATGGCCAGGTGGACCTGTAGGAGCCTGCATGGCCGAGGTGGGAGACTTGACACCTGACGGGGGACCGTAGAGGCCCTGTCCCACCCTCAAGGTCTTGTCACACGCCAGGCGAGGAGAGGAGTCCTGCACTCGGGCTTTACCCGGGAGCCTTTATCCATCCCCCGTGCCACTGTTATGAATGACCACAAGCCTGGTGGTTTAGAGAAGCACAAGGGGACAACTCTGCAGGTCGGGAGGTCAGCGTCTAGCACAGGGCTCTCAGCAGCAGGGCTGTGTCTCTTCTGCGGGCTCAGCAGTCATCCGCTCCCTGCCCTTCCGGCTCCCAGAGGCCACCCGCATTCCTGGGCCCACGGCCCCTCCACCCGTCTCCCAACCAGCAGCGAGACCACGTCTGCCATCATTCCTTGATCTTTGCTTCCACCCTCCATCTCTGCCCCTGACTCCGGCCCTGCAGCCTCCTCCTCATAAGGAGGCCTTGGGCTCACCTAGATAATCCAGGTCCCCACTTCACACTCCTGAACTTAATCACTCTACAGAAGGGCTTTTGCTACCTGAAGTAACAGATTCGCAGGCTCCAACGAGTGAGTAGACTTTTGAAATTCAGCCCACTGGAATTGACTTGTTTTACCCTAACATCTCCCTCATGAGGCAGGGACCCCTCTCCCCTCCCTCAGCTCTTTGACAGATATGAAAACTCAAGTTCTGAAAGGCAACCAACTCATCCAAGATCCTGCTCCCAGGAAAGAGACTCTCCCTTTCTCTGACCTTACATTGGGAGAATGAGCCCCTGGATCCAGCTGTACCTGAAGTAGGGTACCTGTGACATTTCAGTTCAGGAGCTAACAAATCATCTTCTCTGGAGTCAGCCAGTCAAGATTGCTGCTTGCAGCCGAGAGAGGTCTGGTGCACGTGGGAGTCATCTGTGAAGAGGACAGGAAGATCTATTCACCCAAAAGGCAGAGATTGTATGTGGCCAAGCTTTCAATAGATGAGATCTCATTTCCTTCATTTATTCACTTTACAAGTAAGCAGTGAGCACCTGCTTTGTGTCAGGCATTGCCCTTAGAGAGATTCAACAAACTTTTCATGCAGAAGGTCAGAGAGTAAAATGTCCAGCTTTGTCACCCCTTGCCACAGCTGTGCGCCTGCAGAGCAAGAGTAGTGATGGATGATGCAGAAAGGAATGGACATGGCTGCGTTCCAATAAAACTTTATTTACAAACACAGGCTAGGAACAGACATCTAGCAGCTGTGATGCTCTGAGCCTGTTCAAGGTGATAAAAACTCAACTGTGAAAAAGCCAACCCAAGCCCCAGCTCCCAGAGCTGCATCCTAAGGAGAGATGCTGGCAATAAACAAATAAATAAGCGATGAGTGATGCGACGAGGTGAAAAGTCCCACGGAGGAGGACAGGGCTGCCAGGGGAGCCAGGGAGCTGCTGTGCAGGCAGGTGCCCGGGGCAGCCATTTAGGTGGAGACCAGGGAGGTGGTGAGGACGGGAATTCAGCAGAGAACGGCAGGTGCAAAAGCCCAGAGATGGGACCACGCTTAGGGAGTTTGGGGACCAGCAGGGACCCTGTAGGAGAGCTGGTGTGGAGCAAGGAGAGGACAGAGGTGAGGTGGGAGGCCAGAAGGAGCTGGGAACCCTGCACTTCCACTGTGATGGGGATCGGTAGGTTTGGGGCGAGGAGTGACCGCCTCTGGCTTGCGCTTTGAAAGGGCACACTGACTGCCGGGCGCAGGCTGGACAGGAGCAAGGGCGGCCGCAGGACAGCCATGAACAGCAGAGACACCTGAGCCTGGGGCCGGGGTGGCAGGGTGGCGGTGGGAGGTGGGAAGTGGCTGGATTCAGGATCAATGTTCAAGGTCGAGCTGACAGGAAGCCCTGATGGTCCATCCCGACCGGGGCCTCGCTTTCCATCACCTTCCACGCAGCCTCCGCCCACCCCCAAGACAAGGAAAATAGCTGTCGAGATTTCTTTCTTCCCGAGAATGGAAAAAAAGCCAACAATCTATTAACTCATCAATACAGAGCCCCGCCAATCTGTCCATCACCAGGCCCCCGTCGATAACTCCATCTCAGGGCTGACAAGGAGGGAGAGAAGAGGGAAAATGAAATATTTATAATTTCTTAAGGGACGAGGCCCTTCCCCAAGGTGATGCTTTTGGGTCCAAGCGCATTAAGATTTCCATCACAGGACCAGCGGCCTGACTCCCGCCATCATCTTGGCAGGGACCCAGCAGAGAGGAGGAAATCCTAAAAGACACCTGAGAGCAACGTTCTTTGACTTTGAACCTAGCCCTTAGCATCAGACTGTGATCACTCGCTGGCTGTGTGACCAGGGACAAACGACTTAACCTCTCTGAGCTTCGGTTTTCCATCTCTGAAATTGGAACGGCACAAGTCCTAGCTCATAAGGTTCCTAGGAAGACAAAGCAAGAGGGTACACATGAAGCTCTTGGTGCCATGCACCTGAGCCTCAGGAGGGAAGTTCCTCCAACGACACTTTCTCGGAGTCCACTTGACCTGAGCCTTGAAGCGTAAATAGGGTCCAGCCATGGGAAGGACGTAGCAGCAGGAGAAGCAGACTGAGCACGGGCCCTGAGGGAGGAGCTGCGGAGCCACAGAAGGAAGACCTGGTCGATGTGGGCTCTTTCCTGCCCAGCCACTGTGGGCTCTGAGATCAGGCAGGAGGACAGGAAGAGGGATGCCACAGCATAGGGTGAGGACAGATGGAACCTGGCCCAGTTGTTCTGCTGAGAAGTGAAGGGACCCTGCAAGAGGAAGGTGTTTTTCATCCCTGCGCATTGGCATGGCACAGAGCTGCTTATTTTCCTCGATTCACAAGCTATGCGTTATTGTGTATCCAGGTAAATCTCCCCTTTTGCATTTTGTTGTATTACTCTTTTTCCCCTTGTTCCTGCATTAGTCAGCTACTACTGTAATAATGCTGCATAACAAAACAACTTTGCAACCCCTCAGGTTTAAACAGGAAGTGCATTTGCCACACAAGTGTGCAGGTGAGTTATGGTTTGGCTGATCCTGGCTGGCTTCCCCAAGCTGATTCTGGGCAGCTTGGATCCAGGCCTCCTGAAGAATGCAGTTCAGCTCTGAGGGGTCCAAATGCCCAAGGTGCAAGTTTATTGTGGGAAATTATAAACACAAAAAAGAGCAAGGCAAACTCCACATACACATTGAAGCCTCTGTGTGTGTCATATCCTTTGACACTGCATTGGCCAAAACGAGTCGACTGATCAAGTTCAAAGTCAAGGGGCAAGGAAGTACTTTCTGCCCACACTGAAGCATGGTGAAGGCAGAGAAGCATAATTCCTATAAGAAGGAAGGAGGAATGTATTGGAAACAGTGATCAATGTTTAACCTAACACAACTGCCTACGCGCAATTTCATTTTCCTCCTCACTACAGGCACCTGCTTTTATGAATGTCAGACAGATTCACAGATGATAGACAGACAGATAGGCAGGCAGTCAGGCAGGCAGATGGGTTACCAGGGGGACCAATGGATGGATGGATGGATGGATGCATGGATATTAAAATTTATTTTATTTATAATGTATTATTTAAAATAAGATATTAAATCAACTTTGCTGAGGCTAACCTATGCTCAGTACAATGACACACCAGTTCTAAGTGTATAATTAGATGAGTTTTAATAAATGTATACATTCGTATAACCTACACAATCAAGATTCAGAATATTTCCATCATTCCAAAAAACAGTTCCTGGTCTCTCCAGCGTTCCTCCAGCAGCACCACCCTGCCCCAAGCAGCCAGGGCTCTTCTCTGTCCCTACAGATCACTTTCACCTCTTCTCACCTTCCGTGTCCACCAGTCTCACCGGGTATCTGGTGTCTGGCTTCCTTCACTTAGCAGGATGCTTTTGACATTCACCGTGTGGTGGTCTGAATCTACGCTTAGTTCCTGTTCATTACACAGTTGTATTCCCCTGTGTGTGTGGACCACAGTTTGCTAATCCAATCAGCTGCTAATAGACTGTTGTGTTCCTTCTTAATTTATACAAAGGACAGGGTTGTACATATCCTCATCTGTTTCTTTCTTGCATGTGGGATTCTTACGGCCATTTGTGTGGTCTTTGTTTTGCACCGTGACTGCGTGCTCACCCTCTCCCCTCATCTTCTGTATCCATTCCCCTAACGATGGACAGTTTGTCTGTTTGCTGCCTTGCACAACCTCATGCACATGTGCCTATATGTCTGTGAGAGGGTCTCTCTGGTGCTGATACCCAAGAACTGCATTTCTAGGGCATGGTGCATGCAAATATTTACTTCATAAAATAACCATCCACCATCAAACTCCCCCAGGAGCATACAATACAACTGTCATCTCCTCGCATCCTCACAAGCCCTGTGGGGTCCCCACTTCCTGGTTTCCACCAGTTAGGTAGACACACACTAGTAAATCATTAGGCTTTCCCATGCATTTCTCAGACCACTAGTGATTCTTTTTTTTTTTTTTTTTTTTTTTTGGTACCAAGAATCGATCTCAGGACCTCACACTGGCCAGGCAAGTGCTACCACTACTGATTCTTTTTTTGTGTTCTCTTGTCTAGATTTGCTGACAAAGTTGTGAGTTGAGCAGCTTTCCTTTTTTTCATTTTATTTTTTAGAGCAACTCAAGTGATACTAAAACAATCTGCATCTTAACATTCACAATTCACAGAACTCACTAGTAAGACTGTCTGGGCATGGTGCCTTTTTTGCAGTAGGGTGAAGTATGTACACCATGGAGTCGCATGCTTTGCTCCCTTTCTGGGGAGGCTGGGCCACCTTCCGTGCCACCTTGTCACTTACACCTGAGCCTGGGAAGAGCTGCTGCTGCCAGGTGCCAAGCCACAGATGCGGGACAGTCACTGAGCCTGGAAGTGCAGGGAGACTGCAGGAGAAGCCGGCTTACATCAGGGACAAGAGACATGACAGCACAAATAGAGCAGGGACACTGAGCGTGTGTGTGTGCCCCATGCCGCGTGCCTCGGTGTGTGCCCAGCCAAGCCTGTGGCTAGTGGTGAAGACTGTCATGGGTTGTGTCACGCACTTGCCCAATGTTCCACCGATGTCATATAAGATGCAATACGTTTGTGTGCCCCCACGTGCACACACGTCCTGCCACTTTCACGAAGACCTGTGTGTGCAAGCTCTGTGCAGTGTGCGGTGTGCGTCTTGGTGATTATTTATCATTGCCATAATCTGACTGTCACACTGTGGTAGGTGCATTTCTGTCTATTGTGTCACTGGGGTCCGAGTGCACACACATGTGCACACATGCGTGTGTGTCTGAAAGGGGGGGTATCACGCAGAGTGTGTCTCGTCACACAGACCAAGTAGCTCATTCTGTGAGTCTGTTAAACAAAACCTACGCGCCAATTGTGTTTGTGTGCACACGCGTGCATGCGTGCGTGCGTGCGTGTGCCGAAGGGTGTTCCCACCCCGTGTCTGTCTCCACAGATGCTGCACACTGTGCTTTTGCATGTTGGCGTCTGTCTCCTCACCCACACAGCCTCCCCCGCCCCTTCGCCGAGCCTGTTTGTAAAGGCACCGGCATAATGTGGCCGTGTGTGTGAATGTGTGTGTGTGTGTTTGCCTTTTATTTTGCTCACTGTTCTGTGACAACAGAATGCTTTCCTCGCTTACCTCCTCTTCCACATTGCAATCCTTTGGGGATATCAAGGGCAAGCCAGAGAAGGGTTACCTGGAGAAAAGGGTTGCTAGGCAACCAAACACCCACCACCCCCGAGCACCACCAACCCAAAACTCCGTTCCAGGCCTGCAACCAGATTAGCATATTAATGAGGCTGTAATTTCCCCCGAATTGTCTGCTCGCACACACTCAACTCACAGCACACTGGCCCAGGAGTTTGCTATGCAAATAAACTGCTTTTACAGACTGCGACTTAATTAACTCATCAAGTTCATCCTCCTAACAGAAAAGGCAGACGAACTACAGATTAATGAACCTGTGTTTGCTCGCGCCTCTCCCTCTCCCCTGCCACAGCAAGCCGCCTTTCTCTTTTATGGCCCGTTTCTCGTCCTTCTCCCACTAACCTGGGAGGCTCCAGGAAGCCATCTGGGGTTCCCCTCGTCTTCCTCCGCCCCAACCTTTCCCCGCCTTTCGTGCCTCTCCTCTCTCACCCCCGCTGGCGGCCCTGAGTCCCCGCGCCCCGCGCCAGGGGTCCCTGTGGCCTTGGTCCCCCACCGTGCGCAGCCGGGCTGGCGGAGAAGCGGAGCCCAGGAAATGGGACGCTGTTCCTTTAACGAGAGGAGCGCGCAGCCTTTATTTTTGACACAGGATTCCTGGTTTAGCCTCAGCCCTGATATTCAATCAGCTGAACACAGAGGCTGGAAGAAGAGGCGGCACTCTCCCTGCCAGCGTGTTAATTAGAAACGCCAGCCCTCGCGGCCGCCCACACTAATCAACGTCCTCCAGCCCCGGTGGAAGGACGCATGCCCAGGAGGGGTCCCTGAAACTCCCGGGGGCGGGGGCGGAGGGAGCCGTGCCCCTCCCCCGCGCACAAAGCCTCTTGCGGGGCAGCTGCTTTGAACGCTGGACCGCTTCTCCTTAAATCCCTCTTTTTTCTTCCTAGGTTCGCCCCTCACTGAGGCCTGGGGCAGCCTCACCTACTCCAGGAAGCCACCTCTGATTTTTTCAAATTCAACCCACTGATCAAACCTGGAATGGGGCCCTGCATTGGAAGATGGAGGCACTTGTCCCTGAGCCCCGACCACCACCACCAAGAGAAAACATGGCATGACTTCTCCCGTGCCCCAGTGGGCCGGTTAATGACCTCCTGCCCTGTCCCATCCAAGTTCAGGCCCTGCCATTTCTCACCTGCGTTGCTCCATGCGAATCTGACATTATTTTCTTCCAGCCAGCCTTCTCTGGGTTACCAGAGAACTAACCCAGTCGACCCTGCTCAAAGGCCTTCCGTGGCTCCCTGTATCTGCTCCAGGTTCTCCCACAGGCAGACGCTGTGGTTCTGAAATCGGAGTATAAGCATCTCTGGAAGCCTCAGTTAAAGATGCAGAGTCCTGGGCCCTGGCTCCGGAGACTGTGTCCCCATGAGCATGGTGGGCAAGGACGTGGCCTGGGCAGCGGTGATCGGGCTTCCCTGGGCTCCTGGGCCCTGTACCCCTGCTCTCTGGCTGTGGGCAGTGGGCACCAGCAGCCCTGGTGACTGATTCACTGGTGGCCTTGGGTCGTTTGTTTTTGGTGGTGCTGGGGATAGAACTGATGGTCTCCCGCATGCTGGGCAGGCACTCTACCAAGGAACTGCATTCCCAGCCCAGAGTCTGGGTATTTTCAACTGTTCTTCAAAACCAAGAGCTGTTTGGAAATTCAAAATAAGGGTGTGATTCTCCCAAGTGGTTACTCTTTAAAGATCTTTTATATAAATTTACAAGTATGGGAGCTCTAGACCTCAACTTCCTGGGTTTGGCAACTACCCCCTCATCGCACCACCCACTTGCCCGGTGAACTTGGCCAACTGACTTCCCCTTTCTGTGCCTCAGTTTCTCCCTAGGAGAAGAGGAAGTAATGATAGTACTCATTTTACAGGAGTGGAACGAAGATTTCTTTTTTAGTGCAGGGATTGATCCCCGGGCCTTTGTACTGAGCTGCATTCCCAGCCCTTTTGTTATTTTTGTTTTGAGGCAGGGTCTCACTAAGTCACAAAGTTATCCAGACTGGGCTTGAACTCTTGATCCTCCTGCCCCAGCCTCCCAGGGCGCTGGGATGACAGGTGTGCACCACCACTTCTGGCTGAAATAAGCCTTTAAAACATCTACAGAAACTACATGAGACACTGGTAAGGGGTTGGCTGTGGCTAGCAATGCCCCCTTCCCTGCCCCTGCCCCTCTGAGACCCAGGGCCACCTTGAGCTCTGACCCCTGGGGTTCTGGCTGTGACTTCAATCCCTGAACTCAGTGCCTGATGCATAGTAAGTGCTCAGCCAGGGAAGGTTGAATTGGCTGGATTTTAAATGAAATACAACCTGCACGAGGGGTACTGAGAAGTATCCTTTAAGGATCCAGGCAGTTCTTGCATTCAGACACCTAAAAGATATGCAGACACACAGAACATAGACAGATACACGCACAAGCAGGTCAGACACATAGACTCAGACACATATGAAACACAGTCATATCACAAAGACAAACACAAACACACTCATAAAGACATAATCAAACACACACACAAAGGCACCAGATGCAGAGTCCCACACGCACTCACACGCACAGACTCACACACCCAGAGGGACGCACGGCTCACCCACACACACACACACACACACATGCACACACACACACAATGCGGGCCCGTTTTGTTCTTGTATCAGAATCAGAGGCCGTGGTGCTGGCGGCAGCTGCCTCCCCAGCTCTGCGACAGCCTGCATTTATTTGAAGAGTGTCAGGAGGTCATTCCTCAGCTAAATAGTGTCATTGCCATCGCTGCCGGCTCCTCCTAGGCCCTCGCCCACTGTCCATTCATCACACTGTATCTCCAGCCCCAGGGCCTCCCACCCGCCCGCTGCGCCTGCAGCTCTGCACGGGAGCGGCCGCCTAGCCGGGCTGGAGGCGGCCCCCACCCCAGTCTCTGTCCCCGCAGCCTCTGAAACTGCTCACCCACCTTTTAGAGGAGAAGGCAGAGGCTCAGAGAGGAGAAGCAGTTGTCCATTCTTTCCTCCACCCTCCCTCCATTCCTTCAAGATTAGATAGAACCTCTTGAAATCGCCAACATCAGCAGATTCAGACAGTCCCTCTGACATCTGTCTCTTGGACTAGGCACGGGGCAAAGCCTGAGGATACCGGGACCCCCCTGACGCCCACACTCTGCAGGGTTCATTGAGTCACACACACGTAAATGCCAGCCTTGAAGGCTGCTGTGAAAGACAGAGCCCCCTGCAGGGGCCCAGAGCTCACGGGACACAGGTGAGCGCGAGAATGTCAGGGAAGCTTCTCTGGGAAGGTGGCAGGTGCACGGAGGCTGAGTGAAGAGAGGGACCATGCCCAGGGCTACTTGGGGCCTGTGGGGTTCAGGTAGCAGGGACAGCAGGTGCAAAGGGCCAGAGGCAGAGCCCAAGCAGAGTGAGCAGGAAGAGGGGATGGAACGAGGATGTGGAGCAGAGAGGAGACGGGACATGCAGGCAGCCTGGACTTTAGCTCCACACCCAGCCCTATCTTCAAAGTCTGCCCTAGGAGAGTGAAGGCAGGGAGTACAGGGTCGAACCATGAGGAAAAAGTTCTGGTTCCTTCCATCCCTCTCCGCTCTGCATCCCAGAAACTGCAGCTGCCTTGGGGAAAAGATAGAGAGGGAGGGAGAGATGGGTTGGCAAAAGAAGTTGCCTCCAAGGTGCTCTTGTCTGGAGATTCTGGAAGCTCACTGTTTATCCGAACCACCAGGAACATGGCTGTAAAAGCAAACTCTACCAGGTATAATGGTGCACATCTGTCATGCCAGCCACTCGGGAGGCTGAGGCAGGAAGATTGCAAGTTTGAGGCTAGCCTGGGCAATTTAGGAAGATCTGTTTCAAAATAAAAAATATAAAGAGCTGAAAATGTAGCTCGTGCACCCTGGCTTCCATCCCCAGTACCAAAAAAGAAAAACGTGGATCCTCTGGTCTCACTACTTTTTACTTTCCCATTGCGGGGATAAAACACTCACAATTTAAAGGAAAGGGTGAATTTAGTTTGTGGTCTCAGGTGGTTCAGTCCATGATCAGCCACCCCAAGGCAGAAACATCATGGCAGAAGGGTTTGGTGGAATAAAACCACTTAGTTCATGGTGACCAGGAAACAGCAGTTCCAGAGAGGAGCAGCCAAGCGAGCCAATTGGTACCTAAAAGCTGCGCCTCTGCGACCCACCTAGGCACACCCACGAGCATGCTTCTCTGACTGACTTGGTGTTTCTTAATCCAGTGAAGTTGACGGGTCAGGATTAATGTTCACATGGAGGTTGCTCATGGATAAAATTCTCTGGAATCCCAGTTCCCAAGAGGACCCCATATGACCAAGTCCCCTTTGTCCAGCATCAGCGTGGCCTCTGTCAGGAACACTCTCCCTCCCATCTGCCCACACCTGGCTGGTTGGCGCCACTCTGGCCTCAGCTTAGGTGTCACCGCCTGAGACCTACACCCGAGGAGGTTCCCCACCATAACACAGTCACTGCCCCCGTGTGGGCTTCACCCCACAGTTTCTCCTACCTGTGATCAGCTGTGGTCTGAAAATACTAAATAGAAAGTTCTAGAAATAAACAATTCATCTATTTTCAGTTGTGTCTTCTTCCGAGGAGCACAATGGGATCTTCAGCGTTCACTCCAGGAGTCGCCCCTGCGCCCAGCGTACAGTCACTAACGTACTTTGAGGAGTCGGGGCGGGGGGGGGGCTCATGCAACTTTCACTACAGCGTGTTATGAGGGCTTGGTGCTGACTTCTGCTGTGTGTGACTGATAACTTTACCACACCTCGGCAGAGTTTGGTACTGTGTGTGGATTCAGGCATCCACGGGGGTCCTGGGATGCGGGACCTCGGGTAAGGGATATGGCACTGTTATCTGAGAGGACTGGCTTGGAGCCCTTATCTCAGTGTGAGGTGACCTGATTCATATCTTGTTTGTTTTCTGCCTCCCTGACTAGCATGTGACACAACAGCCAGCGTCTCATCTCTTCACTACGGTGGCCTCACTGCCTGAGCCCGTGCCTGACCCCTAGAAGGTGTTCAGTAAACACGGACTGCACCCATGAATGACTAGGCCTGGGTTTGCAGCAGGGCCCCTCTGATCCTGATACATCCAGTCTGCAGGTCCCGGAACCCTGTCATCTGGTCAGGTCTCAGTTGAAGCACCCCCCCCCTTCCCATCGGGCATTCCTTGCTTTCCTCCAGTGATGAGCAGCTCATGCCCTTTTTTACCAGCTCTAAGAGATGGCAAGATTGACCCGCTATGGTTACCGAATCTGTCTCCTCACAGCTTCTACTCACAGGCCTTTTTTTAAGCCTTCAAGCCTTCCTCTGAGCACACCTGTCAATTGTCAGGTCCCCAAACTCAAACACCTTCAGGTCTTCAAGCCCCCATCCCCTACTCAATTCCCATTCCTCTTTCTCCTCTACCAAGACAGTACAAGGACTTCATAGAAGTAAACCTACTCCTGATTGGACAGCTCTCAGGGGCAGGATTTACCGGAAGGAAGCTTGTTCTGGATTGGACGGCTCCCATGTCTCATCCTTCCCATCACTTCCAACGGGTTCCACCATGAACTTGGAACCTTTTCATAATCAAGGACAGAAAGAAGCACCACTATTCAAAGCCAGAGCCCTATACGGGAGAACGCCCACTCCCACACCCCCCAAAATAAAAACAAGTTACTTTTTGGTGCAAAAAGATGATGTAATTGGGAGTCAAAGGATGTGGCTATGAAAGAACCTTTCTACAAAATGCTCAGGGTCTGGTTCCAAAGAAAAAGAAGAGCTGATCTGCCTGTGTCCATGTTCACGAGGTCCATCCAGAGGGTCGCAGTGGCCCTGTGGATGACAAACCACCCAACCAATGGAGCATGGCATTCTGCAAAAGACAGAGGGTGATATCACTGCCCTCAACACGAGGTGTTCCAGCGCTCGGCCCCGTGTCCACATCCCTGGGAGGAGGAGCGCGTGGGTCAAACAGGCCCTGGTGAGTCTGAAAACCTCTGACAATTTGGAGATTGCTCCTGAGCACAGGGCCAGGCGCTCAGTCCCAGGAAGCCTGAATCGGTACTGTGGGAGGACCTGGGGCTGGGGCAGGGATTGAGGTTCCACTTTGGGGGTCCCTGAGGAGAGCCCACACATCCTTAGTGTCACCAGAGGAGATCCTACCCTCACCACCCCCAGGATGCTGCTGGAGAGGGCTCCCGGACAACAACCTGCTCCCACCCAGGCTGGCTTCTGCCGCTTTCTACCAAGACTTTGAGAGGTGACCTTGGCTTTGGGGCTTAGGCAGCTGAGAGGGTGACATAGCAAGCCATAGAGAAAACACCGCACAAGTGCTGTGGCCAGAGAAAGAGCGGCCAACCTCCCCCCAGCCTCCTACCAGGGACCATCCTCGGCCAAACCACCCCAAAGCCGGAGAGAATCAAGTCCACTGGGGTCACCCCACAGGTCGGCCCCCGGACGGAGGAGGGTGGCAGGCGGGTGGCAGGGAGCAGGAGAAGACCCCAGCACCCGCTTCCGGTGTCCTCCGCACAATGCCCAGCACATAGCTGGAGCTCCGCAGATACTTGTTGATGAATGAGCAGCACTTGATCCAGCCTGGGCGAGTGACCCTGCATTTTTCTGCCTTTGAATCTTGTTCGGAGCCACCTCTTCTCCTTGGAACGCGCTCCGCTTCCTCCCTGGGTCAGACCCCCACCCTTAGAGCACAGCGCAGAACCAATTCCCCCTTTGTGTGGGATGAAAGAAGCCAGACACAAAGGAATCTATATGTATGATTCCATTTATATCAAACTTCAGGCATCACAAACCGATCTGCAGGGACAGGAGGCAGATCAGCGGTTGCCTGGGGTGGGGCGTCGAGGAGAAGGCGGGCGAGGGAAGAAGAGATGTGAAGCGCGTTCCCTAGCCTGATTGTGACGGAGATTGCATAGGGGCGCACGTATGTCAAACTGTGCACTTGAAATCCATGCGGCCTATCTGTACCCACTGTACCTCAATAAAGCCAGCCCAATTAAGCAAACTAATTTCCCCCAAAACTTGAAAGATCCCCTTGCCTTCTAAAAAGGCCTAGCTCCCTGGTTGTTGGCACATTTGCGCTCATGTATTCATTCATCCGTTCCTTATTTATTGAGCAACTATGACAAGCAAGACACCGGGGAGGGAAAATAGTAAAGATTCCCGGTGGCGGAGACACAGGAGTCTGAGAACAGCCTGGGCTGTGGAGGGAGGAGGCAGAGGAGAAGGCAGGACTGGAAACCCTGCCCTGGGCGGCACTGTGTCAAGCTTCAGTCAGCTGTGCTCTGTGGGTGTGGCAGGGTGGACTGGCTGGAAAAGCAGGGTTGGGAACAGAACGTCCTGGCAGGAGACGGCTTTGTCGGGGACCAGGACATGGCCTCGTGTAGGGGAGAGGAGGGAGTTGAGGGCTGCACGGGGTCGGGGGTGGGTTCGAGGTGCAGGAGGGAGGCAGCCAGCCGGGTCTCTGCATGGCGGCTGGGCCGCTGCGGGCCCCAGGTGAGGGAGAGGGGTCATTCAGAGCTGATTCCTTGGAGGGGCCTGAAGGTCCCTGGGAATCTGCTGAGTGGACGGTTGGGTAAGTGGAGCCCTGCGTCTCTCCCTCCTGCTCTGACCCTCACCAGGGCAGAGCCCAGGCCAGCCGGGCTGAGGCTTGGTGGTTGGGAGCGGGCCTGGCACACACAGTGCCCTGGGTTGGTCCCCAGCACCATGGGGAAGAGGAAAGGGAAGGGGAGGGGAGGGGAGGAAAGGAGTGGGGCTTCTCTGTCTCCCTGGTCCAACTCTACCACCTGCTCCCGGTGACTCCCCTTGCTCCCGCTTCCAGAGCAGAGCTGGCCCCTGGATGTCCTCCCTGATGGTTCGTTTGTTATCAGTCACAGGAAATGACTCCTCACCTCGTGTCCTTATACCTCAAAGGGCCCTAATAAAGCCCTCCAGGAAGCAATGGCCAATCGATATTGAGCTGGGGACAAACAACTCCCAATTTACAGATTGAAGCATGGAACAGAGAGGTGTGGTAACTTTCCCAAGGTCACACAGGAAACCCAAAGGCAGAGGCAGGCCTTCTAATGCTGGGGTGGCCATCTCCAATTTCGGCTGATTATCTCTCTACTGAACTCCAAAGTTTTCCTCCAAGAACAATGACAGACTCGGGTTAGAAAAGCCACAAAGGGCATGTATGGGGAAAGGGATTTGCTCAGTTTCACAGGCAGGAAGTGAGAGTTCTGTGCTTTTTTTATCCAAGCAGCAACCAGATCCCTGCTAGCCTCACTTCTGGTGTCTCCAGGCAGCATGGCTGGCCGTTCTAGTTATCTACCCCTGGAGCCTGGGACTGCAAACCCCTCCTTCCTCGGAGCATTCTGCATTTTATTCTGTGTCACCTTTAATCGGCCCCACTGAACCTGGGGCGGAAGTTGTCCCGTTCCTCGTCCCACTCCCCACCCCCTTGCACAGCCTTGAGGCTCAGTAAATATCCACTGGTTCATTCTGATTCTTCAAAGCAGGGAAGAAGCAAGCCATTTGCTGAGAAAGGCCCGAAGGCCCGGCCCACTCCCTGGACTCCAGGGTTTCCATCCCTGCCCTCTTTGCCTCCACGTGGGAAGCACCCGGCGGCCGTCTGCCCCAAGACTTGGCTGTGAACAGTGGGAGTGATGTTGGAAGGAAGGGCTGGAGGTCTGGACAGTCAGAATTCCCACCAGACAGCCAGGCGTGGTGGTGCATGCCTGTAATCCCAGCACGCAAGAGGCTGAGGCAAGAGGATCTCCACGAGTTCCAGGCCCCTGTGAGCGCTCGAAAATAAAAACTGATCAGTGCAAATAAACACACCTCCACCAGGTCCATAGAATCCAGGTCACCAGTCCACTATCTCCACTTCAGAGTCACACTTGGAGCAGCACAGTGGCCCAGGGGAAACCATTCTCCTTGGACGAGGGTTGGCACATTGCCATCAGAAAGCTCTCGGTCCCATCTTTTTGTTTCCTTTTTAAATCGATTATTTTAATTGTACAAATTTGTGGGGTATGGTATGATAATGCCGTACATCTATACAGTGTGTGAGGACCCAGTTGGGTCATCATTTCCAACTTTTGAAAATAGTTCTGATGAGCGTAGGATAATTGTACCTATTTATGGGGTACAATGAAATCTTTTAACTCATGCATACAATAGGCACTGATCACATCAGAGTAAATGAACGTTTGCATCTCTTTTTCATTACCTCGGGTTTGGAGTCTTCAAGCCCAGATCTTCTAGTTAGTCATAAAATGTATATTGGGAAGGCTGGGGATGTAGCTCAGTGGTACAGAACCTGTGTGAGGCCTTGGGTTCAATCCCCAGTAACGAAAAAAAAAAAAAAAAAAAAAAAAAAAAAACTATCTATGGGTTCTTGGTCTATGACACAATGGATTAACCCTGGCTTTGCAAATTATCAGTTAAAATCTTAGACGAGAGAGGCAGGATAATGCATACCTGTAATCCCATAACTCAGGAGGCTGAGGCAGGAGGATTGCCTTAAGTTCAACGCCAGCCTGGAATGCACAGCAAGACCCTGTCTCAAAACATCAAAAAGAAGAGTTGGGCGACTTCTTTGCACTCCTGTTTCCTCCTCTGTCAAAGGGATGGGCTGACAGCACCTACCCCAGGGCGCTTGCGAATGTTGTGCACGGTGCTCAGCAGGCGAGTGCAATCTCCAGATTCATCGTCGCCTTTAGCTTCTAAAAGTCCCCTAGAGGGAACGCTACTGAGGGGGATCCCAGGACGGGACATCATTCAGGCTCAGGTCGTAGGGAGGCCGGGCTGGTCCCAGACCCGGGTCACCTCTCCGACCATTCAGCCTGCAGATCCACGGGGACTTGGCCAGCTGTGTGCAGCAGCTGGGCCAGCTTCCTCCCGAAGGGACCCAGCAGCACCCTTAAAACAAAGCCATATACGGTCCAGTTTTCTGAGGTTCCCGGGACGCCAGCGCCTCCCGGACAGGAGTAAAAAGGCCCAGCGGCTTACGAGGTTTAGGCGAGCTGCGCTGCAGGAGCGTGCCCAGGACTCGGACCAGCCAGGCTCCCCATTGGCTGGGGCCAGGGGCGGGGCCACACCGGGGCGGGGCCAGGCTGGGGATCCTGGAACTATATCCCAAGCCTTTTCTTTTTTTAATTGTTTACTTGGAGACAGGGTCTTACTAAATCTCTTGGTTGCACAAACTGGGCTCGAATTTGGGATCCTCCTGCCTCACCCTCCTAGAGTGCTGGGATTACAGGCGTGCGCCGCCACTCCCTGTTTGTCAGGGTTTCTTCACCTCTGCTCTGTGGACATTTTAAATTGAATAATCCTGAAGGTAGTGTGCGGGGAAAGACCACTCGGCTGCACATCCTAGGATGTCAGCAGCGTCCCTGGCCTCTACCTGTGAGATGCTAGCAGCGCTTCCCTCTAAAGTGTACCAAAAGCGACTCCTAGCTCTGGGAGACATCGCTTGGGAGATAAAGTCACACTGATGTAGAAGAAGCTCCCCATAAGAGGAAGGGACCGGAGGGAGGAACAGACACAGAAGTTCACAGTGGTGGGTAGAGGGGAAAGAGCAGAGAGGGCGATATCTGCTGGCTTTGCGGGGCTTCTGAGCCCTAAACGATCAAATCAGTGGCCCCTGGGAACCGGTTCTAGGGAGCCCCCTTCCTACTTTTCTTAATGAAAGGCATGGTTCTGTTCTGCAAATATTTATTGATTGCATTTTGTAGACAAGGCACTTTCACAATTATTCCACACTCTGCGATGTTGCTATTACTTAATATTTTATCACACGGCCATCGTTAAATAGGCACACGCCTAGTGGCTGGCACCATGCGCAGCATCTTTCCATCTGTCATCTCGCAGGGTCCTCCCAACAGCCCCAGGAGGTGGTTTCTTTTACCAGTATTATTTTCCCTCATTTACCAAAGTGCAAAGTGAGCATCAGAGACATTGGGTCCCTAAGCTAGAAGCCCCCAGCTTGCTTGATACACTTTGTGACGAATGAATGAATGAATGAATGAGTGAATGAACCAACTGCTCAGTGGTCCACAGCCCTTTCCCCTTTGATACCATGGTAATCCACAGGTATTGCATGGAAACTCACATCAGTGTGTGGATCTCCCCTGCCAGGGGTTGGGATGGGTAATGGTCATTCAAACTGACGCCTGCAGCCTGCAGTACAGTTCCTGGCATACAGTAGGCATCTGATACATGTTTATGAAATGAGCAAATGATGGGCACACTTTGCATACACCTCGCTTACCTTTCTAAATGCCACCACCCCACTCCTACCCCCAGCACAAACCTCTTTTAGTAGGAGCTGAGTGTTACCTTGTTTTATTCCAGGGCGGAAGGGCAGGAGGCACAGAATGGAGACGCATCTGTGTAGGCTGCTCTTATCACGTAAAAGAAGGTTCCCCCTGCAGGCTGACAGCCAACTGGGAAACCAAGAGGCAGGGGCTCCCCCTGAGGCCAGGCTACCCCAGGCCAAGGGGTGGGTATTGAAGGTGGCCCTAGACTCCCTTCTCCAGCTCTTCCAGGGCCGCCCAAGTGGGTTCCTGGCTCTCATCAGCTCCCTTTGGAAAGAGGAGAGAAAGTGGCCCTCAAGCAAAACCCAGGAACTCCAGCCAACCCACAGGGTGCTGTCTGTTCCCCCAAGTATCCTCTCCCAGAGCACCCAGCCACCTCATGAAGCGACACTTTGCTGCAGCGCTGACAGACAGGAGCCTGAGACCCAGGGAGGCTGAGCCTTCCCACCGGCCCCGACTGAGCCGTCCCCTTCGGGGCTGGGACTGAAAGCCCTCTCCTCCATCTGCAGAGCCTCTTCTCCTTGACAGAGAAGAGAAGAGCTCTCGCAGGCGAGAACAAGATCTTCTGAAATGAGTGGCATCTTTTCCCCTTTGCTCCTCAGCCTCTTTGCTCTCCCCAGCCCCCTGCTTCTCTGTCACCCTTGTTCTCTGTGTGCAAAGATCCAACAAGACAGACCACAGCATCCCTCATGGCCGTCCCATGAGACAGGCACATGCTATTGGTCCCACTCCACAGGTGCGGACACTGAGGCACAAGGACATGAGTGCCTCTCCCTGCCAGCCACAGGTGCTGAAAGCAGGCACAGCTTTCCCTCCCGGGCAGAGCATGGCCGAGTCTAAGCTGCTGACGTCACACTGTGTTGCCTCCACCACAGACAGGGCTGCTGAACTTTCCTCAGATTGTGTAGTTTATGTGTCACCCTGATTTGAGGTGTTTTCCACTATCACCCTTTTGTGTGTAACCAAGGGAATGTCTCCGACCCAACAAAGTAAATCAGAACCCCTTCCAAGGCCAGGACCCCTTCCCCTCAGTTTGATCCTGTATCTAGTGTGCAGAATCCACCCAAAGACTGTTTCCTCTCAGGGGTCCTCAGTTAGGCTTTTCTTTCTTCCTTTTCCCCAGCTGGGAAGACATCTAGCCAACTGTTCTGTTTGCAGACCCCAGAGGATGGGCCCCCCAAAGGCCCCGCCCTTTCTCACTCTGCCCATCCATCTCCCCTCACTCCTCTAGTCTCTCTCCCCCTCTATATAGCTGTTCATTATTCATTCAGTCAACAGATATGCGTTGAAAAAGTCTGTTCCAGGGACTGAGCTAGGCATCAGGGACTCGGTGGTTAAGAAGGCCAACACTGGCTCTCTGCTCTCACAGAACTGATCTTTTATTAAGGAAGATAGAGAAGATGAGCCAGGCTTTGTGACGAGTATCTGTCATCCCAGCACTCTGGAAGGCTGAGGCAGGAGGATCAAAAGTTCGAGCTCAGCCTGGGCAACTTAGCAACTTGCCAAGACCCTGTCTCAAAATTAAAAAATGAAAAAGAGCTGGGGATTAGCTCAGAGCAAAGGTGTTGAGTTCAATCCCTAGTACTGGTGGGAAAAGATGGAAAATAATGTACCTTAACATATAAATAGGATAGTACTAGATATTGACGAAGGACAAAAGGAGGCAGGGGAGGGGGGGAGAGACTCGAGTAACAGAGGGAGGGTGCTTTTGGATGACAGGGAGCTGAGCCCTAACCTTGTAAGGATGGAAGGCAGAAGGGTAAGCCATGTGCATGTGAAGGTCTTGGAGTGAGAGAAGCTATGAGTCCCTGAGGTTCAGCAGGGGTCGAGGTGGCTGGGGCAGGGATGAGGAGAGAATCTGTTTGTTAGGAGAGGAGGGCAGGAGCCAGTCATAAAGAGCGTTGCAAGCAGGGGTGAGGAGTATGGATTTTGTTCTAAGCGCAGTGGGGAGTTTTTAGAGGTTAAAGGCAGAATGACAAGATCTGATTTATGACTTTAAAATATACCTTAGTTATCGTGTGGAGAACGGAATGAGGAGGAGGACAAGAATGGAAGAGGCAAACACTCTGGTCAGGAGGCTACTGCTATAAAGCAGATGGCGGCTTGGGCCAGGGTGATAACGCAGGAGACAGTTTGGAGTATATTTTGGAGGCAGAGCCAACTGCACTTGCTGATGGACTGGACTCGAGGCAGGTGGGAAAGGGGGACCAAAGATGACTCCTGGGTGTGGGCCTAAGAGAGTTTCACACTAACCGGGTCCCATTCTGTGAACCAGCCACCCCCACACCACGAAGGGAGGGCCGTCTGTTCACACTATGGTTATTTCTTGCTTCCAGAGTTAGTGCTTACGCCAGCTTCCAAGAACAGGCCACAGGACAGGGTGGTCTGGGAAAGTACAAGGACTGTTTTTGTAAATAGCTTATAATAACTGGTCTATTTCCATTGTAGTCATCAGTGTGGCCTCCAGCAAAACATAAGCTATGCGCGCAAGCACAAGGGCCAAAGCCGGTGGGATCTGGGTGAGACTCACAGGCCTTCACTGTGTGACCGGAAGCAGTAGCTGATATCTCCGAGCCTCAGTTTCCTCATCTATACAGCAGGACCATGACGAACATCTACCAATTTTTAGAGTTTCAGTGAAGATGAAGGAGTCAAATGCACATAAGTGTCTTTGCAAAAAATGGCTTTGTTTTTGTCTTGTCTTTCACTACCCCAGGTCAGCACATTCTGAAGGGCTGAAAGGTATGTGGCCCAAAGGGAAGGTCAGCTTGGTCTTAATTAAAGATTTCAGGGTGTTTGAGTAGGAAGGTAACAGGCAGAGTTGGAGGAACTAAAGTGTCACTGGTTGTTCCCACCCAAAGATGCAGCCCTTTATCGCAAATCATACCGGGCTGATAATTCTGATTCTTGTGTCTTTGTGGATGAATTATCTCTATGAGATCCAGATGGGGATTCAGATAATCGCATTGCATCAAATTCTCCGGGACTTCTCCCCACGTGAATTGGTGATACTGAGACCAGGAGATGAGGTGGTTTCAGGGTTCCAGGGCACTAGGGAACTCTGGAAGGCAGTGAGCCTCTGAGATACCGGCAAGAATGTGCACAGATCTGGGAGCAAGGAAGTGGGTGCTCAGTCCCAGAGAGGGAGTGTGTGGTTTCTCTTTCTCCCCTGCATGAACTTACTTAACAAGTGCTGCGTACAAACTCAAGCAGAGGGATGGATGCTCGGCAGTGATACACCACTCCAGGCATCTAGATTACACCAAGAACGTTTGGAAAATGAAGCACCAGATTAACCCTTTTGTGCCCAAACTCTCCATAGAAGTCATTTCTCTCCTAATAATCTGGAAGATTGTTATCCTCGGCGATCTCATTTCTGCCGCAAAGGGTTAAGTCAACTTGATGTGCATCACTTTTACTCTCGCAAGACATCTTTCTTCTCACAGGTGACAAAGTAGGCTTTCATCCGTTTGCCTTCACGCGGAGTCACCAAGCCTCCTTAGCTCTTATGAATTTTTCTACCCAGGGGGTTAAAGTGCCAGGGATCTGACAGCCCAAAACAAAATTTCCAAAACCAAACCCCTGGCTTCTCCACCAGGATAAAAGCAGAGGGCAGATTCATGGCATTCGTTGTCGTTAATTCTACTATTCTTGAACATGAACCCCCACTTTTTGAAGGGTGGAAATAGCTACATGTGTCTATTATAACATACAGTTAAAATAGACCTTTATTACAGTGTTTATTTGAGAAAGGAGAGACCATTTTTAATCAGCTGAGGCAAAAAAAAAAAAAAAGACGAAAGAAACTCATAGAAAGGCAGGGGTCACAAAGAAGGAGCCCCAGGAGGAAAGAAAAGAGGAGACCGCTGGTCCCAGGAGCCCTTCCCCTCCTGGCGCGCGGGTTCAGCACCGCGGACAGCTCCCAGCTTTGTGTCGGCGCCAACTCCCGCCCTGGGTGCGGAGCCAGGCACCGGCGGCTGCGTCCTCCACCTCCTCGGACAAACTTGCTTTTACAGAAAAGAAGAGCCCAGAGCTGGGCAGTACAAGCTTTCCTGTCCTCTCCCCGCATGCTCCGAACTTGGCCCTGATTCCACCCCGCTTCAACTGGCGCGGGGGGTGGGGAGAACCCTTGGTTTCCCGTGGGACCTCGATCCTGTCTACAGGGCGTTAGGGTGAGTGTTGGGGGCCCGCGAGAGTCGCCATGGCGAGCTCAGACTGGATTTGGAGTTCGTTTCACTGTCACTGCCCGGGGCTCCGCCCGCCTATCATCTACCCCAAAACTAAACATAAAACACAAACAAAACAGAGGAAAAACAGCAGCCACATCGAATGCTCGCCGGGGACTTGTCCGGGGCTGTGGGAACACAAGGAGGTCCAGACCTGAATCCTCAACTCAGAGGAAGGAAAACCAAAACTCAGACCGAGAAGCCAGAAAACATAAGACAGCTTTCCTCCCGTGGCAGCCAGGAATGCGGGGGGGGGGGGGGGGCAAGGAATGGTATTAGAATCAGCGCATGCAGCTCAGTTCACCTGTACACATAAGAGGGCAGGGCTTTTTCTCCCTTTGACCAGGAAGAGGTCTGGCTCTGAGTTCAACAGACTGCACCTACCGAAGCCACTCAAAATATTGTTTTTCCGGGTCCTTTCCTAGGATCCAGGATAAAAAGGGATTTCTTCTCATATTCTGCTCAGCCAGAAACCTTACTTCCAGGGGTGGCGTAGAAAATGCCAAGTGCTCTCTCTCTCTCTCTCTCTCTCTCTCTCTAAATCCTACATCCACATACATAAACACACACGCACGCACACACACACACACACACACACACACACACACCCTCAGCCCGGGGTCAGCAAAGGTATGGGCTTCCTCCAAGCTTAAGAAAAGTAGGCCAGCCAAGCCAAGATTTCATTCTCGAGAAATTTTTTCGCACAGTGGGGCCCTCGGGCAGGGATAAACTGGTAAAATAAGTTTAAGAATGAACCTCCCGGTCACTGTTGGTCAAGGCGTTCAGTGCTGGGGGTAAAGAAAGAATCCCTCCAAGACTCCTTAAAGCTTGAGACCCCACTTGGGCATGGGGGGGTGCAGGGAGATCACCATTAACCAACCAGCCAGGAGACCCAGAGCCACTTCGGATAGATCTATATTCACCTGTAAAATAAGGTATCTCACCAACCCCCTCCCATATCCTTCACAAATATTCCTGTTTTGTTTTGTTTTTTTTTTTCAAAACAACATTCTGCCCTCCCCTTCCTTCTCCCCAAGAAACCTGGAGAGGAAGACCAACGCTCCCTGACAACCAGCTCAGAGGTGTTTTGGAGAAGGCGCGATCCCTGCTGTGATCCCCGCGGAGCATTAAGGGTGTGCAGCGGGGTAAACATACTCGCCTGGGAGGAAGGAGCTGGGGTCGCCTTCCTTGGTCTCCTCCCCCCTCCCGGGATCCGTGGGGGTGGGTGCCTGAGGGGGTGGGTTCGGGCTTCTGCCCCCTGCCGAAGCCCGCTGTGGCCTTCGGTGTTCAGCCGGCTGCTGTGTAAACCGCCGCTTTCTCATGCAGATTTCCCTTTTAACACCTTCTAAACAAAGGCTAATGAGGCCACTGCATTACTCTATCAACACACAATCATTAGCAACCGAGAAATACACACACACCCGCGCATGCACGCACGCGTACACACACACACACACACACACACACACACTCACAGCGAGGGCTGCCAAAGTCGGGGGAATTCTAAAGGAACCCATATTAGGTTAACAAAAAGGAGGTGGGATAGGAGGCTGGGGGAGGGATGGGAGAGAATGGAGGGCAGGGGGAGAGGAGAGAGACGGAGGGGGAGCGAGAAGCTATCAAAATCAGGAGGGGAAAAGACCAACAGGAAAGAGGGGAAGCGAGATGAAGACCGAGAGGAAGCCTGGCTGGCCACGGGGAAAGTACTGGGAAAGTCTGGGGACTCGTATCTGGGTTACGGGTCCCGGCAAGCTCTCCTCTTTGGGCTTCAGAGACAGAGGGGAGCTGCAGGCATCTGAGAAACAGTGCCCAGGGGCCAGGGAATGGGCTCTGCGGTCAGATACACTCTGTAGGGCCAGAGGGGCAGCAGGGACCACAGCCTGGCCTTCGACTCCACATAGAGGGACCCGGCCAGCCTCCAAGCCCGAGCCTCAGGGCCAGGGTGAGGAGAATCCCCCTGTTCTTGCTGAGACCCAAAGCAGTTCTGCCTGGCTTCACTTGAGGGGCTGCAACCTGCTCGCTGGTCCCAGCAGCCAGAAGGCGTCAGGGATGCATCCCTGCCCTGGGCAATTGGGATCTTCTGGGGAACCACATAGACCAGACCCTTCAGAGCTAAATTTAGGTTCAGCCGGTATCTCCTACCTGCTCCAGCCTGGAACTGTGGGGCCCTGACCTCTGTCCCAGAACCCCTCTTAACGTTTCACTCCGGATAAGGGGCTGGAGTTGAGTTCAGACTCACAAACCCCCTCTGGCGTTGGAGGGAAAGTCCTGGAGCGGAGCTAAGCCAGGGAGATGGTAAGATTGTTAATTCCTGTCCACAGCTGCTCTCCCAGGAAGAAAGGAGATGAGGAAGAGAAGAGGGAAGGAGGGAAGAGGAGCAGAGGGGTGAGGGAGAGGAGGGGTTCCCTGCCTTTTTGATTAAACGTCCCGGGTCCGGCCTGCCCAGTTAACTAGACCGTTAATTAAGCCGTGCACCAAGCAACTGACAGGCGGGCCCTGCGCTCCGCGGAGATGTTCCGCAAACCCAGCGGCCCACGGTAGTCTCCGAGTCGCCGACAAGAGTAGCGTGGCACCCTCCTCCCTGCGTTGCACGCAGGCAGGACGCTCGCCCTACCTGGGCTCCGGGCTGTCCTCCAGCCGGCTACTCTGATGAGACCCGGAATCCTCACCCACTCCCATCCCACCCACCCCCGCCCTCGCCATTTCTCCTGCACCCCCGTGCGGATGCCGCTGCCCGAGCCCGGGCTGACCCATCCATCACGCCCGCCTGCGTGCACCGCGGGTCCGTACTCCTTGGGCAAAGCCGGACTACAGAAGGCAGAGGCTGCTGGCTCCATCTCCGAGCCAGCCGCTCTTCTTCCCGGCCTCGGGGCCGCCCGGCCCAGCCTGTGCCCGCTCCTCCTCGGGGGCCAGGTCCTCTCAGCGGCGGGCCTGGGCGGCGGCGCGGCGGGAAGCTGAGTGTGTGTGCGCGGCTCGGCCTATATTTACACCCCAAACAAAATAATTACACTTTTGTCGGAGGGAGAAAGCCAGTGATTAGGAGCGGGCTCTTTGCGGCAAAACAGTTTCTCAGTGGTACACCAGTATAATTTTTCACGGCTGGCTGAAATCAAAGAGGGGAGGTAATGAATCCGGCGAGCAATTTAAATTTACAATTTGTAACGCCGCCGCCGCGCAGACCCGGCCGAGAGCGCAGCTCGGAGGCGCTCGCTGCGTTTGTTTAATGTTAAAGCCGCGCCGGCTCTGGCGGGCGGGGGTGGGATGGGGGGGCCAGTAATGGTTGAGGTTGGGAGAAGGCCGGCTGCGGTGCTCAAGATATTAAGGGGACACGAGGGCGAGGGGTGCGCTCCCAGGCGGCCTCCAGCGCTCGCCTTCTCCAAAAAAGCCTGCCACCGCTGGCCCTGCGCAGGGCGGGAGCGCGTGGAAAGGGCGCGGAGGGCCGCAGGCGGCCTGAGAAGCACCTTTTCTTTTTTTTGGCCGCTGAACCCTCCAGGCAGATTTCCCGGGACAAGGAGGGAGATGCAAGTGAAATCCTCCTTGGCCTGCTGAAAGGGCACCTGCTAAGGCCCGCGAGAGCCCTCTGCCCTGCTGGGGCCCGTGTGCCCGGCTGGAGAAGTCGCCCAAAGCACCCTCACACCCCAGCTAGCCTGCCTTCAAACTCCCACTCCGGGTGGGTGTGCACCTCCTCCACTGTAATTAATTACCGAACTCGAGGGGGAATATGCAAACCACATATTACTAACTCTACAGGGCTTAAGTGATCGGAAACAGATTATTATCTTGTTTGTCTTTTGTCTGTTTTACTTATCCCGCAGCCGTCTGTCGAGTTGTAATGCTGATACTCTGTACTCTAGGA